>NW_028253978.1:0-488698 GCF_964263255.1 Lissotriton vulgaris
TATATATGTATATATATATATTACCTACTGGCGGTCGCCAGTAGGTATATATAGTTAGGATTTTTTCTCTATGGGATTTTTGAAATTTCTATGTCTAATAACTTTGGCGTTTGTGGACGGAATTGGCTGAAATTTTCAGGAAAATGGCACATTTTGTTTCTGAGCAGCCCCTGAAAATTTGGAGGGGGTTCGTCGAGGGGGTGTCGAGAAAAAGGGGGGTCCCAAAACGCGTTTTTCTCATGTTAATTTCCATAGGGCGGTTGGCCTCACTTTTAGCTCGAACGGCTGAATGGATTTGCATGAAACTTGGCAAAATTGTACGGACTGTAATATATGTGCTCCAGTGGATTTTGAGAAATTAATGTTCAAAAAAATATATATATCTGTGACAGCGCTCCGGGTAGCGCTCCGGTTCGCGTACTTGACGTGTAACGGAACTTCACGAAGCGAAGCTGATTGGCTCTCCGGTGTCTGTCAACATTCTAAACAGTCCGGACCGGCCGCCATCTTGTCTCTCGGTAGGATCGAGAGACAAGAGGAGGAGAAAAACGAAGGGGGAATTTAATGAAAGGGGGCAAGGTAGACCCCTCTTGACCCCCTAGGAATGATGTTGGTGTTATTAAAGGGTCCCGTGGGGCAAAAAAAAAAATCCAATTTTTCGCGGTAGAAGCGCTTCCTGGTACGCGAACCGAGTCGTTCACCTGTAGCGTAACGGGAGTTCGCCATTTTGTGTTTCATTTGAATTAAATCACAAGATGAATGAAAAACAATGTGGGAAATGGGTATAAGGGGGCACAGGAGACGTATCCTGAACCCCTAGGTTTTTTGAGGGTGGCTGAGGAGGCTCATATATGTTGATACATGTCTTCCAGCGGCTGCGCGTGAGCGGAATTTTTTTTTGCTGCGTGACGTCTGTTAACGTTCGATTCGAAGGAAATCAGGAAGTGTTGACCGCCATTTTGTCACTGCGAGTAAATATATTGTTCATTTCAAAGCGTTGGAACATGGAAAAGGGAGAAGGTAGAGATTGTCTTGCAGCGTAGTTTTTCTCAGGGTGTGCAGTAAGGCCCCGGTTGTTGTTATACTCACGGTGGGGTCTTCGAACACTTTAGCAAATGATGATCCAAGCTGAGGCAAAGGAGGGTGTCAGTCGGGGGGGGGGAGCAATGGTGATTCTCACTGTAAGATAGGTAGTGCGGACCCTTGTCCCCCCTTTTGTAATCTGTAATGCCTATCTTCTCCCCACTGATTGGTAATTGGTTCTATCCGGACCATTTATTAGAGGTAGCTCGTCCGCCCCACCCCTAATAAAGAGGACATGTATATAAAATACGGATTAGCCACGGTACCTTCCTAGCAAATTATCGCAAAACGAAAGGAATCGAACAAAATCAGTAGGCCACTGATAGGATCCTTTGTGACCCTGCTAAAACAAGAAACACCAGGAAATAGCCCTCCGCAAAAGTATGAAACCAGGGGGAGGAGCCAAGCTCGCGGTCGGGATGGCCATGAGGTAGTTCGGCGCCGCCGCCCTCGCTGCCTACGCATGCCTGCCCTACCACCCACCCCGCCCAATAACCGACAATCCCTATACAAATGAAAGTCTGCTGATACCCACTATCGGCGTCACCAGATTGGACTAGATCACGCACAATTGGACTATGTCTTTTTCTGGTTATACAGTAACATCTTTGTGCTTGTTGCCACATTACAAATATATAGCACTCCAACAAAGTAGTAGGATTATAACACTTTAATAACTTATAAATATATACAACACTCCAACAAAGTAAACACGTTAAAAAAAACCATTTAAAACAACTATTTACATGGCAGCCTGCTGCAACATCCATCTCAAAGCATTCACCGTCCGCTTGACACTGTCCCTGCCCTTCCCTTCCCGGAGTAGCAACAATGGGCTGCTTTGGGCTGTCTTTTAGTTGGCTTTTGGCTAAAAAAAGCCTACAAAATCCGTCGGCCTGTGAGGCGGCGTCAGTAGCGGACCGTTGTGCGAATAGGCCAAAGGCAGCACAACGCGCCAAGATCCGGACGGCACAAAGGTGGTGTCGAGCAAGTTGCCGCACTGGTCTGGCCATCCTACAATGCTGCGCCGAAAGACGACGTGGGGCGCACCGGGGGGGGAGGCGGCGCGAATGTGCCTCCCCCACCTCCACAGGTGGAGGCTCCTCAGCTGCAGTGGGGCGCCCCTTGGTGTTTCACTCGCCATCCATCAGAGTTGCGCCCGCTCTTGCGGCACAGTGCCTCACCCGCCATCCAGCTGAGTTGCGCCCGCTCTTGCGGCTACACCGTCTGGCCCACCATCCAGCTGAATTGCGCCCACTCTTGCGGTGCAGCAATAGGCGGCTGCCACAGGACTCTCAAAATGGCGGCCGGCTCTTTGGATTTGGGCCTGGTCCACTAAAATGGCCCTGGGACACCTTGGAACTCGGACGCTTGCCTGCTAGGGCATGGGCCCCATTCCCGAAAGTGTCCCCTCAGCCTTGAAGATTCTACAAAAGTCTCCGGGGCCTACGACTCCCGCAGGCTTCCGGTGGGGAGCGGCTGCAATGATTGCTTGCGGAATGGCCAAGACGGAGTCACGAGATGGTGGTGCTCTCATGCTGACGCCAGCTTCAGTCTGAAACATCCAGAAACACTGTAGACTACCAATTCGATCAGTTCCGGTGGAGCCCCAACGTGACCCGGTAGGGAAGAACTTGCCCTCGCCTCTTTTGACTGATGGTTCTTGTTGCCTATCTCTTCTGTTGTCATTTAACGGAACCTTTTTTGACTGCCGAAAGGGGTTCTGGTCCGACCTCTGGTTGGTGGAGACATTTTGACTATATCCTGGACCTGCCCGGCCTCGCCCAAAATGGCGCCAGTATAAATGGGACTCGCAACTCCTTGTTGTGTACTGGTTGCCCAGCCTTGATATCACGAGATACGTATGCAGTTTTGAAGCACATGGCGGGCGGGGACGAGTACTGATTGAACATTTGGACATCCCTATTGATATTAAGTTCTGATGTGTTATTGATTACTGTACTATTGAAAGTTCGAATTAACGTCACCCATGGTACTTGCCCGCAAATGTATATCTAGATAATTTTATTGTAACTGGCCCTGTCGTACTTTAATTATAAAATTTACGTCCACCGATTCCGTAACTGTTAGACACCTTAGTTCTTGCAACCTAATGGCCCGCCCGTTACGTTCTTCTACAGTGTAAATGTCCCCTCATCATATACGATTCCAGTTTGCTCCGTGCCCGGCCCACGTGGTTATAGGCCCGTATTTGTATACTGACATTTTCACAATAAAAGTTTTTAAAACAAAACATGGTAGTAGTACCTAGATTGGTAAAGTTTTGAATAATAGCCACTGTTTTCGAATCAGTAAAAGGCAAGTGATATTAAGCAGCCCGATTACATGATGGTTAAAAGGTATAATACGCAGGAATGCTGTAAAGATAAATGGTCAAGGGCTGTTGTGTTTTCCACTCCTGCAACATAAAGTGATCGATAAGAATCCGATATTCAGGCCTATCAGCGACTAAGACAGCAGGCCGAGCCTCTTTTGCTCAACGGCTCCCTCATGGGACGAAGAAACGCCCTTTTTCTCGAAATAGGAATATTTTACTTGCAGGACAGTTGTAAATTTCCCAGGAAAATACATTAGCCTGGAACATTGTTAGTGATAAACTGTAAATGCATCTGGGTCCTTTGCTTTACAAGTCAGAGTGAGAAAAAAAAAGGTGGGGCTTTCATCATTTGGGAAAAAAAATGTTCTAAACCAATGAAAAGTGTTATTTTTAGGTCATATGACCAAGCCTTCCATCATTAGGAAACCAAAAGTAAAATTAACCAATGAAAAGTTTTATAAACAAGTCACATGACCTGTTATGCTTACGTTACTCGCTCCGCGCCGCGCCCCGGATCACTTCCGGGTGCGCTAACGCGGAGCGTCATAAGACGCATTACACAGTAACGTGTTACGTCGCGCTTACGCGCCGCGTCACAATGTTGATTTCTAACGCGGTAGTTGCGCGGACCGGATCGCGGAAAAAAAATGAAGCTAACGGGAAGCTGCCCGGTTTTGTGGACCGGCAGCGAAACATAAAAAAAATATATATATTACAAAAATATAAAATATATTTTTGAATTAGAATAAGAATACATTTTACAGCTTTTGATATTTGCTATTAAAAAACCATTGAAATTCACTGAAAAAACCATAGGTTATAGACCATATATAGTTAGGGATTAGCATTTACAAAACCTTGAAAATTCACTGAAAAAACCATAGGTTATAGACCATATATAGTTAAGGATTAGCATTTACAAAACCTTATTTTACTCGCACAAAACCAATGATATTCCATATATAGTTAGTTGCACTAACTATATATTTCGCGCACCCGCAATCCACTGCTGATGATGTCACATATTACATCATTCATGACATGGTCAGTGACATCACTGATGACATCACTGATGACATTTCAAATGGTCATGTGACTCGATAATTACACTTTTCATTGGTTCATTTCACTTTTGGTTTCCTAATGTTGTAATACTTGGTCATGTGATATAAAATTAACACTTTTCATTGGTTTAGAATTTTTCCTTCTCCCAAATGATGAAAACCCCTCCTTCTTTCCTCACTCTGACTTTCATCTTGGTGAGAGAAAGACCCTTTTTGATTCTTCAGCAATGGCTTCAATGGTTGCTTCAGCCAGTGTGCCCCCACCACCTCCTCCACCTCCTCATGGGAAGAAAGGGCCACCTGCTTCACTAATTATAGAAGAGGAGGAAAATCAAGAAGAGGAGGAAGAGGAAGAACATCCAGAGTTTTTGCCAGAGGAGCCCAGGAGATATAACAGGAAAGAAAATTACATCTGGCAATTTTTTAAATTTCCCGCTGACCAAAAAAAAGTCAATGCCAGATACGTCTTTTGTCGTATTTGCGGCGATCGTCTTTCAAGGGGCACAGACAAAAAGTACAGCTATGGGAATCATACAATGCACAGGCACATGAGTCGATGGCACCCTAACAATTACAGTAATGCCCAACTTCGCGACCAACAACAAAATCCCCCAGAAATGGCAAGAAGATCTGTTGTTCAGGAGGTATCGGGACCGGAGGCGAGGGAGGTGATCCCGAACATCCAAATCAACATGGGAGAAGTGAAGCAAGTCTGTGTGTGGTGCAACCAGACACTTTGCTACCGCGAAAGTAGCATTACCCTTATAATGAGAGCCATCAACAATCATGTGTGCCCAAAACGCCCCAAAAAGTAAATTCTTCTTTTTTTTGTTGCTCCTATTGAGCCGTCTTCGATGAATCATTTTTGTTTCCCCCCTCCCCCCAAAAAATAAAAAAAAATACAAAATGTTTAGAAAAAAACAAAAAAATATAAAAAATGTTCAGAAAACTAATAAAAAAAATTTAAAACAACAAAAACAAAAAAAACAGTTCTTTTCAGAACTACCTACCCATTATTAAAAAAAATTGGTAGAATTCTTTGAACTCTGCCAAGCTCTATTTCTATTAGTTCGCTCCCAGTTCGCACTCCGGTACGCGAACTTTGAGCGTACCCCCAAATTTTTTTTTAAAAAAAGGAACAGTAAGTATAAGGAAAGGAAACAGACAGTTATGTTACAAAAAAGACAGCTATAGGGAGTAAAGAAAAGATACTGTTACCCGCAATTCACTTCTGATCATGTCATATATTACATAATTTTTGACATGGTCAGTGAGATCATCAGCAGTGGATTGCGAGTAACAGTTTTTTTTGTTTACTTCCTATAGTTGTCTTTCTTGTAACATAAATGTCTTTTCCTATCCTTATACTTACTGTTCTTGTTTTAAAAATTTTTGGAGATCATTCAGAAACAGTAACATTAATAGAGACAGAATTAGTGAATAATAATGAAGAAGTATGAGAAGAGAGGGACTGAGAAAAATACTGGAAGGAGTAGAAAAATTAAGTAATAGAGAAAGGAAGGAGAGAAGTAGCAAACACAGGAAAGTAAAGATTAAAGAAATGAAGCAGTAGAACTAATAGATGTTAAATGTGATAGATTAAATGAATGATTGAGGGTGACGATAAGGTGTGTCCTCTCTAAAAGTTTGTTTAAGGTGAACCGTACTCTGGGTTGCATATCAAATTTATGCTTGTTGAAGAATACAGACGAGATAATAGATGTGAAGACCTACCATTGCAGTAAAACATGCCCACTTATTACATCAATCATAACATAGTCAGTGACATCATCAGCAGTGGAATGCAGGTTAAAAAAGTAGAAAACATTTACCTTATAATTCATGTTAACTTTTCAAGCAAATTTTTCATACATTCAATCTGTAAAAGAGAGAACAAACATTTCCAAAAATGTTAAAACATGTATTTAAAAATTAGAAAAAAGAAGGGAAAAGGTTCAAGAAGAAACAGTTTTTAAACAACTTTGACACTTACAGAAACCTCTACTTCTCTACGACCCCTACACAATCCTAAAGATATTTATTTTAAACAAACAGTATCTTCATGCTGATGAAATGAGGCCTATTTTGAAACATGATGCTTCTTTTGCATTGCTTATGTCTCACAATAGTGATGCAATAACAGCGCAAAAGAGATGTAAAACCATCATAAAATTGTGTCAAACATTTTAAATGATTGTTTTAGGATGCAAATAAGATGTGTGCTTTCAAGAGCTTTCTTTGAGGTGAGGCCTATTTCTTTTTTTTAAAAAAAAACAGTACCTAGAAGTACAGCACTATAAGCATTAAAATTGACACTTACAGAAGACTCAGCTTCTCCATATCTACCTCACATTTCTAAATGTATATCATAATTTCAAAAAGCATAACATTAATTATACATGTTAAATGGTTTATTTTTGCTGTTCTCAGAATGTATCAAATTTCACTTAAATCAGTGACTTGAAGGTATTCATCATGTAACAGCGGGGAAAAAAAAACACAATCAAAATGACTGTGTTTAAAAAACCCATACAAACTAAGAAAACTGATTTCAAAACTCCTTAAAATTAACTTACTTTCAATGACGTCGAAGGATCTCCTATGAACAGCATCCACTCTGTTGTGCTATAAATATTTTCAGCCTGCCACTTTCTGAAAGAAACCCTCGCTTATAAAATTGCTGACGACAGAGCCACTTCTTTAATTAAGAGCATAGAAAGTGCAAACGGTATTATCTATACTCGCTCAGATCAGATTCTGCAACAATTTGTAGAATACTATACTAAATTGTACACCCCAGAAGGTGTCCCCCCTACGGAGCTAGTTGAAAACTATATCAGAAACAATTGGCGGCTAGAGAAGGATATAGTAGATATGGAAGGACTAGAAAATGACTTTACTCAAGAAGAACTAAAACTAGCAATTTTTTCTCTTCCCTCTGGGAAGGCTGCGGGGGATGACACTTTGCCGATTGAAATTTATAAAATTTGCTGCGAGGAACTACTTTCATTATTTTGCTCAGTCATTAACCAGATAAGTACAACAGATAGGGCCCCGACCTCTTGGAACACTGCAAAAATTATCTTTTTCTTAAAAAAGAACAAACCACCTAGGGAGTGTGGGTCTTACCGTCCAATTTCCTTGATTAATGCCGATGCCAAGGTATTCGCTAAATTAATTGCCACAAGACTCTCTCCCCTCATGCCTAAGATGATTAGTGAACACCAACATGGCTTTGTAGTGGGCAGAGATACAACTCAACATGTAAACACGGCTATAACCTTGTTTGACATAGCCGCCATTAATCCCTCCCCACTCGGAATGATATTACTCGACGCTGAAAAAGCTTTTGACCGAGTGGGGTGGGATTATCTCTGGGTAATCCTTAAAGAAATCGGGTTTAAAACTAAGTTTTTAACAAAAATTCAAGCACTTTATGAGCGCCCTAATGCTGTAATTGGGTATGATTGTTTACTTTCTCCTAAATTTCCAATCTTGAGAGGGACCCGGCAGGGATGCCCGCTATCACCCCTATTATTTGCCCTTGCCATGGAACCGTTTATTAATGCTATACAGGCGCAGGTGATGATAAAACCATTTACAACTGGGACAAATTCGCTTAAAATTACTGCTTACGCGGATGATTTGGCAGTTTATACAACCGATGTAATTGAAGCTCTGGCAGGAATTATCAAAGAAGCAGATGCATTTGGCGAAGTTTCAGGATATAAGTTAAATTTAGGCAAGACCCAAATTATAGCCAATTACAAACCACAGACACAGGTAACCGGAATATGCCACGCTGCTACCTATCTAGGTATTAAGATAACATCGAATATCAAGGACATTTTGGCACTGAACTATGATGCTTTATTAAAAGAAACTCAGACTCTCCTTAAAAAATGGCATAAGGTGCCTTTAAATCTTATTGGGCGAATCAATCTTATTAAAATGAACATTTTGCCAAAATTTTTATATTTATTTAGATGCATTCCTTTGAAGATAAATAAAATATTCTTTAGGAAACTTGACGGCATATTGGGCAGTTTTATATGGGGCTTTAAAAAGAATCGTAGAGCAATCTCATCCTTGAAATTACCTTTCATTAAAGGAGGGCTTAACTTTCCAGATTTCAGACTGTATTACTTTGCCTCATTTTTGGGACGGTTACAGAGCTTGTTTAATTCTAGAGATCCATATTTTTTCCACCAATTTATGTTAGGATCAAACTCCTTACAATTCTTGGCCAGAAATAATGACCCGAATTACTTTAAAAGAGTTAAGTTCAAGACAGCGAAAGATATAATAAACATATGGAAGACAGTCATGACTCATAATAAAGCATCATTCTATCACTCTCTCTTAACTCTTTGGAATAACCCGGGATTACCAAGTATTTTTAGCGATTCAGGATGTAAGATATGGGCGAACCGAGGCATAACAAGATTGGGGGACCTATATGGGTCAGCAGGATTCCTTGATTTTGATACACTCAGGCTATTATATAAACTACCGGCAAACACTTATTTTAAGTACTTACAAATACGCGACTTCCTCATAGGGAAATTAAACCTTAAAGAGATTGTTGATTCAGACTTTTGGCTATGTATGTATAAAGGAACGGGGAACAAGAAAAACACTATAAGCCAAGGATACAAATGTTTTATTGAATGCAAGATAGATGACTGTCCCAAATTAGCACTGAAATGGGCTTCACGGTTTACTACCGGTATTTGTTCAAATGATATTTCCTCCTTTTTAAACAAAATCGATACATTAGTCCACTCTTCAAGCTTAAAACTACAAGCATATAAAACGATATGTCAACTTTACTATACCCCTTTACAAATAAGTAAATGGGCCCCCAACAACGCTCTCAGTGATCGTACTAAATGCCCAAAGTGCCATACTCAAGCTGCCGATTTAGAACATATGCTAGTTCTTTGTCCTGTTCTTGCTCCCTTTTGGGACAATATAGAAAATATTCTGAGATCGAAACATCTAATTGAGCTTACATTATCATCAGATATGATTCTCTTAGGCCTGCAACTTAACACTTTATTATTTCAAGATCTAATTTTTATTTTATTAGCATGCGCAAGGCTGGTTATAGCCCGAGCATGGATAGTGGAACAACCACCTCATGCAAACGAATGGTGGTGCTTGGTGACAGAGATTCACCACATGGAACTACTGGTAGCCAGGAAAAGAGGTGCAAAAGCATTGGCCAAAATAGATAGAATATGGGGCTGCTTGTTCCCTAACTGTGAATTGAATTAATGCGTAACTAAGCCCTTTTCTATCTTATTACTTCGCAATTCTTTTTACTTATTCTATTCTTGTTTCTTATTTTCATCTTTACTTTTTTTTTGTTGTTTTCTTTTTGCTTCAATTGCTTCTTGTAATATTCACATAGATGATAGAAGTTTTGTTAAATGAAATATTCTGTATGTGCTTCAATTGCTTGTGCCACCTTTAAATAAAAATGTTTAAAAAAAAAAAAAAAAAAAGAAAACCTCCATCGATACGAAAAATGTGTTACATAGAAAAAAAGACTTCTCTCATTCTATCACATGTTTCCACTAGGCCAAATCATGTTGCCGCGATTCGTAAGTCTTGTAATTCTTCCAATCAAATCCCGACATTTTCTATTTTCGCAACTTTCAAAAAGAAAACATTTGAGATTATTTTCACAATCCTGGACTACTAATATCTTACTCTTCTTTGTCACTCATGTTCTCCTTTTCCTATGACACTGATACTGCTTACTATGAAGCAGACTTACTTGCATCAGGTTTATATAGTTGGATTTTTAATCTAGACAGCATTGCAGACTTACATTCCCTCTACTTAAAATTTTGGTTTTAAAAACACCAGATAAGAATTTTTAAGGTCAAACGGCATTTTTTTTTTGAAAGTTACAACGGAATCATTGCAGAATGACCAGCCGTTTTGAGACTTTAAGTAAGCTGTATAATGTCCTGATGTTGTTGATAGACCATCGTGATAGATAATTGCTACAGTTACAAAAGTCCTCCCTGATATTGACAGCTGGGAAGCCACAAATTTTTTTTATTAAAGTTGACAATTTTGATCCATCAGGCCTACATCGTTGGATCATTAAAATGACATACTGGCCATATCTACGTATAAATAATGTTGACATCATATCACATTTACATTGGCTACACTCCATGTTGTGATCCGCTGCATTTACTAGCTTATTAAAGGACACTGATTTACTGTCTGGCAAAGTTAAATATATAAATCTTTCTGAGTCTACACTAGTAGTACTTGATACCATACAGTTCTCGCAGTCATGCTGCCATTGATAAGAAAGCCCAAACAGGTGATCTACATCTACACCCTCATCTTGCAAAACATCAAGCATATACATTAAAAACTCCTGACAATCTTGCTGATTATTTTCAGAGAAGTCTGTTTGACCTGAACATTCATCTAACAGATAACGAACTTCAGACACACTTTCTACTTTTGTTCGATCAGTGCTACATTTCTCGAAAACAGAATTCAACAAACAGCATAAAATTTGTTCTGAATTCAACAGAATCTGTTCTCTTAAACTCTCTAGTGAAAAGAGAACAGTAACCACTACATTTGCATAGCAGTTGACACCAGAACTGTTTTCAAATTGAAAACCGACAACATCTTCAACAGAATCCACTTTCTTTCTGCTAACAATTTTCGGTTCATTGACTTTTAGTCTTTTTGCAACAACCTCCCTACTATTACTGATATTTCTACGTTTCCGGCCTACCACACGTTTCTCAAACAAAGGATATTGAGGCAAATGTGGCGCATACTCTCTTCTTAACCTATTGTATTCCTTAACACAATCTAGATCCGCACAAATGTTTGTGACATCACAGTCAATCAAGTACAATCCCGATAAAGTTCTAACTCGTGACAATGCCACATATGCCATACCCTCCTTGAACACAGAACTGCCAATATTCACCAATGCACTGTCTACACTTAAACCTTGCGATTTATGGATTGTCACCGCATATGCCAAGCAAACAGGAAACTGTTTACGGCGAACATATAAGTCTTTAACAAGCAAAAACCTAGCAGAACAACGACCAATTTGCTGTACTTCCTCAATGCCATCAAATTTAATTCTTAAAAATTCTATTCCATCTCTATTTCTGTATTTCTCAAAATCAACAACATTACCCATTGATCCATTTACCAGACCTCTTTCTACATGTAAATTCCTTCTCAAAATGATTCGGCAATTTAAACACACATTCAAAGTCTTTTCAAAACCCGCTGTTTTAGATATAGTCTTCTCTAATGAATCCAATTTTGATTTCAAATTCTCTGACAAAATAATTGTTGATCCCATATGCTCTAATTTGTCGATAGCTTCAAGTTTCACAATCTCTTGCTTTTCTAAATTCAACATTTTGTTGTTGAAGATGGCACATTCTGCAAGAGTTGGCATCAAACATATCCCGGATTTCTTCTCAGTAATTTTCTGAAAAATATTCTCAGGCACAATCTCTTGTTTGGGATATAAATTTGACAGTAATCGTGCATTTAAAGCTTCTTTCCCATGCTCGGTCACTTTTCCAATTCTAACATCTTGTAGAATATTCTTGTAATCTTCATCCTTTGCCTGACGCATATTTTCATGCAGTTCAGCATAATTGAAGTTTAACCATATATTGACGTTGCCAATGCTCCCTAGGCACTTCCTGGTATCTTCATGCGTGAGTATTTTGAACACAGGTTGACCTTTTACTGGTGTCAGCTGCAGAAGATCTCCAAAAACAATGATGTGTTTACCACCAAATAACACATCATACTCAGTTTTAAGAACTTCTTGCATTCTCAAATGCACAAAGGCAAGCATGACATTGGAAACCATGCTTACTTCGTCAATGATGAGTAGTTTCATTTTCCTCAAGACTCTTGAAACTTCACAGCAAGCATCCCCAGATAACTTGTTGTATTGTAATTTGTTGTCATGCTCCACCGGCAGCATCAGTAGACGATGCAAAGTAATACCTTTAATGTTATGTGCTGCCAGTCCAGTAGGAGCGGTGACAACACAAGACAGCGATGACTCAGTCCTTTCCTGCAAATAACAAGAAATTGCTTTAATGAGGAAACTTTTTCCAGTTCCCGCTTCTCCACTCACGTACAGTCGGACAGGCTTCAACGATGTACATGAGCACTCTTTCTTCTCATGACTTAATCCGTGCTCAATTTCCTTGGTAACTTCATCATATATTTTCCTCTGCTCAACGTTGAGTTGTTTTTCCAAGTCTTCTAAGTTAACTGAATCCTCTTGAGCATGTGCCATGGCTCTTTCTACTTCATTCATAGCAGTGGCAGCTTCATTTTCGATAATAGGTCCTCCAAGTGGATCTTGACTCAATGAAACAGAACTCTGACTGTCCTGAGAACTGTCTCTGGCAATCTCAGCTGCAATCGTTGCTTCCTGCTCAATTTCCAAAGTTAGCATTTCTTGATATTTAGGAAAAGCAGGACATTCTATGGACTCCTTGGCTGCATTGAAAGAGTCTTCGTAACAGAGGAAATCTCCAAGCAGTTCCTCTTCTGCACGCCAAGGCTTGAAAAGTTGCAAAAGTGCTAAATAGAAAAACTCCTTTTTTTCTGGAGATTCACCACTCAATTTTCGATGGTTTACTAATTGGCATTTTCTTTGCTTGATCAGGCATCCCTCACTTCCAATTACAGCATACACTCCTTTCTCAATATCTTCTTTGATGTTCCTCTTGAATATATAATTTTGGAGAACCTCATATAGACAAACATTCTCAAGGTGACTGCTTCGATTTGGATAATATGTATCCAACATGTTGGTCTTCAAAATGTCGGTACTGTTTGGTTCCTTTTCTGCCAAATACTCAATTTCCCGGACAGGTTTTAGAACTCGATTTCGCGTTGCAGCAAGACCAAGACTCGCCCAAACGAGACTCCTGGATTTGGCATAGAGACTTGCTGAAGACAATCGATCAGAACATTCGTAAGCTCCGATTTCTCGATGCGACAACATCTTCAGACTGAAACTGTACAACTTCTTGCTGAGGCTCTTTTCATGGGAAATGTTCTCCCACATATCCTTCAGTTCTGTCTTTTCTTTTTTGGTGATGTAAGATGTGACATACCGAGCCACAGCCATACAGTTGTCAGCCACAAACTGTATATCCATGTTAGCATTCCACATGGACAAAATCACTGGGTTGTAGTCATTGATGTACTTGGACTCTTCGTTCCTTTTCAAATTGTATGTATTCTTGGGTGATTTCCTCGTCACATTATGTTGCAGCGAAGACATCAAACTGTTCACTCTTCCTTTAGAAATCACCGGTCGTGGAAAGTTGAAACGACATTTGGTGTAGAACTTGTCCTTGTTTCTGAATTTACGACGACAGTACTTTCCACAACGATGGCTTTGGAAACGTAGAACTTGTTCTCTTAGGCTTTTCTTCTCCGTTGCGTTTGGAACAGCACACGTAGAATACTGTTCTATGAAATTCATCACTAAGTCATCCGGATCTGTTCCAAATTTAGGTGCATCCTTGATCCACAATAACATATGTATATGAGGGGCACCTCTTGCTTGGTATTCCTTTCTCCAGAAGAAATCCAACACCTCTCCAAGAGGTGGATTCTTTTTATTTGTGATGAAAGACATCATAGCTTCAAATCTATGATTGAAGTACCTGCATACATTCACAGGATCCAAAGAACACAGTTCTCCAGGTGTCTTGAATTCAATGTTTTCAATATTTCCATTTGCCTCTCGTAGAAATTCAAGTAAGTCTTCCCAGCCATACTCGGCACAGCTCAGAGTGAGGAACCATGTTGGAGTTCCTAAGTTCCTCAGCATACATTTTAAATCACCATGACGACGGTACCAGTACTCATTAGTACCACGCTGACACGCCATGAGATTAATTAAGTGAGAATCCAAAATACTGTCTTGGACATTGACTTTATGCATAAAGTCACTTGCCGAGATGTTTCGCATCTGTATACCACTTTTTAAAATGTGGTTCACTGCATATGACAGTCCTGACAGATCGCTTTCAAACAGGAGATGAAACAAATAGGGAATGCATTGACGAAACCTAGGATCTTCTGCATACAATCGTAAAGTCCGGTATTCAGACGCAGGAATTTGATGAGGTCGCTCATCATATCTTCCTCCTTGACCTGTGGGAAATAGCTGTGGGAAACACCGAGCTTCCAAACTTTCCTCCCAAACACTAATGGGACTCCCTTTGGCTTGTTTCATTTGAAACAACTCAATAGCATTTCCCATGACTTCCTTGGAATGTAAAGGATGAACACTATAATGTTCATATATTTCTTCACTATTAGACACCTCTACTTTCTCAATTTGGCCAGCACACAAAACGCTATCCTCTTCATCACTTACTTCCTCTTCTGCAACATATACATTCTTATAGTACTTATTATTTTTCTTCAAATACAAAGTTGCATTTTTCACTTTCCTAACATCCACTAAATCTTGCCATATTTTCTTATTCTTTGTCGGAACCCCATTAACCAAGATAACCAGAGGTTCCTCTTCCACTTTCTCAACTCCAATTGTGTTAATGTTTTTGTTCAAATCTAGAGGCAAATAAACAACTCTCCCCTTTAATCCTCTCTGTAAATCTGCTGGAGGCAACTTCCCTGTCTTTGGCTCCATTCTTACAATAGCCTGAAAGGGATGGATACTTTGAATCAAAATAGATTCATAAGTATTTAAATCCTTCAATTCTGAAGGTATCTCAACCAATTCCAGATTATTATGAACTGCCCTAGCAGGCATCTGGTTTTGATTTAATTTATTACAACAATAAGTACACACACGTTGATCCACTCCCAAATCAAAACAATTTTCTACCATCAAGTATGTGGCAAAATCCTTCCATTCACTATTATTTTCCCTTTCAGTTTTTGCATATAAATCCACTAACTTAGTCTGATTCTTATAATAAGTGCGTCGACAACATACACAAGTGAAATTAGGCCTCTCACTTGATTTCATCTGAAACGTGGCAATTTCCTTCTGAATATTATCTGAACTAGAAACCTGTATATTATCTTCAACATAACCCTCTACTTCTGGGTCAATTTGAACATTCTCATCTCTACTACCAAAGTAACAAAACTCAATTTCTTCACAAATATTCTTCACATCTATTTCAGAACCATGCAAAAGAGCAGCACATAATTGTTTAAGCATAATTGCTGGACTCTTAGCATAATACAACATTCTCACTAATTTTCTCACTTTATTATGATGCACTGCTAGCATCCTGAAATGATGAAAAACACTCTGGCATACTCTCCTGGAAAGACAAGCCAGTGAATGACCACGCAAACCTGTCATTTGTCTCACTCTGCAAGGATCTAAATCTTGCAAAAACTTCATTTTCTGCTTCAAACTTTTCTTATTAAATGTCCGTATAAAATCACAAAGCAAATTAATGGAAACCTGTCGCACACTGCAAATAGAACTACACTTCCAAATGTACACAGGACCCTTAGGACGTCTTCCTAAAACCTCATCACTTAGCGCCTCTTCTGTCTCTGTTGTCACAAGTTGTTCTTTTTCAACTGGACAACCATCCTTCACTTCATAAGCTCGACCACTGGTGTCAACTGCAAACACCAAATCATTATCCTGAAAATAACTCTCCTCATTAAAAAATGCCTCACAACTCGAACTACGCATCCATTCTCCGGAAAAAACTTCACAAAAGTTAGTACGATTAACTACTCTCTTCCATCTACTTTTTGTTTTGAAATCAGAAATTACCTTGCTTAGTTTCCTAATTCTATTGATTACCAAAATAAACAACTTTCGCTTAATTTCAAAAGCATGATCAATAATTTTCTCTACATTTTTCTTCTTCTTATAAAATGCCGCTTTCTGTTGGCCTTTTTTTTAAATATTTTTCAATAAATTAACTATTATCCTGTTACGGAACATTCGATGTCGAATGTCCCTAAACTGTTCTTTCCTTCTACTATCATGCACAGAGTTATCTCTTCCTCTACCAGTAACATTTTTGATGGGTCTCTCCTTTCCATTTAAATTGCTTTTCTTTTTGTGGACTGAAACATTTTTTGGAGAAATACTTTTTTTACTACAAATATTTCTTAAGAATGATTTCGTGCTCTTACCCGGACCTTTCTTGGTGTTTTGACAAGTATTTGAGGAAGAGGACTGCTGCAATAAAACATCATCCTGCTGTCTTTGACGTTTTCTCGCCTTTCTAATTCTATTTTTTGTAGGCATTTTCCAAACTATGAAAGAATCTGCAGTTGAATCTGTGGAAAAATATAATAAAAAATGTTATTAACCACTATTACCAAACAGTAAATGAATAACAGTCATCTAAAACTTAATGCCCTACTAATTATTTAACATAGCAAATCTTTTGCACCAGCACTGCTTCACAAAAATGACACTCAATGGTACAAAACAGGCATAGAACAATCATAAATCTCTCCCTAATATTTTAAATGATTAATTCAGGATGACGATAAGATGTAGCCTATCTAAAGATTTGTATAGGCCCAGATCTTTGGACTGGGGTGAATGTGTGTCATTGATGCACATTCGGTCCAACACCTGTTTTGTTTATTTGAGGTGAGGCCAACACATGGTTGCAGATAAGATTTTCACTGAAAAAAACCTTGGAGAAAATACATGTGAAGGCCTACCAATGAAATAAGTCATTATTTGAAAACCATTACATTTCTGGAAATATGCACTGCTAGTGCTTCATAAGTTGTTTTGGGTCATATTTATAAGGCATTTGAGTGTCTATTATGCTATTTTACGTTCTTCATGGTGCAAATTTCTTGTAAATACGCTCCCACCTGCGGTTGGCAAATTTAGATTTTGATTATGGGAGTTACATAGGCATGTTAATAATTTCCCAAAAAAGGTGTATGACCCCAAACAACCTATGAAGCTCTAGCAGGACATATTCAGAAATTTAATTGATTTCAAAAATGGTTTTTAAAAACAACATATCTGTTTCAGCTTACATAAGAGACCATGGAATGGACTTCATATACAACAATAACTTGTGTTACTGCATGCCAGAATGGTGCACCGAATATGCAATTACAATTTATCAAAGAAACAAAATCTATTTCTATATCACTACAGACAAAGCCACAGTTTAAAAACACAGCTTTCTTCATCATTTTCTCCTTAGCAAGATTTATCGCAAATGCGATAAAAAACGGCTGCAATGCATGAATATCGCTGAAAAGTCAGCTTTATTCATGCATTATCCAGCAAATGCTCTTAGCCATGTTATCCACCTTCCATTGGATAACATGGCTAAGAACTGCTCGCAAATGCAAAAAAAAACGGCCGCAATGCATGAATATCGCTGAAAAGTCAGCGATATTCATGCATTTTCCAGCAAATGCTCTTAGCCATGTTATCCACCTTCCATTGGATAACATGGCTAAGAACTGCTCGCAAATGCAAAAAAAAAACGGCCGCAATGCATGAATATCGCTGAACAGTCAGCGATATTCATGCATTTTCCAGCAAATGCTCTTAGCCATGTTATCCACTTCCCATTAAATAACATGGCTACGAACTGCTCAGGGCCCCATGAGGAACACTATCCATTTTAAAAGGAAAACATAACATCAAAGACACTCAAATGCCTTATAAATATGGCCCAAAACAACCTATGAAGCTCTAACAGTACATATCCAGAAATGTAATTGATTTCAAAATTCGTTTTTAAACACAGCATATAAATCAATTGTATACCTGCATTCATGAGGAAATGACTGAAAATGTCCTTGAGACACATGAAAGTGTTTTCTGGAATGCCCTAGCACCATTTTTGGGACACTATTAACATGGCTAGGTAACTCCCATAATCAAAATCTAAATTTGCCAAGCGCAAGTGGGAGCGTATTTACAAGACACTTGCCCCATGAAGAACGCTTTCCATTTAAAAAGGTAAACATAACATCAAAGACACTAAAATGCATTCTAAATATGACCCCAAACAACCTATGAAGCTCTAACAGTACATATCCAGAAATGTAATTGATTTCAAAATTCGTTTTTAAACACAGCATATAAATCAATTGTATACCTGTTTTCAAGAGGAAAGGACTGAAAATGTCCTAGAGACACAGGAAAGCGTTTTCTTGAATGCCCTACCACCATTGTTTGGACATTATTAACATGGCTATGTAACTCCCATAATCAAAATCTAAATTTGCAAAGCACAAGTGGGAGCGTATTTACAAGAAATTTGCACCATGAAGAATGTAAAATAGCATAATAGACACTCAAATGCCTTATAAATATGGCCCAAAACAACCTATGAAGCTCTAGCAGTACATATCCAGAAATGTAATTGATTTCAAAATTCGTTTTTAAAAACAACATATCTGTTTCAGCTTACATAAGAGACCATGGAATGGGCTCCATGTACCACAATAACTTGTGTTACTGCATGCCAGAATGCTACACCGAATATGCAAATACAATTTCTCAAAGTAACAAAATCTATTTCTATATCACTACAGACAAAGCCACAGTTTAAAAACACAGCTTTCTTCATAATTTTCTCCTTAATTCATACTATTCTCTATCTAAAATAAATAAATCTTTTCTCACCTTAGCAAATACTTTTTGAGTTTTGAAAACAGTCTCAGAAATACACCAAATTGTCTTCAGCAGAAGAAAAACGATGCACTCCAGAGGCTGCAGCTATTGAAAGCACAGAAATACAGATATTCATTTCACATATCTCTCATATTAGCCAATCATAACTCTTCCCTCACTTTTTTCAAATCAAAACCCTTCCCCCCTCTGCCCTCTCTGCCTTTTTTCCATAGCAACCACCTCCTGGAAGACCTCTCATGTTTGCAAATTCACACAACAATGTTTCAATTGAACTCTGAACTCTCAGTGCACCTGCGTATCCAGTGCAATCTTTCATTAAATGTTTCTTCCTTGACCATTCAAATTACATCTTTCAAAGAACACATCCATGCACCCTAACTTTCTGTTTTCAGAAATGGAAATGCACCAATCACTGCTAATGATTCATTAGCATTGGAAATCCACAGTTTTTTTTCTTTACAAACTCCTACTGTTTCAACTGCCCTTTCATTACCACACTTCATCTGACTGCAGAATGGAAAGGGGCGACCACTCGGTCCCCCCGAACGTATGGATGAGTGCCTCGATCCCCCCGGGAAGCCATTTTTGGGCGGGAGGCGCGTCTCGGCTGGTATGCCCGAAGCGGCGTAGCCGGGGCGCGCCTTTTCCCGCCCTAGAGTGGGCTGGCCTAGACACCGACGCAGCCAGCCACGCCCCCGGGGCGGGCAGGGGCGGGTTTTCGCCCGCCCTGAAGACGGATAAAAGAAGGCGCAAGACCAGAAGACGTCCTCTTGTTCTTGTGCTCCGAAGCTGCACCTCCTCGCTACACGTGAGCTCGGGACGGAACGAAGGTCATGATCGGTGAGCACTAATTGGTAGATCCCTATGAGTGGGCGTCACCCAACACGGATGGGAGCGCTCGGGAGAGGTGGCCATTGGCCTCTCAGTGGGGAGGCGGTCCCGTCTAAGGGCGGGTCGCCGGAAGTAAAGGAAAGGCGGTCAAGGCCCCTTCCTTTGTAGGAGGGGTTACAGCCCCCTCCTGGGGAATTTCCCGGGGCTAGTGTCATCTGCGACGGCAGATGCGGTAAGTTGTGTGGGGTGGGGAGAGGTCAACGATACCTTCTAGATACCACACACAAGTGTTCGAACGACCTTTAAATGGCGTCGAGTCTTAAGTGCCCCCGTCAAGTCAAGGGAAATTGTTAGTAGTTGCACTTGTGGTAAGCCCCTGTGCCATCGCCCCTCCTAAGTGGGAGGGGTAAGTCTGGTTAGGGATCTTGACACCGGTTATGACCTTGCCGTTGGCCCTTAAACGTTAGGATGTACAATTTCAGTGTTCTTAGAGAATGTTTTGTAGGATGCTAGTTCGGCTAGGAGAACCTCTGTATTAGAGATTATGTTAAGGTTAGCCAGACATCGTAATGTGATAATGAAATTGTACATAACATGAAAACGTTTAATGTTTTAAATTTTTTGTTTTAATAAATACGGCCGGGATGGTCACTCCATCCCACATCCAAAAACTTTAAGAACAGTTTCCGGTTTCCCTTCCTTTTGGGGATTGTGTTGAGAGGGGGTGGCGGGTATCTCAGCCATACAACCTTCTCCCACCATGTTTAAGGTCTGGATTGTTGGACATAGTTACATCCACTGGGCTCAAAGGTATGCTGAGAACAGAAATTTACACAACCTCAATTTACAGGATGTGGAAATTAAGTGGTTGGGCCAAAGAGGATTAAAATGTCACCAATTGATACCATTGGTGAAAACCTTTATGCATTTGCCAAAACCTGACCTGTTAATAGTGCACTGTGGAGGTAATGATTTGGGCACTTTGACAGGGGTAGGTCTAGAAATGGTTTTAAAGGACACCTTTGAGCAATTAATGGCACTTTTTCATCAAACTGCTTTGGTATATTCCAATATATGCCAAAGACAGAAATGGAGGTGGTCCAACCAATTTTGTCCACAAATTGAGAAAGCGAGGAAGCATGTAAACAAATCTGTTTCAGCTTTCATGAGAGACCATGGAATGGGCTCTCTGTACAACAATAACTTGCGTTACTACATGCAAGATATCTACAGAGGAGAAGGAGTTCACTTCTCAGATGAGGGCAACAGAATTTTCATTCTGAATTTAAGACTGTGCATTGGTACCTACTTATAAGTACCTAAATGTACCATAAAACCAAAAGCTCTTCTCAGAGCTACCCTTCATCTGATCACTCACAATTATTATTTTTTTCTAACTTTTTCCTGTAATTTTCAACAAACTACGCTCAAAGAGCGCTATCCGGTACGCGAACTGGAAGCTAACCGCGCAAAATTTCAAAAATAAAGTTTTTTCTTCGCACATATAGTCCTCCTCAGCCACCCTCAGAAAACGTAGGGGGGCAAACTACTTGTACCATGCCCCCTTCTACCCATTCAGAAAATTTTTTACCCTCCATTTTATACCTTGATTCGACCGAAACACAAAATGGTGGACTCCCGTTACGCTCCTAGTTCGCGGACCGGACCGCTTTCCAGGAAGCGGTCCAAAAAAAGGTGGGAAAGTAATTTACAGAAAAACGACTAGAGACACTCTCACCAAATATAAATTAGCTCATACTACATAACAATCCCTTTCATTCTCACAAATTTGATTGAAATTTAATTTAGGCATTTAGCCTGTAGACCTCTCCAAGTACCGTGAGGTAAATTACTTCACAAAACACATCTGAAGTGTTGGAATTGACAACCAATGAAAATGTTACTTTCATTTTCTACTTTTATTACCTGACATCTGATTGGTTATATACTTGAATATATAAAGGAAGAGAAGAAAACACAGCCATTTTGACTACTACTTCTTGTTGTACATCACATTTCAATAGCTTCCAAAAACTTCAACTTCTTTGTGAAGGTAAGTTATAATTTTTAAAAATGAAATATATTGTGCACTATAACTTAATATAGTAGACTTTTTCTGCTACATATACACTATCCCTCTGTACTAGTAATGTATTTAGATAGACTTCTCTGTTATAGTTATGAATGGAGTTAGGCTTGTCTTGGTTAAATCACATACACTTTTTTATAGTCCTATTTCCACTCTGATACTATACACTGCCAAAAGATAAATTCACTGATAAAAAATGACTATCTAAAATTAATCCCAACAGTGCCCTATCTCTACTAATATATATTTTTTTAATCCAAATTTCAGGCAAAATGGAAGGCGAAAACCAAGTTTCTTTTGAAATGGACCTGCAAGAAAGCAGCCAGGAATTGATTGAACAAATTGACATGGAATTTATGGATCAAAGCTTGGATAATGAACTGCTGCAATGTGTCCAAGCAGTAGATGCCCTCCTTGCAAATGAGGACATTTTACAAGCTCACAGCTTGCAAACAATATTTCAAGAAAATAATGACATTTCAGACACTGAAATGTTAGAAAGTTTAGCAAATTATGAAAAACAATCAAAATAAAAAAAAAAATTTAAAAATAAAGAAAACAAAAAAAAACAACAAAAACAACAAACAAAACAACAAACAATTAACATTTAGTCTTTGAAAAGTATATCATTCTATTATCCTTATAGTACGCTGCCTAGAACGCTTTCCGGTTCGCGTACTAGGCGCTCAACGCGAAAAAAAAAACAAGAAAATTTTTTTTTGAACCCTGCTGGGCCCTTTTAAAACCTCCACATAAAACCTAGGGGGTCAGGGAGGATCTACTATGCCCCCTTATGGAAATTTCCCCCTTTGTTTTGGCCTCCTCTTATCTCTCGATCCTACCGAGAGACAAGATGGCGGCTGCACCGGACTGTTTAGAATGTTGACAGACACCGAAGAGCCAATCAGCTTTCCGTGCACAAAGTTCCGTTACGCGAAAAGTACGCGAACCGGATCGCTGCCCGGACCGCTGTTACAGATATATATCTTGATTTAAACGTTAATTTCTCAAAATCCACTGAAGCACATATATTGAGACCTAGCAAAGGCACATCGGGCTAACAGTCCCTACAATTTTGCCAAGTTTCGTGTAAATCCATTCAGCCGTTCGGGCTAAAAGTGAGTCCAACCGCCCTATGGAAAACTCAATGTTAAAAACGCGTTTTGGGACCCCCCTTTTTTCTCAGCCCCCCCTTGATGAACCCCCCCCAAATTTCCAGGAGCTGCTCAGAAACAAAATGTGCCATTTTCCTGAAAATTTCAACCGATTCCGTCCACAAACGCCAAAGTTATTAGACATAGAATTTTCAGAAATCCCATAGGGAAAAAATCCTAACTATATATATATATATATATATATATATATATATATATATATATATATATATATATATATATATATATATATATATATATATATATATATATATATATATATATATATATTACCTACTGGCCGTTGCCAGTAGGTAGTTATTGTTAGGATTTTTTTCAATGTTGAATCTCAAAATTCAATTTGGAATAACTTTGGCGCCGGGTGACGAATCTGCCTGAACATTTCCTCAAAATGGCCTCTTTGAGCTCCAGGCCTTCCCTGAAAGTTTGGGGCGGGATTTGTCAAGCGGGGGCCAAGATAAAAGGGGGGTCCCAAAACGCGTTTTCCCCATGTTAATTTCCATAGGGCGGTCGACCTCACTTTTAGCCCGAACGGCTGAATGGATTTACACCAAACTTGGCAAAATTGTAGGGACTGGTAGCCCGATGTCCCTTTGCTATGTCTCAAGATATGTGCTCCAGTGGATTTTGAGTAAGTTAGGTTCAAAAAAATATATATATCTATGGCAGCGCCCCGGTATGCGCACCGGGGAGCGCACCGGGCGCGCCTCGCAACTTGCGCACGGAAAGCTTATTGGCTCTCGGGTGTCTGTAAACATTCGAAACAGTCCGGAGCGGCCGCCATCTTGTGTCTCGGTAGGATCGAGACACAAGAGGTGGCCAAAACAAAGGGGGAAATGACCATAAGGGGGCAGAGTAGACCCTCCCTGACCCCCTAGGTTTGATGTGGGGGCTTTAAAAGGGCCACGCTGGGCCAAAAAAAAAGTAATTTTTTTTTCGATTTTTTGCGGGGGGAGAGCCCGGTACGCGCACCGGGAAGCGGACCGGGGAGCGTACTATGGGGAAAAAAGAATGATAGACTTTTCAAATATTGTATGTTTATTAATTGTTCTTTTTGTTGTTTTTTTTTTATTTAAGTACCAACATGTAGGTACCAATGCAGAGTCTATAATTTATTAGACACCGTCTTCTTTGTAGATATCTTGCATGTTGTTACAGAAGTTATTGTGGTA
Source organism: Lissotriton vulgaris (assembly GCF_964263255.1). Lineage (NCBI taxonomy): Eukaryota > Metazoa > Chordata > Amphibia > Caudata > Salamandridae > Lissotriton > Lissotriton vulgaris. Next base: position 24,445 of record NW_028253978.1, read on the forward strand.
TATGGAATTCATAGCGTAGTCTGTCAGGAAAGCAGAAACAATATGGAGGCAGGAGATGATAAAGAGATGTTAAATACACATTGGAGACAATATAGTGGGAGAAAGGAAGTAACTATGAGCAAACTTATTATGTAACACAAAAAAGTTGCACAGTATATTTTAAGTCTGACTTTACATTATAATCAATTTGGTAAAAGTTTAAGAAATACATATAAAAATGAATAATTTTTGAATCATTAGATATAAATTTATTTTTCAGATTCCTTTTCCAAATTTAACAAAACTTCTAATATTTGATTGTCAGAAATGTCCTCATTTTGAATCAGGAAATCTACTGATTGTACACATTGAAGTAGTTCATAGTCCCGTGATTCATCCATGAATTCTGAGTCATTGGGTTCAATAACTTTATTAATGTTGATCTCCAGAACAATTTCGTTGGAATTTTTTTGCTCTCCTTCCATTGTTGTGCTGTAATTTGCATTTAAAAAACATATATCAGTAGAAATAGGGCACTGTTGGGTTTAAGTTCAGACAGGTACTTTGGTTTTTTTAACAGTGATTTTATCTTTGGGCAGTGTATGGTATCAGACTGGAAGTAGAAATATAAAAAAGTGTATGTGATAAAGCCTAAGTAAATTCATAATTATACAAGACAAGCCTAACTCCATCCATAACTATAACAGAGAAGTCTATCTCATTCTATAACTATTACAGAGGGATAGTATAAAACTATCAGAAAATGTTTTCCAAATTAACTTAAAGTTCACAACATACTTCAGTTTTTAAAATAACATCTTACCTTTCAAAAAGAAGTTTAAGTTGTCAGTGAAAATGCTCTTGAAATGTACTACAGGAAGTAGTAGTCAAAATGGCTGTGTTTCTCTCTCTTTCTTTATATATATTCAGGTACATAACCAATCAAATGTCATGAAATATTCATAGAAAATGAAAGTAACATTTGTTGTCAATTCTAACACTTCATATGTGTTTTTGTCATGTAATTTACCTCAGGATATTTAGTCAGGCCTACAGCATAATTGTCTCGATGGAATTGCATCAAATTTGGGTAAATGGTAGGGACTGCTATGTAGTAGGGCCTATTCTATATTTGGTGTAAGTGTCTCTAGTGGTTTTTCTGTAAATTACTTTCCCACCATTTTTTAGGGAGCGCTTACCGGTGCGAACCCCCGGTACGGGCCCCGGGGCCTCCGTGTTGTGTTTCGGTACAATCGAGACACAAGATGGAGGACAAACAATGTTGGGAATGGGTAGAAGGGGGCACGGTAGACAGCCCCTGACCCCCTAAGTTTTCTGAGGGGGGCTTAGGAGGCTCATAAAGGCTAAAAAACAAAAAAAATTGGGGGGATTTTTCTCGGGGGAAGCAGCCGGTGCGCGCACAGGGGAGCGTACTGGGGAGCGTACTTTGGTGAAAAATAGTGAAAAAAGTTAGAAAAAGATAAACGTTTTGAATGATCAGAGGTAGGGTAGCTCTGAAAAGAGCTTTTGGGTTCTGTGGCTGATTTAGGTACCTACAAGTCGGTTCCAATGCACAGCCTTAAATTCTGGAGGAAAATTCTATTCCCCTCATCTGAGAAGTGCAACCATCTCCTCTGTAGATGTCTTGCATGTTGTAACGCAAGTTATTATTGTATATTGAACCCATTCCACAGTCTCTCATGTAAGCAGAAACAGATGTATTCACATGTTTCCGTGCTTTCTCAAATTGTGGACAAAATTGGTTGGACCAGTTCCATTTCTGTCTTTGGCATATATTGGAATATACCAAGGCAGTTTGTGGAAAAAGTGTCATCAATTGATCAAAGGTGTCCTTTAAAAGCATTTCCAGACCAACCCCAGTCATAGTGCCCAAATCATTTTCACCACAGTGTACTATTAAGAGGCCAGGGTTTGGCAGATGCAAAACGGTTTTCACCAATGGTATCAATTGATGACATCTCAATCCTCTCTGGCCAATCCACTTGATTTCCACATTTGATAAATCAAGGTTGCGATAATTTCTGCTTGCTGCATACATTTGAGCCCAGTGGATGTAGCTAGGTCCAATAATCCATACAGAATACATGATGAGAGAAGGTTCATGTGCAGTCAGATGAAGTGTGGGAATGAAATGGCAGTTGGAACAGTAGGAGTTTACAAAAAAAAATTGTGGAGTTTCCCTGCTGTTGAATCACAAGCAATGATTGGTGGATTCAGATAGTTGAAAACTGAAAGTTAGGGTGCATGGTTGTGTTGTGTGAAAGAAGCAATTTGAATGGTTAAGAAAAAGTCACTAAAAGCAAAAATGCCCTGGATAAGCTGGTGTATTGAGAGGTCAAACATCCTTGCTTACTTATTTTGCAACATTGTAGAATAAACTTTTGAACCTGAGAGTTCAGTTAGGAGGGAGTTGCTATGGTAACAGATAGAAAGGTCTGAGAGGGGGAAGGGTGTTGGTTTGAAAATAGTGAGGAAAGACTTTTGATTGGTTGAAATAAGGCATATGTGTGTAAAGTTAGAGATTTTCTATGCCAGTCTTGGTTTCAGTGTATTTTATTTATTTATTTAGGCGATTTGTTAAGCGCTCAATTGCCCGTGGGTGTCTCGGCGCTGAGTGAGAGACTGGTCCATGAGGAGTTATTGCGTGAACAGCCAGGATTTTATCTGCTTTCGGAAAGAGAGAAGAGAAGTGGAGGCTTTAATGTGCTGAGGAAGACTGTTCCATAGTTTAGTAGTGGTGACTATGAAAGATCTGTCTCCCCAGGAGACTTTCTTGGTCCTGGGAACCTGCATGAGTCCAGCGGTTGAGGATCTTAGGGATCTGGCAGGTTTGTAAGGACAGAAGGAGTCTTTCAAATACGCTGGACCTTGCCCATGAATTGCTTTATAGGCAATACAGAGAGCCTTGAATTTAGTTCTCTTCTTTACGGGCAGCCAGTGAAGCTCTCGGAGTGTCCCAGAAATGGAGGCATACTTAGGACATCCAGTAATCGATCTGGCCGCCGCATTTTGCACCAGTTGTAATTTCTTTAAGACACCTTCTTGAGCGTTGACTAGCAGACCATTACAATAGTCAATGCGGGCCATGATGAGTGCGCTGATCAGTGTTTTTGTCATATTCATGGGAAGATAAGGTAGAAGTTTTTTTATCATTCTCAAGGTATGGAATGAGGAGGATACTACTGCGTTAACGTGGTGCATGAAGGTAAATTTGGTGTCCAGTATAACTCCAAGATTTCTTGCCTTGGTCACAGGGGAAGGGGGTGGTCCCAGGGCATCAGGCCACCATGTGTGAGACCAGGCAGGGGAGAGATTGCCAAACAGCATCACCTCCGTTTTATCGGAGTTTAATTTCAGGCAGTTTCTTGCCATCCAATTACTTATTGCCAACATTCCCAGATTAAAGTTGGCGGCCACTTCATCTCCGTTTTTGTTTATGGCTAGGACAATCTGGGTGTCGTCGGCATAGGATGTAACCGCCAGGTGATGGATTTTTATGGTCCTCGCTAAGTCTGACACATAGATGTTGAATAATGTGGGACTCAGCGAGGACCCCTGGGGAACACCACAAGGAAGAGTGAAGGGAGGTGAGTTGTAGTTGCCGAAGGCAACGGATTGAACTCGATCGGCGAGGAATGAGGCAATGAGTTCCTACGCTGCACCCGTGATGCCTGCCGATTCGACACGGTCGATCAAGGTGGAGTGATCGACCGTGTCGAAGGCCGCAGACAGGTCCAGTAGAATGAGCACTGCTGATCCTCCATTATCTAGGGACTTCCTAATTTCCTCTGTGGCTTTAATAAGCGCAGTTTCTGTCCCGTGTCCCTTCCGGAAGCCAAATTGTGTTTTGTCCAGGCAGTTGTTTTGATCTATGAAATATGAAATTTGTGTGTTCATTATTTTTTCCACAATTTTGGTAGGGAGTGGGAGGCAGGCGATTGGACGATAATTGGCAACTATCGTCGGATCAAGTGAGCTTTTTTTGATAAGTGGTTTGACGATGGCTTTTTTCCAGATGGAAGGAAAAGTAGTGGACAAGAATATAGCATTAAAAATATCGGTAAGTTTAGAGCTTATAATTTCGGGGAAATTTTTGAGAATGGCAGGGGGACATGGGTCTTCCAGAGATCCGGAATTCGTGGTGAATAAGAGATGAGACACCAGTTCAGGGGAGATCTGAGAAAATTCCTGGAAGGAACTGGAAGGGTTTGATCGAGGGGGGTTGATAAAGTTGATGTCCGACGGAGTTTGGTCATTAGAGACGGAGTAAGGGTATCCAGTGCCTTTATCCTGAGCTTTGAATTGGGAGAAGATGTCCGTGACTTTTTTTTGGAAATGATTTGCCAAAGAGTTACATAATTCTTGGGTATATGTAATAGGAGTGGATGCTGTTTGTCCAGAGAGACGCGTTACTACCTGGAAGAGGTGTTTGGTCGAGTCTTGAGCAAGAATAATTTGCCTGCTCTAGAACTTACTTTTCTCCTTGTTGATTAATTGTTTGTAGTTAAGCAGCATGGTTTTATAGAGAACTTTTTGCTCTGGGTCGTAGTCACGTCTCCATTTGCGTTCTTGGCGCCTACAGTGTTGTCTTTCAAGTCTAAGAGTATCATTGAACCAGGGGGAGGACTTGATGATTCTGTTGAAGGATTGTTTCTTAAGTGGGACTGTTTGATCGACAGTGTTTCGGATCCAAGTGGTATAGTTATTGGCCGCTAGTTCAGGATCAGCCTCGATGGGTGGTAAGGAGGTCAGAAGTGAGGATTGGGAAGCAGGAATGTCAATGCTTTTCCAGGCTCTGAATTTATTCAAGGGTGGGGAAGTGTGAACTCGGAGGGGGGTAGGTTGTAATGTAAAACCAAAAAGAATAGCAGAATGGTCCGTCCAGGTGAAGGGAAGGAGATCCTTTATCACTAAGGATTTCTCGCTAGAGAATAGACCGTCCAGGAGATGGCCCGCAGTATGCGAGGATCCAGTGACCAGTTGTGGGAGTCCTATAGTATTTAATTCAGATAACAGGGCAGAGGTATCAGGATTGTCCAATAGCTCGAGATGGAAGTTAAAATCACCCAAAATGTGAGTGCACACCTTTTGCTCTGCTGAAGAAAAATTGGTGTGTGTGTCTGACACTGTTTTCAATCTCCCAAAGCATTTGTAAAGGTAAGTAATGATTTATTTAAATTAGATAGAGACTTGTTTGCTCTATGGAGAATATTTGGAAGCAGATAGTGAAGTTTCAGTAGTGAATTTGATTCCTTGTACATAGGATCTTTGCTGAGTTTCTAAAATGTTATTCAAAAAACGATTTTGGGTGCAAATCAATGGTATTTTCATTTGGCCCTTATTTATGATTGCCTTGTGCAGCCGGTGCATTACTTTAAACATGGGAAATAAGTGACGCTCTGGTGGCGCAAGGCCTTCATAAATAAGGCCCTGAGTTTGTTTGCTGTTGGTTTGTGTCTTGCTTTTTGATAATGTTTGCTATGAACATTTGCAAGATAGTGGATTTGTATTTTGGGAAACAGTGAGGTTTCAAAAGTGATATTGAGTGGTTGTACATAGGTTCTGCGCAGTGTTTTTACATGTTATTCAAAAAACGATTTTGGGTGCAAATCAATGGTATTTTCATTTGGCCCTTATTTATGATTGCCTTGTGCAGCTGGTGCATCACTTTAAACATGGGAAATAAGTGACACTCTTGTGGTGCAAGGCCTTCATAAATAAGGCCCTGAGTTTGTTTGCTGTTGGTTTGTTTTTTGCTTTTTGATAATGCTTGATATCAACATTTGCAAGATAGAGGATTTGTATTTTGGGAAACAGTGAGGTTTCAAAAGTGATATTGAGTGGTTGTACATAGGTTCTGCGCAGTGTTTCTTAAATGGTTTTCAAAAAACGATTTTGGGTGCAAATCAGTGGTATTTTCATTTGGCCCTTATTTATGATTGCCTTGTGCAGCCGGTGCATCACTTTAAACACAGAAAATAAGTGACGCTCTTGTGGCGCAAGGCCTTCATAAATAAGGCCCTGAGTTTGTTTGCTGTTGGTTTGTTTTTTGCTTTTTGATAATGCTTGATATCAACATTTGCAAGATAGAGAATTTGTATTTTGGGAAACATTGAGGTTTCAAAAGTGATATTGAGTGGTTGTACATAGGTTCTGCGCAGTGTTTCTTAAATGTTATTCAAAAAACGATTTTGGGTGCAAATCAATGGTATTTCATTTGGCCCTTATTTATGATTGCCTTGTGCAGATGGTGCATCACTTTAAACATGGGAAATAAGTGACGCTCTTGTGGCGCAAGGCCTTCATAAATAAGGCCCTGAGTTTGTTTGCTGTTGGTTTGTTTTTTGCTTTTTGATAATGCTTGATATCAACATTTGCAAGATAGAGGAAGTGTATTTTGGGAAACAGTGAGGTTTCAAAAGTGATATTGAGTGATTGTACATAGGTTCTGCGCAGTGTTTCTTAAATGTTATTCAAAAAACGATTTTGGGTGCAATTCAATGGTATTTTCATTTTGCCCTTATTTATGATTGCCTTGTGCTGCCGGTGCATCACTTTAAACATGGGAAATAAGTGACGCTCTTGTGGCGCAAGGCCTTCATAAATAAGGCCCTGAGTTTGTTTGCTGTTAGTTTGTTTTTTGCTTTTTGATAATGCTTGATATCAACATTTGCAAGATAGAGGATTTGTATTTTGGGAAACAGTCAGGTTTCAAAAGTGATATCGAGTGGTTGTACATAGGTTCTGCGTAGTGTTTCTTAAATGTTATTCAAAAAACGATTTTGGGTGCAAATCAATGGTATTTTCATTTGGCCCTTATTTATGATTGCCTTGTGCAGCCGGTGCATCACTTTAAACATGGGAAATAAGTGACGCTCTTGAGGCGCAAGGCCTTCATAAATAAGGCCCTGATTTCTTTTGTTGTTGGTTTGTGTCTTGCTTTTTGATAATACTTGCTATGAACATTTGCAAAATAGAGGATTTGTATTTTGGGAAACAGTGAGGTTTCAAAAGTGATATTGAGTGGTTGTACATAGGTTCTGCGCAGTGTTTCTAAAATGTTATTCAAAAAACGATTTTGGGTGCAAATCAATGGTATTTTCATTTGGCCCTTATTTATGATTGCCTTGTACAGCCGGTGCATCACTTTAAACATGGGAAATAAGTGACGCTCTTGTGGCGCAAGGCCTTCATAAGTAAGGCCCTGCTTTTTTTTGTTGTTGGTATATGTCTTGCTTTTTGATAATACTTGCTATGAACATTTGCAAAATAGAGGATTTGTATTTTGGGAAACAGTGAGATTTCAAAAGTGATATTGAGTGGTTGTACATAGGTTCTGCGCAGTGTTTCTAAAATCTTATTCAAAAAACGATTTTGGGTGAAAATGAATGGTATTTTCATTTGGCCCTTATTTATGATTGCCTTGTGCAGCTGGTGCATCACTTTAAACATGGGGAAAAAGTGACACTCTTGTGGCGCAAGGCCTTCATAAATAAGGCCCTGAGTTTGTTGGCTGTTGATTTGTTTTTTGCTTTTTGATAATACTTATTATGAACATTTGCAAGATAGTGGATTTGTATTTTGGGAAACAGTGAGGTTTCAAAAGTGATATTGAGTGGTTGTACATAGGTTCTGCGCAGTGTTTCTAAAATGTTATTCAAAAAACGATTTTGGGTGCAAATCAATGGTATTTTCATTTGGCCCTTATTTGTGATTGCCTTGTGCAGCCGGTGCATCACTTTAAACATGGGAAATAAGTGACGCTCTTGTGGCGCAAGGCCTTCATAAGTAAGGCCCTGCTTTTTTTTGTTGTTGGTATGTGTCTTGCTTTTTGATAATACTTGCTATGAACATTTGCAAAATAGAGGATTTGTATTTTGGGAAACAGTGAGATTTCAAAAGTGATATTGAGTGGTTGTACATAGGTTCTGCGCAGTGTTTCTAAAATCTTATTCAAAAAACGATTTTGGGTGAAAATGAATGGTATTTTCATTTGGCCCTTATTTATGATTGCCTTGTGCAGCTGGTGCATCACTTTAAACATGGGGAAAAAGTGACACTCTTGTGGCGCAAGGCCTTCATGAAAAGGCCCTGAGTTTGTTGGCTGTTGATTAGTTTTTTGCTTTTTGATAATACTTATTATGAACATTTGCAAAATAGAGGATTTGTATTTTGGGAAACAGTGAGATTTCAAAAGTGATATTGAGTGGTTGTACATAGGTTCTGCGCAGTGTTTCTAAAATCTTATTCAAAAAACGATTTTGGGTGAAAATGAATGTTATTTTCATTTTGCCCTCATTTATGATTGCCTTGTGCTGCCGGTGCATCACTTTAAACATGGGAAATAAGTGACGCTCTTGTGGCGCAAGGCCTTCATAAATAAGGCCCTGAGTTTGTTTGCTGTTGGTTTGTGTTTTGCTTTTTGATAATGCTTGATATCAACATTCGCAAGATAGAGGATTTGTATTTTGGGAAACAGTGACATTTCAAAAGTGATATTGAGTGGTTGTACATAGGTTCTGCGCAGTGTTTCTTAAATGTTATTCAAAAAACGATTTTGGGTGCAAATCAATGGTATTTCATTTGGCCCTTATTTATGATAGCCTTGTGCAGCCGGTGCATCACTTTAAACATGGGAAATAAGTGACGCTCTTGTGGGGCAAGGCCTTCATAAATAAGGCCCTGAGTTTGTTTGCTGTTGGTTTGTTTTTTGCTTTTTGATAATGCTTGATATCAACATTTGCAAGATAGAGGATTTGTATTTTGGGAAACAGTGAGGTTTCAAAAGTGATATTGAGTGGTTGTACATAGATTCTGCGCAGTGTTTCTTAAATGTTATTCAAAAAAAGATTTTGGGTGCAAATCAATGGTATTTTCTTTTGTCCCTTATTTATGATTGCCTCTTGCAGCCGGTGCATCACTTTAAACATAGGAAAGAAGTGACGCTCTTGTGGCGCAAGGCCTTCATAAATAAGGCCCTGAGTTTATTTGCTGTTAGTTTGTTTTTTGCTTTTTGATAATGCTTGATATCAACATTTGCAAGATAGAGGATTTGTATTTTGGGAAAAAGTGAGGTTTCAAAAGTGATATTGAGTGGTTGTACATAGGTTCTGCGCAGTGTTTCTTAAATGTTACTCAAAAAACGATTTTGGGTGCAAATCAATGGTATTTTCATTTGGCCCTTATTTATGATTGCCTTGTGCAGCCGGTGCATCACTTTAAACATGGGAAATAAGTGACGCTCTTGTGGCGCAAGGCCTTCATAAATAAGGCCCTGAGTTTGTTTGCTGTTGGTTTGTTCTTTGATTTTTGATAATGCTTGATATCAACATTTGCAAGATAGAGGATTTGTATTTTGGGAAACAGTGAGGTTTCAAAAGTGATTTTGAGTGGTTGTACATAGGTTCTGCGCAGTGTTTCTTAAATGTTACTCAAAAAACGATTTTGGGTCCAAATCAATGGTATTTTCATTTGGCCCTTATTTATGATTGCCTTGTGCAGCCGGTGCATCACTTTAAACATGGGAAATAAGTGACGCTCTTGTGGCGCAAGGCCTTCATAAATAAGGCCCTGAGTTTGTTTGCTGTTGGTTTGTTCTTTGATTTTTGATAATGCTTGATATCAACATTTGCAAGATAGAGGATTTGTATTTTGGGAAACAGTGAGATTTCAAAAGTGATATTGAGTGGTTGTATATCGGTTCTGCGCAGTGTTTCTAAAATCTTATTCAAAAAACGATTTTGGGTGAAAATGAATGGTATTTTCATTTGGCCCTTATTTATGATTGCCTTGTGCAGCTGGTACATCACTTTAAACATGGGGAAAAAGTGACACTCTTGTGGCACAAGGCCTTCATAAATAAAGCCCTGAGTTTGTTGGCTGTTGATTTGTTTTTTGCTTTTTGATAATACTTATTATGAACATTTGCAAGATTGTGGATTTGTAATTTGGGAAACAGTGAGGTTTTAAAAGTGATATTGAGTGGTTGTACATAGGTTCTGCGCGGTGTTTCTTAAATGTTATTCAAAAAACGATTTTGGGTGCAATTCAATGGTATTTTCATTTTGCCCTTATTTATGATTGCCTTGTGCTGCCGGTGCATAACTTTAAACATGGGAAATAAGTGACACTCTTGTGGCGCAAGGCCTTCATAAATAAGGCCCTGAGTTTGTTTGCTGTTGGTTTGTGTTTTGCTTTTTGATAATGCTTGATATCAACATTCGCGAGATCGAGGATTTGTATTTTGGGAAACAGTGACATTTCAAAAGTGATATTGAGTGGTGTACATAGGTTCTGCGCAGTGTTTCTTAAATGTTATTCAAAAAACGATTTTGGGTGCAAATCAATGGTATTTTCATTTGGCCCTTATTTATGATTGCCTTGTGCAGCCGGTGCATCACTTTAAACATGGGAAATAAGTGACACTCTTGTGGCACAAGGCCTTCAAAAATAAGGCCCTGAGTTTGTTTGCTGTTAGTTTGTTTTTTGCTTTTTGATAATGCTTGATATCAACATTTGCAAGATAGAAGATTTGTATTTTGGGAAACAGTGAGGTTTCAAAAGTGATATTGAGTGGTTGTACATAGGTTCTGCGTAGTGTTTCTTAAATGTTATTCAAAAAACGATTTTGGGTGCAAATCAATGGTATTTGCATTTGGCCCTTATTTATGATTGCCTTGTGCAGCCGGTGCATCACTTTAAACATGGGAAATAAGTGACGCTCTTGAGGCGCAGGGCCTTCATAAATAAGGCCCTGATTTTTTTTGTTGTTGGTTTGTGTCTTGCTTTTTGATAATACTTGCTATGAACATTTGCAAAATAGAGGATTTGTATTTTGGGAAACAGTGAGGTTATAAAAGTGATATTGAGTGGTTGTACATAGGTTCTGCGCGGTGTTTCTAAAATGTTATTCAAACAACGATTTTGGGTGCAAATGAATGGTATTTTCATTTGGCCCTTATTTATGATTGCCTTGTGCAGCTGGTGCATCACTTTAAACACGGGGAAAAAGTGACGCTCTTGTGGCGCAAGGCCTTCATAAATAAGGCCCTGGGTTTGTTGGCTGTTGATTTGTTTTTTGCTTTTTGATAATACTTATTATGAACATTTGCAAGATAGTGGATTTCTATTTTGGGAAACAGTGAGGTTTCAAAAGTGATATTGAGTGGTTGTTCATAGGTTCTGCGCAGTGTTTCTTAAATGTTATTCAAAAAACGATTTTGGGTGCAATTCAATGGTATTTTCATTTTGCCCTTATTTATGATTGCCTTGTGCAGCCGGTGCATCACTTTAAACATGGGAATTAAGTGACGCTCTTGTGGCGCAAGGCCTTCATAAATAAGGCCCTGAGTTTGTTTGCTGTTGGTTTGTTTTTTGCTTTTTGATAATGCTTTCTATCAACATTTGCAAGATAGAGGATTTGTATTTTGGGAAACAGTGAGGTTTCAAAAGTGATATTGAGAGGTTGTACATAGGTCCTGCACAGTGTTTCTTAAATATTATTCAAAAAACGATTTGGGGGTGAAAATCAATGGTATTTACATTTGGTCCTTATTTATGACTGCCTTGTGGCACCGGTGCGTCTCTTTTAACATGGGAAGCACTGGTTGCGCAAGGCCTTCATAAATAAGGCCCTGAGTTGCTGTGGTATAAACTTTAATATGTTGCAAATTAGTGTTTATATTATTTTCTTTTTGTCATTACTTTGTTGTTTGCTAATAGTGGTCTTTATTGTGTTATTTTTTTCAGAACCACAGATTGAAATCAACATTTTAAAAGCAAGCAAAAATTCCATCAAGGCAAAGGAATAGAAAAAATACCATACGTAAAAAAACAAAATCATCAAAGGAAATAAAATAATCCTCTACAACAAGTACTTCAAAAAACACCAGAAAAGCGGCTGGTAAGACAATTAAGTCTTTTCTTCACAATTTATGTAGATCAAAAAGTAATGTTAATGGAAATAAGAAGATCCAGAAGCCGAGAACAAATTTAAAAAGGAAGCAGAGGCCCTCAAAAAATGTCCCTATTGGAGCAGGAGATAAGACTATGGATAGCAATAGAAGGTTAAATCAATTTAGGGACATTCGTAGAGGAATGTTTCGCAATAGGGTAATTTTAAATTTGCTAAAAATTGAAAAGAAAGGTAAACAGAGAGCTGCTTTTTACAAGAAAAAGAAAAGTGTAGAGAAGATTGTTGATCAGGCTTTTGAAGTTAAGAAAAAATTATATATTTTAGTAATCAATAGAATTAGAATACTTAATAAGGCAATAGATGTTTTCAAATCGAACAGTAGATGGAAAAGAATTATTAATCGGACTAATTTTTGTGAAGTATTTTCTGGAGAATGGATGCATAATTCAAGTTCTGAGCCATTTTTTAATGAGGAGAGTTACTTTCAGGAAAATAATTTGGTGCATGCAGTTGACACCAGTGGTCGAGCATATGAGGTGAAAGATGGTTGTGTGATGGAAAAAGAGAAACTTGTGTCTAGAGATGCAGAAGAGGTGTTAAGTGATGAAGTTTTAGGGAGATGTACTAAGGGTCCAGTGTACACATCGAAGTGCAGTAGTATTTGTAGTGTGCGACAGGATTCAATCGATTTGCTTCGAAATTTCTTACGTACATATAGTAAGAAAAGTCTAAAACAAAAAATGAAGATCTTGCAAGAGTTAGATCCTTGCAGAGTGAGAGAAAGCACAGGTTTGCATGGGCATTCACTGGCTTGTCTTTCTAGAAAAGTATGTCAGAGTGTTTTTCATCATTTTAGGATGTTAGCAGTGCATCATAATAGGGTGAGGAAATTAGTGAGAAGGTTGTATTATGCAAAAAGTCCAGCACTTAAGCTTAAATAGTTAAACAGTGCTCTTTTGCATGGATCTGAAGTGGATGTGAAGACTATTTGTGAAGAAATAGAGTTTTGTTATTTTGGAAACAAAGAGGACAGTGTAGAAATTGATATAGTAATAGATGGTAATGTGGAAGACAATGTACAGATTTCAAGTACAGAAAAGTTTGATGAGGAAATTACTAAGTTTAAGGTGAAATCAAGTGAAAGGCCTAATTTAACTTCTGTGTGTTGTCGACGGACTCATTATAAGATTCAGACTAGGTTAGTTGATTTATATGCAAAATGGGAATTGGAAAATAATAGTGAATGGCAGGATTTTGTAAGTTATTTGTTGGTGGAGAATTCTTTTGATTTGAGTTTTGATCAGTGTATTTGTAATTATTGTTTGAAAAAATTAAATGAAAATAGAATGCCTTCTAGAGCTGCTCATAATAATCTTCAGTTGATAGATATTCCTTCTGAATGGATGGATTTAAATACTTATGAATCAATTTTGATTCAATGTGTCCATCCTTTTCAAGCTATTGTTCGCATGGAGCCTAAGATAGGGAAATTACCTCCTACAGATTTACAAAGAGGATTAAAGGGAAGAGTTGTTTATTTGCCTCTAGATATCAAGAAAAATATTGATACAATTGATGTAGAAAGAGTAGAAGAGGATCCTCTAGTTATTCTAGTTAGTGGGGTTCCGACAAAGAGTAAGAAAATCTGGCAAGATTTAGTGGATGTTAGGAAAGTCAAAAAGGCAATGTCGTATTTGGTCAAAAACAATGAGTACTATAAAGATGTAAGTGTTGGAGCAGAGGAAACAGCTACAGAAGAAGACAGTGATTGTTCAGTTGGCCAAATTGAAAAACTTGATGTGTCTAGAAGTGAAGAAATATATGAACATTATACTGTTCATCCTTTGCATTCCAAAGAAGTAATGGGGAATGCAATTGACTTGTTTCAAATGAAAGCAGCAAAAGGAAGTCCCATTAGTGTATGGGAAGAAAGTTTGGAAGCTCGTTGTTTTTCACAGTTATTTCCAACAGGTCGTGGTGGACGATATGACGATCGACCAGTTCAAATTCCTGCAGCTGAATACCGGACTTTGAGATTATATGCTGAAGATCCAAAGTTTCGGCAATGCATTCCGTATTTGTTTCATCTACTGTGTGAAAGTGATTTGCCTGGGCTTTCTTATGCAGTTAATCTTATATTGAAAAGTGGAGCTCATCTGCAAAATGTTTCAGCAAGGGACTTTATGGAGAAAGTCAATCTGCAAGACAGTATTTTGGAATCTCAGCTAATCAATCTCATGGCATGTCAGCGTGGAACAAATGAGTATTGGTTCCGTCGTCATGGGGAATTGAAATGTATGCTAAGAAACTTAGGAACTCCTACATGGTTCCTCTCTCTTAGCTGTGCTGAGTATGCATGGGATGACTTACTTCAATTTCTACGAGAGGCAAATGGAAACATACAAAATATAGAATTGAAAACACCTGGAGAACTGTGTTCTTTGGATCCAGTGAATGTTTGCAGATATTTTAATCATAGATTTGAAGCTATGATGTCTTTTATTACCAACAAAAAAAATCCTCCCCTTGGAGAGGTTTTGGATTTCTTTTGGAGGAAGGAATATCAAGCGAGAGGTGCTCCTCATATACATATGCTGTTATGGATTAAAGATGCACCCACATTTGGATTAGATTCGGATTAAACAGTGATGAGTTTTATTGAACAGTATTCAACATGTGCTGTTCCAAAAACTACTGAAGAAAATAGTTTAAGGCAACAAGTTTAACGTTTTCAATCTCATCATTGTGGAAAGTACTGTTGTCGAAAATTTAAAAACAAGGAAAAGTACTACACGAAATGCCGTTTTGCGTTTCCAATACCAGTGATTTCTAAGGGAAGAGTAAATAATTTGATGTCATCTCTACGACATACTGTGATGAGGAAATCTCCCAAAAATACATATAATTTAAAAAGAAACGAAGAGTCCAAGTACATCAATGACTACAACCCAGTGATTTTGTCCATGTGGAATGCTAACATGGATATTCAGTTCGTTGCTGACAACTCCATTGCTGTGGCTCGATATGTGACATCTTACATCACAAAAAAAGAAAAGACAGAACTGAAGGAAATGTGGGAGGACATTTCACATGAAAATAGTCTAAGCAAGAAATTATACAGTTTCAGTCTGAAGATGTTGTTGCATCGAGAAATTGGAGCATATGAATGTTCTGATTATCATCAGCAAGTCTCTATGCCAAATCAAGAACAATCATTTGGGTGAGTCTAGGTCTTGCTGCAACACTAAACCGAGTTTTGAAATCTGTACAAGAAATTGAATATTTGGCGGATAAAGTACCAAACAGTACAGATATTTTGAAGACAAATATGTTGGATACATACTATCCAAATAGAAGTATTCACCTTGAGAACACTTGTTTGTATGAAGTTCTGCAAAACTACAGTTATAAGAGGAACATCACAGAAGATATCAATAATGGAAAATATGCTGTCATTGGGTATGAAGGATGTCTAGTGAAGCAGAGAAAAGGCCATTTGTTTAATCATCGAAAATTGAGTTGCGAAGCTCCAGACAAAAGAGAATTTTACTATTTAGCTCTTTTGCAACTGTTTAAGCCATGGCGTACAGAAGAGGAACTACTTGGAAATTTTTTGTGTTATGAAGACTCTTTTAATGCAACTAAGGATACCATAGAATGCCGTGTTTTTCCAAATTATCTGCAAATGTTGAATGAAGAAATGGAGCAAGAAACCACAATTGCTGAAGAGATTGCTAGAGACAGTTCTCAAGACAGTCAGAGTTCGACTTCATTGAGCCAGGATCCACTAGGAGGACCAATTATCCAAAATGAAGCTGCTACTGCCATGGATGAGGTGGAAAGAGCTATGGAACAAGCTCAAGAGGATGGAGTTAACTTAGAAGATTTGATAAAGCAACTAAACGTTGAGCAGAAAAAGATATATGACGAAGTCACAGAACAGATTGAACATGGATTCAGACATGAGACAAAAGAGTGCTCATGTACATCCTTTGAGCCTGTCCGCCTGTACGCAAGTGGAGAAGCGTGAACAGGAAAAAGTTTTCTGATTAAAGCCATTTCAACTTATCTGCAGAAAAGGACTGATTCACCGCTGTCTTGTGTTGTAACTGCTCCAACTGGTCTGGCAGCACATAACATTAAAGGGATTACTCTATTTAGTTTACTGATGCTGCCAGTTGAGCATGATAATAAATTGCATTACAACAAGTTTGGAAAGGGGCGACCAATCGGTCCCCCCGAACGTATGGTGGAGTACCCCGATCCCCCCGGGAAGCCATCTTGGGCGGGAGGCGAGTCCCGGCTGGTATGCCTGAAGCGGCGTAGCCGGGGCGCGCCTTTTCCCGCCCTAGAGTGGGTGGTCCTAGACACCGAAGCCGCCAGCCACGCCCCCGGAGGCGGGCGGAGGCGGGTTTACGCCCGCCCGAAGAAGGATAAAAGGAGCGACAAGCCAAAGTAGCATCCTCTTGTTCCTGTGCTCTGAAGCTGCACCTCCCCGCTGCACGTGAGCTCGAGACGGAACGAAGAGCCAATTTTGAGCGTTGTAATTTTGTCCTTTTTCTTTCAGTGATCATCGTTCGAGAATGCCGGGCAAGAAGGTCGGAAAGCGGGTCGGTACCGATCAGATGCTCCGCATGCTCGTGAAAGACATGGCTGAGATGAAGAAGCAGATGGCGGCAATGAATGGTGTAGGAGGCCCGAAGCGAGTTGTCGGACCAGCATTGCCGGGAGTAGTCCCTAGCGGGAGAGGTAGAAGGTCCAAGAGGGGGGCAACTGGGGGAGAGACCCCGGTTCCTGAGGCGCCGCCGGCGCTCCCCGATACACCGACGGAAGCCCCGATCCCGGTCCCGAAGGAGGGGCAACCAATCCCTGTTGTAGTCACCCCTGTGAATGGGGAGGATATGCCTCCCGAGTTGGCTGCACAGCTGGCAGCGTGGTTGGGAAAAGATAGCGAAGGCACCACGGCGGATGACGCCAGGGCAGTAATGAGGCAGTTGCGGCAGTCAAGAGAGGCCGCGAAGGCACCATGTCCTTTTGTTCCCCCGCAGGCTCCAGTGGGTGAAACCGCAGCGGGCACGAGTTCGGCAGCTACTACGGTTACAGCCTCTAGTTCAGGTAAGCAGCGACTGCCGATTGCGGGGGAGGGGTCTGTACCCTCGAGAAGGGAGAAAGTGGCTCAGCATATTCCGATTGAAATCAAGGAGAGGATATGGGGTGAGAAATATGTGAACATGTTTTCTTTGCTAACTGATCATTACGAGATCGAGCATGTGAAGGGTCAAAAAGAGTTTTTGCACCCAAGTGTTTGGCGCGCGAAGATGGCCGCTTTTAAGGTCGATGAGAACATAGGTAATTGGGGCAGAGCATTTGGCATTTTCACTTCAATTATGGGGGAACGAAGGCCGGAAATGTTGGCCGAGTTACCCGTGTACCAGACACGTATTATGGAGTACTCTCAGTCATATGAGGGCAATCAGTGGTTTTGTTATGATAATATTTTTAGGAAGGCCAAGGAGTTCGACACATCTCTGACGTGGGATTGTTACGACTCCATTTCCTGGCAAAAGATGGAGAAAACAGGCATGTTAAAGGCACCATTGGTGGGGGGAAGCGGGGGAGAGTTTTCCCGCCATTCATCTGGGACGCCCTTTCGGGCAGGTTCAAGTAATGAGCATCACTCGAGATCAAGTGGCAATACAGGCAAAAGGGGCATCTGCTGGAATTTTAACAGAGGAAAGTGTACGAGGCCCCAGGGGTCATGCAAGTTTAGGCACGACTGTGGGGGGTGTGGGCAATCCTCGCATCCTGAGACCATGTGCAGAGCCAAGACGGGTGATAACGGAGGTAGGGGAAGCGCCAAACAGGTCTGAAATAGTCCGAGGGGCGCCTTTACCTACCCCGGTTGATACCATGGCAATGATCCCTTGGCTCAATGAATACCCGGATCATGTCTCCGCTGGGGTGTTGCGAGATGGGTCTTCATATGGTTTCCGCATCCCAGTGGGGAATTTTCAGGGTAAGACACAGTGTAGGAACCAACTGTCGGTCCTGCAGAATACGGCGGTGGTACAGGCGAAGATTTTGAAAGAGTTGACCCGGGGTCGGGTTGCCGGACCATTCGACACGCCACCAGTTGATAACTTTGTTTGTTCCCCTTTGGGAGTGGTCCCCAAGAAGGACCCGGGCGAGTTTCGATTAATACATAACTTGTCCGCCCCGAGAGGTCTTTCGGTGAATGATGCGATAGACCCGGAGGTGTGTTCGGTGCGGTACGCATCTTTCGATGAGGCATTCGCCATGTTGAATCGCCTGGGGCCCGGAGCGCTGATGGCCAAATCAGACATCGAGTCAGCGTTCCGGTTGCTCCCGGTACACCCAGACGATCAGCGTCTCCTCGGTTTTATGTTTCAGGGGCGCTATTACATGGATAAATGTATGCCAATGGGATGCTCCATATCTTGTTCTTATTTTGAGAAATTCAGTTGTTTTTTGCAATGGGTATTCACAAGAATGACGGGGTTTCAGCATGTTATGCATTATCTTGACGATTTTCTGTTCCTGGGTGCAGCTGGGGATCCAGAATGTGCACAAGCCTTAAATGAATTTTGTGGTCTGATGAATCAGTTTGGTGTGCCTTTGGCACCAGGTAAGACGGTGGGGCCATCAACTTTCCTCGAGTTTCTCGGAATAGAGCTCGATTCACTGGAAGGTGGCTTCCGGCTCCCCAAAGAAAAGGTGGGGAGATTCAGGGCCTCCCTTGAGGCATGTATTCGGGAAACCAAGGTGAACTTGCATCAGTTGCAGCAAACTGTGGGTCAGTTGAATTTTGCACTTAGAGTAATGCCAATGGCCCGCCCTTTCTCCCGCTCGATTGCTCAAGCCATAGTCGGTCTTAAAGAAGGGCACCATCGCACGAGGCTCTCGGCCGAGATTCGCCAGGACATGCGCATTTGGTTGGCATTTCTGGCGGATTTCAATGGTCGGGTGGTCTGGAACAAGCCGGCGGTGTCCTCCGAGGAGTTGGGGCTGTGGACAGATTCGGCGGGGAGTATAGGCTTTGGCGCCATATTCGGTAATCATTGGTCGGCCCAAAAATGGCCGTCATGGTGGCGCGAGTGTGGGCTGACGAGCAACATTGCGTTCCTCGAACTGTTCTCTATTCTGGTGGCCCTACAAACATGGCCTGAGGGGTTCCGGGATCACTCTGTGGTGTTCTGGTCGGATAACATGACCGTGGTTGAGTGTATCAATAGTCAGGCAGCACGATGCAAATGGATTCTGAGATTGCTTAAGGAAATTGTGTTACTATGTATGCAATTGAACGTACTCTTTAGGGCAAGACATGTGCCAGGAGTACTGAATCAGGCGGCTGATGCGCTTTCTCATTTCCGTATGCAGGCCTTCTGGGGTTTTCTGCCCACAGCGGACCCGGTGTCGGCACCATTCCCCGAAGCTCTCTGGTCTCTCGGTGCCCCGAACTACAAAACCTCGTGGGAGAGAGTTTAGCACCCAGGACGAGGAAGGCATATGAAGGGGCGTTCCGTTCTTATCAGTCCTTTTTGGGTTCGGCTAGGGGGGAGCTTTGGGGCCAGGAAGAATATGTTGTAAAGTTTTTGCTGTCGTTACATCAGGCAGGCAAATCGGTAGCCACGGCCCAGAGGCATCGGGCCGCCATTTCCTTCATGGCGCGGGCTCATGGGATCCAGGATCCTACTGCATCTTTCATAGTACAGAAAACGCTGCGTGGGTGGCAACGCCTTGAGGGTCGCAGAGTAGATGAAAGGCACCCGATAGGTCTGGAGAGGTTGGCTCTGTTATTTTCCGTTCTCCCTGCGACTTGTTCATCCCAGTCTGAAACAGTGTTATTCAGGGCCGCTTTTGCATTAGCATTCCATGGGGCTATGCGGGTAAGCGAACTAGTGGCGAGGAACAAGCAGGATACGAGGGGGGGACTGTGCCGAGAGCATGTTCTAGTTAAGGGGGGATGCGATGATGGTCTCGTTTCCCAGGTCCAAGACCGATCAGGGTGCGATCGGGGACAGTATAGTGGTCCATCGGAGTCCCGGATCTCCCATGTGCCCCGTCGTATGTGTTGAGGAATATTTGGCACAGAGGGCGGCATCATGGGGGGGGACCCTGTTGAGGCACACTGATGCCACCCCACTGACGAGGTTTCAATTCCAGCGGGTGCTAGCAACGGCAATTTCGGCCGCGGGCTTGAACCCGGGCGACTTTGGGACCCATTCCTTCCGGATAGGGGCTGCTACAGAGGCTACAGCCAGGGGTCTGAGTGTGGAAAAAGTGAAACAATTGGGGCGTTGGTCCTCGAACTGTTACAAAAGGTATGTGCGGTTGCACATGTTGTGAAGCTGTAATCATGTACTCACGCTTCTTGTTTTTGTTTGGTTTACAGTTTCGCAAGCTTACGAGGCGGGGCGGACTGTGCAGTCGACCCGACACCTGGGAACCAGCGGTCAAAGATCACCGGCTGCGGAAAAAGTGGTGTGGGTCGTGGGCCACTCATACGTGAGGCGTGCCGCGGACGTATTCAAAGCAGGTGACATGATTCACATGGCTGGGGAATACGGGTACAGGGTAACCTTCTACGGAAGGGGCAGGCTCTGTATTGACCAGTTTCAACCTTTTGTTGAGGATTTGTTAGGGCGGACAAGGTCACCGCCATCTATAATCATAGTGCATCTTGGGGGCAATGATTTAGTGACCACTGGTAGATGACTACTTCTCGAGGCGATACTATTCACAGTAAGTTGGTTGGCGAGAAGGGTTCCAGGGTGCACAATTGCATGGTCCCACATGATTCCACGAAAGGTGTGGCGGGGGGCGAATTCTGTGTCTGCTATAAATCATTCGGTGAAGAAGGTAAATAACAAGCTGGCTAGACTGTTTCGTACAAGTGTATTGCATTCGATTCCTCATGGTTGTATCAGGGGGGACAGTATGTATCTGGAGGATGGGGTCCATTTGTCCCGGGTGGGGAATGTTTTACTCATAGGAGACCCCGTAGCCTGGCTAAAGAGTTTACAGCATGACCTTTAGGTAGGAGTTTTTTGTGGGGGGTCCGGAGAGCCGGTCAACTATCCGGCCTGTGGCGGTAAGGTCATGATCGGTGAGCAGTAATTGGAAGATCCCTATGGGGGGGGCGTCACCCATTACGGATGGGAGCGCCCGGGGGGAGGTGGCCATTGGCCCCTCAACGGGGAGGCGGTCCCTTCTAAGGATGGGACGCCGAAAGGAAAGGGAAGGCGGTCAAGGCCCCTCCCTGGATAGGAGGGGCTACGGGCCCCTCCTGGGAATTTCCCAGGGCCAGGACATCTGCGACGGCAGATGTGGTAAGTTGTGTGGGGTGGGGAGGGGGGTCCACGCTACCTTCTAGACACCTCACACGAGTCCTCGGACGACCTTAAAATGGCGTCGAGTTAATTGGGGCCCCCGTCAAGACAAGGGAAATTGGTATGTGCACATGAGGTACAGTCCTCTGTGTGGCCCCCCTCACAAGTTAGGGGGTAGTTCTGGTTTAGGGATCTGACACCGGTTACGACCTTGCCGTTGGCCCTTAACGTTAGGATGTACAATTTCAATTTAAGAATGTTTTGTAGGATGTTAGAATCGGCTAGGAGAACCTTTGTATTAGAAATATGTTAAGGTCAGCCAAAACATCGTTATATGGAAATGAAATTGTACATGATATGAAACTGTTATTTTAATGTTTTAATTTTGTTTCATATTTTAATAAATACGGCCGGGAGGGTAACTCCCTCCCGCCTTCCAAAAGTTCAGAAATGTTTCCGTATTCCCATTCTTGGGGATTGTGTTGAGAGGGGGTGGCGGGTATCTCAGCCATATGGAAAGGGGCGACCAATCGGTCCCCCGAACGTATGGTGGAGTACCCCGATCCCCCTGGGAAGCCATCTTGGGCAGGAGGCGAGTCCCGGCTAGTATGCCCGAAGCGGCGTAGCCGGGGCGCGCCTTTTCCCGCCCTAGAGTGGGTGGTCCTAGACACCGAAGCCGCCAGCCACGCCCCCGGAGGCGGGCGGAGGCGGGTTTACGCCCGCCCTAAGAAGGATAAAAGGAGCGACAAGCCAAAGTAGCATCCTCTTGTTCCTGTGCTCTGAAGCTGCACCTCCCCGCTGCACGTGAGCTCGAGACGGAACGAAGAGCCAATTTTGACCCACCCACCAGCCCCTGGAGACAGCAAGTGGTCTGAAGTAAAGTTGTGATGTGGTAACTCGATTTTCTTACAGGTTACTTGGATTAAAAATTGTGATTCATTATGCAATAAAGTGGTAACTCGATTTTCTTACAGGTTGCTTTGATTAAAAGTTGTGATTCATTGTGCAATAAAGTGGATAATTTCTTACAGTATGTTTTATCGAATAAAGTATTTGCACCATTGTTGATCAGTGATGTTTCGACAGTTCATATATTGAGCATTTTCTGTCTTTTAGTGATTAGTCCTTTTAGTTTAAATGCCGTATTTATTTTCGGTCGGGCGGTAAGGTCATGATCGGTGAGCAGTAATTGGAAGATCCCTATGGGGGGGGCGTCACCCATTACGGATGGGAGCGCCCGGGGGAGGTGGCCATTGGCCCCTCAACGGGGAGGCGGTCCCTTCTAAGGATGGGACGCCGAAAGGAAAGGGAAGGCGGTCAAGGCCCCTCCCTGGATAGGAGGGGCTACGGGCCCCTCCTGGGAATTTCCCGGGGCCAGGACATCTGCGACGGCAGATGTGGTAAGTTGTGTGGGGTGGGGAGGGGGGTCCACGCTACCTTCTAGACACCTCACACGAGTCCTCGGACGACCTTAAAATGGCGTCAAGTTAATTGGGGCCCCCGTCAAGACAAGGGAAATTGGTATGTGCACATGAGGTACATTCCTCTGTGTGGTCCCCCTCACAAGTGAGGGGGTAGTTCTGGTTTAGGGATCTGACACCGGTTACGACCTTGCCGTTGGCCCTTAACGTTAGGATGTACAATTTCAATTTAAGAATGTTTTGTAGGATGTTAGTATCGGCTAGGAGAACCTTTGTATTAGAAATATGTTAAGATCAGCCAAAACATCGTTATATGGAAATGAAATTGTACATGATATGAAACTGTTATTTTAATGTTGTAATTTTGTTTCATATTTTAATAAATACGGCCGGGAGGGTAACTCCCTCCCGCCTTCCAAAAGTTCAGAAATGTTTCCGTATTCCCATTCTTGAGGATTGTGTTGAGAGGGGGTGGCGGGTATCTCAGCCATAATCTGGAGACGGGTGTTCTGAAGTTTCAAGAGTCTTGAAGAAAATGAAACTTCTTATCATTGATGAAGTAAGCATGGTCTCAAATCTAATGCTTGATTTTGTGCATTTGAGAATGCAAGAAATTCTTAGAACAGAGTATGATGTGTTATTTGGAGGAAAACACATTATTTTTTTAGAGATCTATTGCAGTTGACTCCAATAAAAGGACAACCAGTGTTTAAAATGCTCACGCATGAAGATACCAGGAAGTCCCTTGGAAGCATTGGAAACGTGAATATATATGGTTACATTTTAAATATGCTGAACTGCTTCAAAATATGCGACAGGCAAAGGATGAAGATTATAAAAATATTCTACAAGATGTAAGAATTGGAAAAGTAAGTGAGCTTGGGAAAAAAGCTTTACATGCTCGATTGATTTGAAATTTGTATCCAAATAAAAACATTCTGCCAGAGAATATTTTTAAAAAAATGACTGAGAAGAAATCTGGGATATGTTTGATTCCAACTCTGCAAAAATGTTCCAACTTCAACAACAAAATGTTAAAGTTAGAAAATGAAGAGATTGTGAAACTGGAAACAATAGATAAAATAGAGCATATTGGTGCAACAATTGTTTTGTCAGAAAATGTGAAAACAAAATTGGATTCATTAGAGAAAAGTATTTCTAAAACAGCTGGTTTTGAAAAGAATGTGTGTTTACATTTTCATATCATTTTGAGAAGGAATTTAAATGTTGAAAGAGGTCTGGTAAATGGAGCAATAGGTTATGTTGTTGATTTTGTGAATTATAGAAATAGAGATGGAATTGAATTTTTAAAAATAAAATTTGATGGTATTGAGCAAGTACAACAAATCAGTTGTTGTTCTGCTAGATTTTTACTTGTAAAAGACTTATATGTTCGCCGAAAACAGTTTCCTGTTTGTTTGGCATATGCAGTAACAGTTCATAAATCTCAAGGTTTAAGTGTAGATAGTGCTTTGGTGAACATTTGAAGATCTGTGT
Organism: Lissotriton vulgaris; assembly: GCF_964263255.1. NCBI lineage: Eukaryota > Metazoa > Chordata > Amphibia > Caudata > Salamandridae > Lissotriton > Lissotriton vulgaris. Next base: position 48,627 of record NW_028253978.1, read on the forward strand.
TTAAAGAGGGTATGGCATATGTGGCATTATCCAGAGTCAGAACTTTATCAGGATTGTACTTGATTGAGTGTGATGAGACAAATATTTGTGCAGATCTAGATTGAGTTAAAGAATACAATAGGTTAAGAAGAGAGTATGCTCCACATTTGCCACAATATCCTCTGTTTGAAAAACGTGTGGTAGGCCGAAAAAGTAGATGAAACTGTAATTCAAAACAGAAAGAAAAAGGATTGTGATGAAAATGTTGTTGGATTTCAGTTTGAAAATAGTTCTGGTGTCAACTGCTATGCTAATGTAGTGGTTAATGTTGTTTTTTTTCTTCAAACTTTACAAGAACTGATTGTTGAAAATCGGGATCAAAGATTGTGTGGTTTATTGAATTCTGTGTTTGAGAAATGTAGCAGTGATAGAGCAAAAATAGAAAGTGTTACAGACATTCGAAAATTTTTAGATATGTGTTCTGGTCAAGATACATTTTCACAGAACATTCAGCAGGATTGTCAGGAATTTTTAATGTATATGTTTGGTGTTTTGGAAGATGAAGGTGTAGATGTAGATAATCTTTTCAGCCTTTCTTATCAATGGCAGCATGACTGCCACAATTGTAGTTCATCAAGTAATACTAGAATATACACTGAAAGATTTATATATTTGACTTTACCAGACTGTAAATCAGTGTCATTTAAAAATCTAGTTAAAGCAGCAGATCATAATATGGTGTGTACCCAATGTAAATGTCCAATGCTATCCACATTATTGACACATAGGTATGGTCAGTATATCATTTTAGTGTTCCAACGATGTAGACCTGATGGAACTAAATTGACAACTTGTATCAAAAATTTTGTGGCTTCTCAGTTATCAATTTTAGGAAGAACCTTTACAACTGAAGCTATTATTTATCATGATGGTCCTTCGACAACATCAGGACATTATGCATGCTACTTAAAATGTAAAAAAGGTTGGACTTACTGCAATGATTCTCAATTGACTTATAAACAACGTTTGCCTTATGACTTTAAAAATTCTTACCTAGTGTTTTTAAAACCAAAGTTTTAGTAAAGGGAATTGGCGTTTGAAGAGGGGAATAGTTAATAAAAGTTAGTTAGTTAGTTAATATAATGTTTAAAATTATTTATCTTATATAGGTACTGTAAGTGGATCTCATTGTAAAAAATACTCATATATCTGATACAATTTGGCCGTAAGGAAAGTGTAGGGTATGATGTTCTTAGATCTTTTGTCATAGGAAGTCGATGAAATGGAAGTTATAGAGCACAGCAGACTTTTTTTTCCACCAAAAGGACCTTCACTATCTTCTATTTGGCCTCACGGAAAAGTAAGTGAATCAAAGATTGGTGTACATATATGAGTTGTAAGTTTGTATGTTTTTTTTTAAACACAATCTTTTAGATTGTGTTTTTTTTCCCGCTGTTATATGATGAAGAGTTTGAACTCACTAATTTAAGTGAAATTCAATATATTCTGAGAACAGCAAAAATAAACAATGTAACATATTGTAGAAGTTATTCTATAGTTTGCATTGTGTAATTTATACTGTATTCACATTGTCTCACACTCATTTTCCTTTTTCACCCTTATTTAGCTCTCTTTACTCATTTACACTGCCTTTTCTAACTTTGTTTCATCACTGTTCCTTTACTTCACTTCATTCACAACTCCTCAATCCAATTTGAACTGTCTGCATTTCCTCTCTCCCTTCCACCACTTTTTATCTTTCACACATTCTCTCAGTACCACTGCTTTATTTTTCTTCCCCTCTCTTTCTTTCTTTTTCTCCTTTTCTTTTCTTCGCACTCATTGTACTGCAGTTCACTCAGTCCTTCCCTTTGTTTTTCTGTGTACTTACTCTCTCACTCCTTTTTCATCAATTGTTCTATATTAACCTCATTCCCTTCATCCCTTCACTCTGTGACTCCCCTTCACTCACTCTCAGTCATCTTCTATTCCTCTTTCTTATTAATAGTTCATCATTTAGACTCCTTTCCTTTTCACTCATTTTCCTTTTACTTTCTTATCTTTCCTGATTTCGTTTTGGTATCTCACATTCTTTTAATATCTTACTTACCTTCAGTAATTTGTTCTCTTTCTATTTCTTTTTACCTCTTTTTTCTCTTTCTACATTACTTTATTTCTGTTTTTGTATCCTTCACTATTGCTTTATTTCTTAGTAAACTTTTTTAGATTTTTTACCTCTTGAACTGTTTCTTCTATTTTAAAATATATATTTTACTAATTATAACTTGTTTTTTCTTTTGTCTTTCACAGATATAAGTAAGTTTTCAATAATTATATGGTAAGTGTGTCTACAAAATGTAGTTTGTCATCACCCTTTGCTTTAACCTCACTACTTTTCTCTCACCCTACCTCACCCCTATTGCCTTACTCTGCTTCCCTCACTTATTCTTATCCTCCATGTTTACTTCTCTTTTCCTTACTTTCCTACCACATTCAACTTCTTTCAGTGCCCCTGCTCATCCACACTCCTTCACTTACCTTTTTTACTGGTTCACTTAGTCCCTTTCTGACACTCCTTCCTTTACTCTCTCTGTCCTTTTTTTTACTACCTGTCATTCACCATACTTAACTCTCCTTCCTTTTACTTTCATCACCCATTGACATTCTCCCAGAACCTCTGCTTTAGTTTTCTTCCTCTTGCTTCTCTTCTTGTGCTCCTTTATTCATTTTCCTTTTCTCAGTTACTTCCTCTTACACCTTTGCTCTGTTTTTCTATCTCTTACACAGTCCCTCTGTGTTTCTCCCTCTAGCTCTCTTTCTCTTTACACCACTCCCCATTCCTCATGCTCACTCCTTCATTATTTTTTTTTTCTTTTTTTTTGTTGGTGCGCTGACGGGACTTCCCCCGGTCCGCGCACCGGGAGCGCTCCAGAGTGAAATATAAAAAAAAAAGACCTTAGAAATTCAATAAAAAACACATAGGTATGAGGCCCTATAAAAAGGTAGGAATTAGCAGTTAAAAAAGCTATGAAATTCACAGAAAAAACCATAGCTTTCACACCAGTTATAGTTAGGAATTAGCATTTAAAAAACCAATGAAATTCACTGAAAAAACCATAGGTTTCACACCAGTTATAGTTAGGAATTAGCATTTAAAAAATCTATTAAATTCACTGAAAAAACCATAGGTTTCACACCAGTTATAGTTACCTGGAAATTTTACTGACATAAAACCATTGAAATTCCCACGTTATAGTTAGTTGGACTCACTATAACTTGCGCGTGTAATGCACTGCTGATGACATCACATATTACATCACTCATGACATGGTCAGTGACATCACTCATGACATCACTGATGACACCATCCAGTGAATGTGTGCCTTTCTGAAAAATAAATATGTTTTATATATATATATATGTAAAGGTCAATGGAAGAATAAATGTTTAAATAAGTGTCTAAATGCATGTTTTTTTTGTGCCTTACTCACAGCACAGAAGTCTGTTTTTTATCTTTGAACCACAAATGACTTTTCACAATGTATTTGACATAAAAGTGATACTACATGCACAAATAAATATGGAAACAAACAAGTATTTTATGTAAACAACACATTTTGTGGTAATCACTAAAATTAAAAGTAATCGGTTACTTATTGCAATTTTTTGCTGTATTGTTTCTACCGACTCTAAAAAAAAGAAATAGCTCCATTATCCTACTGTGACGGGGCTAGCGGACTGAGAGAACCCATACGGCAGAACTTCCCAGATTGGTGGTCCGCCGCTCCCCTCTCACCATGCCCGTTGTCCCCACAGCTGCCAGACAACCCGTGGAGGGAAGAACAGGAAGGCTACGCGACAGCGTCGGAATCGGGTCGGGGCTCCTTTAACTGGAATGATGACGACGGAGCAGCCCCGCCCCTCTCCAGCGGCGGGACGTCAAAAGGCGGAAGTGAAAGATCAACTAAGGACGGCGTTTCCCTGGAGGAGGAAGACGGAGCAGTGAGGAGAAGCAGCAACGTGAGGAAGAACCCGGAGGAAGAAGACGAGGACCAGACGAGCCCAGCTGATAACAACAAGCCAGGAGGCCAATGTCTCAGTGCATCGCCCCGCCACGTTCCCGAGGGAGGAGCGTGGCTTTCCAAGGTACGGGGCAGAGTTGCGGGGTGGGTGGGACGGCGTGGTCTGCCTACCGAGTAAAGCCGTAGTAGACAGTGCAAATATAATCCCCTGTACCCCTACCTTCACGAGCACTGTGGGCACTGCGCTACGTTGTGAAGACAATCACCAGCACTTGGTTTCCCTCACCCCCCGGCCCCTACGATACTTGTCCTGGTCACCCCAGTAACCGATCTCCTTCTTTTCTCATTTCTCGGTCTTGGGGACTCCTTGCCGGAAACGGAAGACAGCGGCTACAGCCCCGGAGTGCCGACCTAACAGGAGAACTGAGTAGCAGACGGCTCTCCAACCCGAGCCCGGGAGAATACCCGTGTACTGCAGAGGAAGCCCCTGCCCCCCCTTCCAACCGTACTGAGAAGATCCTGATGGACCCCGTGGACATTGCAAGAGAGAGACTTGTTAACCTTGATCTGAGCATTCGGTCCCCTTCATCCTTATTCCTCAACCCCCCCCTCCTACAAGGACACAGATAATGCCAATTTTGCAATGCAAAGGAAGACATATATCCCAATAAAACCATCTTTGAAATCTCTAATCAAGGATCCAATCTTTGTGTTCACCCCTAGCCCTCCAGTCTCTACAGGGCCAGTCCCAGTCACGCAGCCCCCCCTGGGACAACTGGTGTCAGAAGTGGGATATACCACATCAACCATCTGTCGCCCCGAGATGGAAGCCCTAATTGATCACATCATTAAAGGCCAGGAAAAACTAGAGTGGGCAGTAGAGCAACAGATAAACTCCGCCCAAGCAGACAGGGACCTGTTTAAATCCACCATTACTGCCCAACTCGAAGGCCTTAGGATGGTGCCGCCTCCCTCGCAGGTCCTCACTGGAGAGGTACGACAAATCACCCCTCATCACGCAGGAGTGGCCCTACAAAAGTATGTACAGGAGAGGACCCTGACACCTTCCTCCTCAATTTTGAGAGGGCGGCCCCGGCTATGGGATGGCCCGAAGAAAAATGGCCTTTTTTCTTAGCTCCTCTTCTCACTGGCGAGGCCCAATCGGCCTATCAAGCAGCGAACTCTTTAGGGAATACCGCCTATAAGACAATTAAGGAGGTTATCCTTGACCATTTGGGCCTAGACCAGGAGGCCTATCGTGTAAAATTTAGGAAGGAGAGGGGAGTCCCTGGAGAGAACCCTAAGACCCTCTTCTTCAGACTACGAATGGCAGCCGATAAATGGCTGACGTGTGCAGCAAGGAGGAAATCCTGAACAAGGTGTACTTGGAGCAGTTTATGGAGGCCCTGCCTTATGCCACCCAGCGATGGCTATGTCAACATGCCGGTCTAGACGTTCATCAGGCCATAGAGATGGCCTCTCATTATGCACGAGCCCAACCCAGAACGATCGTATGGGATACAGAAAAATCAGACAAATCCCATAAACAGCCAAACACTGTGAAACATGAAAAGAAATCCAAAAGTGGGTTTGAAGTCGTGCGGGCCCGACCCACCGGGATGACAACCCCCATGACCAGGGGCCCCCAATGCTTCGAATGTGGGGATTGGGGCCACATAACCAGGATGTGTCCCCAGAAAAAAAAAAAACAAGAGCCCATGGAGGTGGGCTACCTCCCTAGGACAGTGTTGTACTCGGCGGAACTTGGTAGCTCTTTTTATGTGAGTATGACACTTAATGGATTTATGGTAAAGGCCCTCCTAGATTCAGGGTGCCGACAGTCGGTGGTCCAGGAACGCTTTGTTAAACCAGACCAAATTTCCCTTCCTGCCACCGTGTACATACGCTGTGTACACGGCGATGTAAAGCCATATCCTGTAGCAGATCTGACCTTGTATTTGCCCAAGAGAGAACCATGCCAGGTTAGGGTAGGGGTAGTAGATTCCTTGCCTGAGGATTTAATTCTGGGGACGGACAACCCTGAATTTCTTTCCCTTTTTAGGGAGACCCTGTCTCCTCCCCGCACTGCTAAAACAGACGCGCAGTCTACCTTCCTGTCCCCAGAACCCTGGGTGATAGACAAGAGTTTCCGCTTTGCCCAGGGAGAAGACAGAACCCTATATAACGTGTGGGAAAGCACCCATGCTAGTGAAGGAGCCAGAGCCCCGGCATATCCCAGGTTCTTGATCAGAAAGGAATTGCTGTATCGTCAAGCACAGTGCGACGGAGATCTACAATTGTTGGTTCCAGTGTCCTTCCGAGAACAGGTCCTATTTTTCGCCCATGCCCATCTAACGGCTGGTCATGCAGGCAAAGAAAAAACCACGGACGTTATTCTCCGTCTTTTCTTTTGGCCGGGGATATACAAAGATGTTCAGAACTATTGCGCCAAATGCGAAATATGCCATAAGAGAAATACACAACGACCCAGTGCAGCCCCACTACAGCGGATGCCGATAATAGGAACCCCCTTTGAAAGGATCGGCATGGATTTAATAGGGCCCCTACCTACGACCCCCAGAGGACACCTATACGCATTGGTGGTCGTCGACTACGCCACTCGGTTTTCTGGAGGCTTTCCCGTTACGAACCACCACGACTTCAGCTATATCCGAGAAGTTTGTCGAATTGTTCTCTAGGGTGGGCTTTCCGAGAGAAGTCCTCACCGATCAAGGGACCCCCTTCACGTCCAAGCTAATGAAGGAGGTATGCCGCACCCTGGACATCAAACATCTGAAGACTTCGGTATACCACCCTCAGACTGATGGTCTGGTCGAACGGTACAATCAAACCCTAAAGATGACCCTGAAGAAGATGTTGAGTGCCGAAGGACCCTCATGGGATAGATTACTACCCCTGGCCCTTTTTGTTATCTGTTCACAAAAGCAGTGCAGCCTGGGTTGTTCGTCCTTTGAACTATTGTATGGTCGCCTTCCCAGATCACTTCTGGAAATGACCAAAGAAATGTGGGAGACAGAGGAAGTACAAGACTGGAAAAGTATGCTGGAGTACACGACCCAGTTGAGAAACAAACTAGGGAAACTCAGGGACCTCGCTCATGCCTCATTGGACCACCAACAAATGAGGTACAAACAGGCCTATGACAAAGGGAAGAGGTTAAGAAGAATCGCTGTAGGAAAGTGGGCTCTCGTTCTACTACCGGTCATCAGTAATAGCTCCAAGAGCGAATGGCAAGGCCCTTATCAAGTAATCGAAGCTATAGGTCAAACCACCTACCGATTACGGCTATCCCCAAAGAAAGCACAAACCTACCACATTAACTTGCTAAAAGAGTGGTTGGGACCACCGCCACCGGATGGACACCTGGACATTCCGGCAGGGTCCTCTCAATCCTCGTTAAACCAATTAGTGGTGAATAGGCGCTAACCAATGACCAGAAACAAGAGTTGCAGGACACGCTGGCGCCCTTCTCGGATGTGTTCTCTGACACCCCAGGGAGAACCAGTTTGGTGGAACACCGGATTGAAACCTTACCCGGGAAAATAGTGAAACAACGTCCCTACAGAATACCGGCAGCCCGAAGAGAAGCAGTGAGAAAAGAAGTCTCTGAGATGCTTCAAATGGGGGTGATACGACCCTCCCAGAGTCCCTGGTCCTCCCCGATCGTTATGATCCCCAAACCAGACAGATCAAAGAGATTCTGTATGGATTTCAGAGTGCTAAACGCGGTGTCCCACTTCGATACCTACCCTATTCCCCGGGTAGATGAGTTGGTGGAGAAGATTGGAGACGCCCGATACATTACAACCATAGACCTCACGAAGGGGTATTGGCAGGTGGCTCTTCGTGAGGAAGACAAAAAGAAGACCGCCTTTGTCACGGACGACGGCTCGTACGAATTCACCGTCCTCCCATTTGGCCTTCATGGAGCCCCCGCTAACATCCAGCGCCTCATGAACCAGGTACTAAGGCCCTATGTCTCTTTCAGCTTGGCGTATCTGGATGATATCGTCATCTACAGCACGGAATGTACAGAACATTTGAGACACATACAGATCATCCTCACAGCCTTACGAAGAGCAGGTTTACATATTAACGCAAAAAAATCGAGAGCAGCGTTCACTAGGGTCAACTACCTGGGATATGTTTTGGGTGATGGCGCAATAGCACCCCAAAGTGAAAAGGTTAGAGCCATAGAAAAGGTACCCTTCCCATCCTTTAAAAGAGACATGAGGGCCTTTTTAGGGCTGGTAGGTTACTACCGCAGGTTCATCCGTCAGTTTGCAGAGACAGCCGCCCCCCCTGACAGATCTTTTACGAAAAGACACTAAGCTCCAGGAATACTCACATCCTTCTCCTGAGACCGTAGAAGCCTTTCAAGCCTTAAAGGGTTTAATGACCTCAGCCCCAGTCCTAATGTCTCCTGACTACAAGAAAACCTTCATACTGGCCACCGATACCTCGAATGTAGGGATAGGGGCGGTATTATCCCAGATAGGTGAGGATGGGACTGAACACCCTATACTGTATGTGAGTAGGAAGTTATTTCCCAGGGAATGTCACTACTCCACAATTGAGAAAGAGGCCCTAGCCATCAAGTGGGTTGTCGATAAGCTGAAATACTATTTAGAAGGTACTCAGTTCATTCTTCATACGGACCATGCCCCCTTGAAATGGATCCACCAAAACCGTAGTCAGAACCCTAGAGTGCTTCGGTGGTTCCTGTCGTTACAGCCGTACTCCTTCTCGGTGCAGCATCGGAAAGGTAAAGACAATTGGAACGCGGACTTCCTGTCCCGGGTCTTTCCTCTCCCCGATCGGGAGATGCCAGGGGGGGAGGCATGTGACGGGGCTAGCGGACTGAGAGAACCCATACGGCAGAACTTCCCAGATTGGTGGTCCGCCGCTCCCCTCTCACCATGCCCGTTGTCCCCACAGCTGCCAGACAACCGTGGAGGGAAGAACAGGAAGGCTACGCGACAGCGTCGGAATCGGGTCGGGGCTCTTTTAACTGGAATGATGACGACAGAGCAGCCCCGCCCCTTTCCAGCGGCGGGACGTCAAAAGGCGGAAGTGAAAAATCAACTACGGACGGCGTTTCCCTGGAGGAGGAAGAGGAAGCGGTGAGGAGAAGCAGCAACGTGAGGAAGAAACCGGAGGAAGAAGACGAGGACCAGACGAGCCCAGCTGATAACAACAAGCCAGGAGGCCAATGTCTCTGTGGATCGCCCCGCCACGTTCCCGAGGGAGGAGCGTGGCTTTCCAAGGTACGGGGCAGAGTTGCGGGGTGGGTGGGACGGCGTGGTCTGCCTACCGAGTAAAGCCGTAGTAGACAGTGCAAATATAATCCCCTGTACCCCTACCTTCACGAGCACTGTGGGCACTGCGCTACATTGTGAAGACAATCACCTGCACTTGGTTTCCCTCACCCCCGGCCCCTACGATACTTGTCCTGGTCACCACAGTAACCGATCTCCTTCTTTTCTCATTTCTCGGTCTTGGGGACTCCTTGCCGGAAACGGAAGACAGCGGCTACAGCCCCGGAGTGCCGACCTAACAGGAGAACTGAGTAGCAGACGGCTCTCCAACCCGAGCCCGGGAGAATACCAGTGTACTGCAAAGGAAGCCCCTCCCCCCCTTCCAACCGTACTGAGAAGATCCTGACGGACCCCGTGGACATTGCAAGAGAGAGACTTGTTAACCTTGATCTGAGCATTCGGTCCCCTTCATCCTATTCCTCTATCCCCCCCCCCCCCTCTTACAAGGACACAGATAATGCCCATTTTGCAATGCAAAGGAAGACATATATCCCAATAAAACCGTCTTTCAAAGTCAAAGTCAAAGTCAAAAGATTTATATAGCGCGCTACATACCCGGGGGGTCTCAAGGCGCTTGAAGAAGGGTGGGGAATTACTTGTCGAATATCCAAGTTTTAAGTTGCTTTCTGAATGCTAGGTGGTTCTGAGTGAGCAGAAGGTGAGTGGGGAGTGAGTTCCAGGTTTTAGCTGCGAGGTAGGAGAAGGATCTACCTCCCATGGTGGATTTATTGATGCGAGGCACGGTAGCAAGCGCTTGGTTGGAGGATCTTAGTTGGTGGGAGGGGCTGTAGAAGGAGAGTCGTGTGTTGAGGCATTCGGGTCCAAGTTCGTAAAGTGCTTTGTGTGCGTGGGTTAGGAGGCGGAAAGTAATCCTCTTATTGACGGGGAGCCAGTGGAGGTTTTTCAGGTGACTAGAGATGTGGTCTTTACGCGGGATGTCTAGTATGAGTCTGGCTGATGCGTTCTGGATGCGTTGGAGTTTTTTCTGGAGTTTTGCGGTGATACCGGCGTATAGGGTGTTTCCGTAGTCCAGGCGGCTTGTAACCAGTGCATGGGTGACCGTTTTTCTGGTTTCGGTGGGGATCCAGCGAAATGTTTTTTTGAGCATGCAAAGAATGTTGAAGCAAGATGATGAAACGTCGTTGACGTGTCTGTTCATAGAGAGTGAGGAGTCCAGGATGACGCCCAGGTTCCGTGCGTGGTCCGTCGGGATGGGTGCTTTTCCAAGGGCCTCTGGCCACCAAGAGTCATCCCAGGCGGAGGGGGAGGTACCTAAGATAAGGACTTCTGTTTTGTCTGAGTTCAGTTTCGGACGGCTGTGCTTCATCCACTCGGCTACTTCTTTCATTCCTTCATGTAGGTTGGTTTTGGCGGTGTTAGGGTCTTTGGTGAGTGATAGGATCAGTTGAGTGTCATCCGCGTAGGAGATTATGTTGAGGTTGTGTTGGCGTACGATGGCCGCGAGGGGGCTCATGTATACGTTGAAGAGGGTGGGGCTGAGTGAGGACCCTTGTGGTACGCCGCAGATGACTTCAGTGGCTTCTGAGTGGAATGGTGGGAGGCGGACTCTCTGGGTTCTTCCGGTGAGGAATGAGGTGATCCATTCCAGTGCTTTTCCTTGAATTCCGATGTTTCTGAGGCGCTGTAGAAGGGTGCTATGGCAGACTGTGTCGAAGGTTGCAGAGAGGTCGAGGAGGATGAGGGCGACTGTGTCTCCATTGTCCAGTAGAGTTCGAATGTCGTCTGTTGCTGCGATGAGGGCGGTCTCCGTGCTGTGTTTGGCTCGGAAGCCGGACTGTGAGGGGTCGAGGGATTTGTTGGTTTCGAGGAAGGCAGCGAGCTGGTTGTTGACTGCTTTCTCTATGACTTTTGCCGGGAATGGGAGGAGCGAGATGGGGCGGTAGTTTTTGAGTTCGGTGGGGTCTGCTGTGGGTTTTTTCAGAAGGGCGCTAAGTTCTGCGTGTTTCCAGCTTTCCGGGAAGGTGGCGGAGTTGAGGGAGCAGTTGATGACGTCTCGAAGGTGTGGTGCTATGATGGAGTCTGCTTTGTTGAAGATGTGGTGAGGGCATGGGTCTGTGGGGGATCCTGAGTGGATGGAGTTCATCAGGCGGATGGTGTCCTCAGTGGAGATTGGGTTCCAGTCATTAAGGATGTTCAAGGGGGGTGAGGGTACGGCAGAAGGTTGGGTGGGTTGGTCTCCGGGTTGGTTGTCAAAGCTGTTGTGGATGTCTGCGATTTTGTTGTGGAAGAACGAAGCTAGGGAGTCGCAGAGGGCTTGAGAGGGGGTGATGTCGTTGGAGTTGGCTGAGGGGTTGGTAAATTCTTTGACGATGTTGAATAATTCCTTGCTGTTGTGGGTGTTGTTATCTAGTCGGTCTTTGAATGCGGCTTTCTTGGCAGATCGGATTAGTTGGTGGTGTGTGCGGGTGGCGTTTTTGAAGGCGTCCCTGGTGCTGGTGTTTGGGTCTTTTTTCCAGGTCTTCTCGAGGGAGCGACAGAGTTTCTTTGATTTCTTAAGATCATCGTTGAACCAGGAGGCGTTTTTGCTGCCTAGTTTGATTTGACGTTTTTTCAGCGGTGCTAGGATGTCGGCGCTGTTGGATAGCCATTGGGTGAAGTTAGTGGCTGCTTGGTCGGGGTTTGAGGAGTGGGCAGGGGGGTTTCGAAGAAGTGATGAGGAGATTTGGTCGATGGTGATTTTGTTCCAGTTTCTTCGCAGAGTAGGTTGAGGATGGTTGTGAGTTGTGGTCTTATTGTAGATAAAGTGTACGCAGCTGTGGTCCGTCCAATGGAGAGTAGTGGTGTGACTGAAGGAGACATGTTTGCTGGAGGTGAAGATAGGGTCGAGTGTGTGACCTGCGATGTGGGTGGGCGTAGTGACAAGTTGTTTGAGTCCGAGGTTGGCGAGATTGTCCAGAAGGGAGGTGGCGTTACTGTCATTGCTATTTTCCAGGTGAAAGTTGAGGTCTCCTAGTAGAATGTATTCCTCGGAGGGGAGGGCGTGTGGGGTGATAAAGTCAGTCTTTGAAATCTCTAATCAAGGATCCAATCTTTGTGTTCACCCCTAGCCCTCCAGTCTCTACAGGGCCAGTCCCAGTCACCCAGCCCCCCCTGGGACACCTACCAACAAACATTGTGTATATGCGCAAAAAACTGACATTTACTTCTATTTATAAATCAAGGAAAAGATGCGTTTGGTATTCCTGCATATCCCAGAATAACATATTTTCAAAGATCATGCCTTACAATCGGCCCGAAGACGGGACAAATATGCAGTATTTAACATCTATCAGCAGTAACTGACTGTACCTCTCCTGGTCGTTTTATGTGCTCACCAATCCGAGAAAGTATAACTCACTCTAAGCACTGATCGCTCCATTGGAGAAATATTTGTTCCATCGCTGCCAAGAACAGAGTACCAACCGCTAGTGGAGAATATATTGCATGTTTGATACCAAATTGGCCCAAAAGTGTTCACTTAAAAATCATATATGTGACAGACAAAATATAAAACATGTGTGTGTAATGTCCCTCAAATGTGTTACAACACTGAGTGCAAAAATCTAAATCAAGAGACAGAGTTTCTTCTCTTCAAACCTGAAGCTAAGGGTTCTATAACAACGCATGTAAATCTTCTTCAATATTCAGGCCCATCAGGCTCTTACTGTCCGATTCAAGAATATCTTGATTCAAGCTGTCATAGTATTCTTTCTCTATTCCCACCTCTGGGATCCCTAAGGAAACAATCAAATACATAGTATTTCAATAGTGTCAGATCTCCCTTGTGTACTGAACTAAAGTGTCAGGCTACTGGGTATGTTTAATCACAATTTTTGATCACACTAATGATCTGTTTATAGACCTTATGTACTGTACTCTCTACATACTTGAGGGGACACGGGATTGCATATATCTACTCCTTCATTTGTATGTTCCCCTATTCTATCTGGGATTTCTGTGAAATGGGGTGTCATATTCTGTTTTATTTATGCCAAACTGACAGGCATTGAAATTAGCGCACTTTCTGAATTCTTTACTTCTCATCAACCACTTCTGAGTTTCCACTTTAACAGAACTGGTAGTCACCAGGGCATTATGCATTGATTTACCCTTTCTGTATGTAACCAGTATTCTGTTCAGGATTTTCTCTCCTATTATGGGGTCACTCTATGCTAGGTGCCATTGACACCTCACAATCCTCCTCATCTTTTACCACTGTGTGCTAAAATCTGAAATAAGCTTCATTAGGAGCATTTATTTTCCCCTTCTTGTCTCCAAAAATGAACTCAGTACTGAATCTTTTCTCTTCTTTTGCTGTGAGTAACACCCATTTCAAAATACCCTATTTCCTTAAATCTAGCCTCTAACTCTTGTTGTTCTTTTGCTCCCTCATTGGGTCCGATGCAATTTCTTTTTACCCGCAGTCTTTCCCCATACGAGATACTTACTTCTTTTCAGGCTGTCTGGATGAAAGCTTTTGGTGTGGATGGCCATATTCCCAGCCATAGGCTTTCTGAAAATGTTACTCTGAAGCCTTCAGTGCTTAATTTGTGCTGGTGCTTTCCGGTGCTTAGCACCGGCACTTAATGATCAGGGCCGTGTCTAGGCTGTGCACGTCACACATTGATGTTTTTTAAAATGTTCCTTTACTGTATGTACCAGGTGCAGCCACCGCAGACCTGCAGCGTGTTTTCCACATAGACGGAGTGTGAGTCACAGCGTTTAGTGTTGCTGCTGTGAGACTTCTTAACCACTTGGCGTGTAGCCCAAGTGAATATTCATAAAGTAAATAATACGTAGAACATGGAGGCCGCGAGCCCAGGCCCTTCTTAGTTCAGTCAGTGCAGTGTTAACTGTTGTCACTTGCTGGTGGGCGGGACGCAGAACACACACACTGATTTATTTGGGCGGGCCGCGCTGAAGGTTCTGATGGGGTAGGGGCTGTGCGCACAGATTTTTTTCACATTTGATTGCCACTTGTTACCACAACCCAGCATAACGACTGCAGCTCCCCACGAGTCATCGCCGTTTAAGTCAGCCCGGCCGACCTGACCGACGACGACGTTAAGGGCAGAGCTAGGCATCCTGTGCAGGGATCAATCAGCAGCCAGCCAGTAGTACAGGGCTGATGGTCTGATAGCAAGCAGCACCAGGCCACCTAATCGTACTAATTAAAGAAAAGGTAGTGCAGCCAGTGTGTGTCCCTGCCAGTCAGCCCACCCACCACGAGTAACGATAAGATTAGAAGTTAAGCAGGAATTGTAAACTAACTAACCTGCGTTGGTTTTGGCACGGTGATGACAAATTAATGGAATGGCATCACTAGTTAGTTGGCTTAGTTTTAGCTTGGTCCAGTTGTAAGATCAGCAGCAGGTTGGGAGGCAGCTCACCTGCGATGCCTCCATAAGATATGACGATTATCAGGATCATCATGAATGCGATTCATTCAGACTAACTAAATGCCAGACCATGCAGAGACCAATGCCTGGCCTAGTAGTAGGACTATTTCCGACAAGCTGAAATTCTGGCCAAAAAACTGGCTGCCAGAGGTTATCCTAAATGGCTCATATCGAGAGCGAGAAAGAGAGCATGGTATTGCAATAGGGAACATCTACTAACAACCCAAACCAAGAAACCATTAAAAAGAATTTCGTCTGTTTCCAGATTCAGCCCAAATAGCAACAAAGTGGACAAAATCATAAGGAAGAATTGGTCCATACTTCGCCCCTTCGAACCATTCAAAGAGGAACCTTTGATCTCCTACCAGCGGGGAGACTACTTAGCATCACACCTGGTCCATGCCATTACTTGGCCCGAGAATACAACAAACAAACACACCATCACTGCTGCATGGGGGCTCCCACCCGTAGTTGGTCATTTCAAATGCCAGAACTGTTCCGTTTGTGATCTGACAACCAACACCAAAGCATTTACCTACAAAAACAAAACCCATACCCTGAAAAACCATACAAATTGCATGTCAACCAAACTGATCTATGCCATCCAATGCCCTTGTGCCTTGCTCTACATCGGCCAGACGATCCAAACCATCAAAAACAGGATTATCCAACACAAGAGCCGGATAAATTGCAAAGTTCTAACGGCACTTCTGGTTTCACATTTTCTGGAGAAAAAACACCTTGACACAGACATCATATGGCAGGTGATTGAATAGGTTACACTCCCCACGAGAGGTGGAGACATCAAATCTCTCCTAAACAGATGTGAGTGTAAATGTATGTCATTTTGCGACTCTGTGAACAATGGACTTAACACAATTGATGAGTGGAATAGCACGATTGCCATCTAACTCCAATCTTCTCTCTCATCTTTTCCTCGCCATCTGCCCTACTTTCTGTCTGGCATTGTCCTAATAATGTTACTCCAACACTTCTCCTCGTGCATAGACAGATTGTTGTTATTCGAACTGTACGTCTTGATACCAAGACATTGCTTTATTGACTTGAGTGTCAAAAACATCATAATTCATTATCCCTGTATCTAGCATACTTTTTGCATTTAATTTATTTTTGTCTATATGAATTGAATTTTGTCCATATTGACACCCATTTAATTGTCTCATCTATTACTATGTCTCAAACTTTCATCATTTGTTTTACGCTCATATTGATACCTGTTCAATTGTCTCATGAATGTGTTTCGAATTGCCCTGACATGCTTGCTTTCATCATGATGTTTTAACGCTCACATGGTTGCCTGTCCGCATGTCCCATCATTCACAGTTCACCGAACTGTACTGTTGTTTTTCCCATGTATTTGAAAAGAACGCGCTAGTTTGCAATTGTTCTCCTATTTGTACTGTTCTTCATGCGTTGGAACAGACCACGCTGACCACTCTCTTTGACATAACTTGGGGCTACTAATTATATGCCCTATCTCCCGGTCGAGCTCTTCAGTGCTTAACCCGGAAATAGCTACTGGTGCCACTCTTGTGTGCTCATATGGCTTTCAATATTGCCTACTCTTTCCACATGACACATACACATTTTTGCTTGCAGTGGGTTGCCTTCTTGTAGCTGCAAAACCGCGTCCCATATTCCACTCCGCCCCTTCCCCGCCTACCCAACCACACTTGCCCTCCCATCCAGTGACACAACATGTCACGGAACCCCACCCCGACCAATCTGTATGAGGTTTCGGACAACCACAGGCATCTCCTAGGAAATGCCAACCTCCCTCGAACTTCTCGCAAGACTGCTCGCTTGACAGAGGTACGAATTGCTACTCTCCCAATGCCCTTTCTGATCGCACGTCATGCCGCTGCCCTGATGCTCTTCTAAGCACGCACCTTGTTTCCACAGATTCAGTCGCCACACACCGATCACTGCCGGATCGGTCTTAAAGGTTTTTCTCCTTCCTGGGCCCCCTTGTGATGCACGTTTTGATCCGCAGTCCCTGGTAAGTTCATACCTCTCCCCACTCACTCTAGACCTCCCGCCTCCATTGCACGTGTTATTAACCCCCCTCCTCCCACCTTTCTCTTCCTCCAGACGACCTGATCTTCCATTACTCCACTGACCCTGCTTCCCCTCATCAGCAGATTCCCCACTGCTACTGGTAAGTCCTCGTTTATTGCACAGACGGCCCAGTTCAGCCCAACAACCCAGTACTCAATCCGCCTCTTTCTTCCTTTTTCCCCCCGCCAGGATCCTATGTTACAATTTATTACGTTCTGGACCACGACGATTAGTACCCGTTACCTACTTTTCAGGTAATTACTATTAACCACTTTAGACATGTACAGGTCATTCCGCACTAGCCCCCTTACCCCAGCGCCCTCGCGATCCAGTTCATTGCCGCAAGCCGCAGCTCTGGTACCCCGTTAAACATCGTACCAGCTCCACCCACATCCTTCCACCTCACAACGCCTATCATATCGGGTGACCCGCCACACGGTAAAATTTGAAGTCCACTACTGCTGCGATCACGTACAAACGAGGTTCCCAGTAGTTTCTCATTGCGGGTTATAGGCATACCAACAGAGTCTACCATTACCTGCTTCCTTCCACCCGTTATCCCATGGCTTCAACCCTCCCAGCTCCCTCCCTGCTCAGCTAGATCGTGACCTCCGCGATTCTACTACAGTGAGCGTTCCAATGCTTCTTAACTGAACCCTTCAGGTTCCCTTGATTACTGGCCACAACCCCTTCCCCGGGCGCCACACTTACCTACTTCCGAGAGCGTGCCTCCCCTCACCCCAGGATGTTTTCAACGAGATAGCCACCCCTTTGCACTCAGGCCTAACTGCTCCTGCATTTTCCTTGCATCCCGGTCTCATACCTTTCCTTTACCCCCATGTACAGCACTGCCTTCGATCCAACCCAGTCCTGATGATGATCCCGATTAATGTGGATCGAAACACCGTCGACCTTCCAGCGCGATCATAGGCGCATCACAAAAAGTGATTCACGAACAGTACATTGAACCTAAATAGAAACGAACACTTGAAGTTACCTGGAACCACATTGTGCTAATTACTCACAGTATATTCTGGCACCAGTCACTTTGCGCCGCCCACTCTGATCACATTGTCACCTGCGTCGCTACCTTAGTTTTCACTCACACACCACGAGCACCACGTGCAATTTGGGTTGTTCCTAATTATATTATTTATGTACTACAGTGCTGTCACAACTGCAAATTGTTTTTCTTTGCCTCTTTCCCTAATGTTTACATAAATGATGCCATGAGCACATGTTATAATCGTATAGAGTCGCCTTGCTTCCTTGTGGATAATGTTGTACACATATCCTCACTAATTGCCTTTCAATAATACCAGTTGGGATACCATATGTTCTTATCTGGCCCAGTAGTAGGCGCATAAGCCGTCACCCTCGCCGGCCATAGCGGTACACTTTTATGTATCTGATATGGCAGGGCGAGGCCTGCCCTGCTGGCGCCGCAGTATTGGCTTGCCAGTTCCGCGTAAGGTTTAAGTAAAGTTAAAAGGTCAATGCGAGGATAGCGTACAATAAAAAGAGGAGCCAGATGTCATACATGGGGGGCTCATTTTGATTGGACAGTTTTCTATCTTTCAAGATAGCAATCAGCAACCTCTGGTGCATTGTCTCTCATAGAGGGAGTGGTCCTACTGATGGGAGGCGGTGCCGGGGGGGCTGGACTCCTCGATTCTGCAAAGCACACGTGCCCTATGACTGGCCAAGCGACCAACTTCAAGCCCTCCTCTTATAGTATTAAAAAACCGACATCACTCTCTGGTTGTTTAAGCAGGATGTGCTATGCCCCACCCTGCCCCGTAGATGGTTTCTTGCTTCCAGTAGCCTTCTTGTAATATAACAATCTGGGTGTAATTGGAGAGGAGTGCCAATACATCCACTGTGCTCCCCTTTACAGAACTAGAAAACAGTGTCTATACCCTGCACCCCTGTGGGTGGCGAACTTTCCCTTACTGAACCGGAAGACAGACATAGCTGCCAACGACTAGGAGTGACACTCTCATGTGCGCACAATTAACGCCTGGTGTAACGGTTTTTGAAAGTCACTCTTATCTGTGCTTACGCAGCTCTTCTCAGTGCACTGCGCAGAGCCAGCATGGCGCGATCATGCTTCAAGTGACACTCTTTTGTGAGCAAAACCAAGCAATATAGACAAGTGAAACATATAAATATTCGAAATTACACTCCATTGAGCAACAAGAAAGTTTAAGAAGTCACTGGACTAAGTGCGCTAACGGGAGGCAGCCAAAAACTGAGGAGAACAGTCATACTACTTCATGCAGTGGAAGGCATGGGTGTAATGATGATGCAGAAAGTGATGTTATCTGCGTTGTGCCTTTAAGAAGCAAGCAGATTATTTTGAAGGGTTAATGGCTAAAGAGCATGAGTGAGGTGAATCAACAAAAACTGTCTGACAGAGTCCCTACAAAAAAAAACGTTTGTGCTTGTTGTAGTCGGAAGAAACTATTGTTCCTAGCGCGTTCGTAATGAGGCCTAAAAGAAAGGGAATCCAATGTAAATAGTTTGTTTCCCAACATTGGAAAGAAATAATGTATGTTATTATTAGCACACAGACAGTACACATACTCAGGTGGGTGGCAGTGGCTGGTACCTACTTATTGGTCTTGAGTTTTGCAGAACTGCAGGCGACTCTGCAAGGCAGCAGGCCTACAATTGGGAGCAGTGCTTAATTTGTAAAATATGAAGTGCAGGTGCTCAAATCTTTGTCGGAGGCCACACCCACTTTTTCTGGCTCCACCCACTCCATCCACTGGCTCCATCCCTCTATTAGTTCCACCCACATCTTCAACTGGTACTGCTAAAAGTCAGATGGCATCTGTGTAAAAACTGAGCCCTGTAAGCTGATTTTCTGTTTTAGGACTGGAGCCTTTGGGAGGACCTCACCAGCCCCATAGGCATGGCAGAGCAAGCTTGAGTCTGACAGTCTTGTCTGACAACCTTGCAGTTGCAATTAGAGGGGTCAGGCATTTTTAGGACCCACTCCTGCACCCCGTGGCTACAGCGACCTTGAACACACATAGTGGCCGCAAATTGTGCTTTTTGTTTCATTGAGAGATTGCTAAGCAGCTGCAGGGGGGTGTTCACTCAGTGGAGAAGTGAGGCTCAATGGTTAGAGTGGCAGATTCTGATGCAGAGGTCTAGCTCGGGACCAGGGTTCAATTCCCCGCCTCGGCAGGTCTTGGGCTCAAAATTCCATGGACCTGATAATTCTCGCCTCGGTGCCTATTCCAATCATGGAGTCCCACTCTGCAACTCTGGGCAAAAGCTTGCTTAATCTCCACAACGGCCCCCACAACACTAAGGATGCCTGGCCTCCACCTTCGGGGTGCCCAGGAGTGGACACCTCACAGGGAAAGCCAGGATGGGTTCCACAGCTGTATTCGTACAAGCGCCTTGAGACCCTTGCTGGTGAGTAGTGCGCTATACAAGTATCAATTTACATTTACTCCAATCACACAAGGTATTGGTCGGGTGCAGTCTTAGAAGTATGCGACAAGCAGCTAGAACATTTTAAAGTTGAATGATGCAGCCTGTTACACCCACTGGCATAGGCGCTGGAAGCATGGGTGAGGGGTTGCGTGGTGCTGCAGCACCCCAACAAAAATTTGCCGGAGTTTAGAAGGAGAATGAGAAATAAAGATGCCTTTACATCTTGTTGTTATCTTCTCCCAGTTGCTATATGTTCAAAGACAGAGGCCAAATGTAAGGCTATCTCTTCCCTCATATTGCTTATTATTCTTTAAACATGTAAGTTGGTGTTTAATGTTTGTTTCCTTCTCTGACTGCAAAGTGAGTTGATTTTGTGACCTATCCGACAATCTTGCTGGAGTACAGGCAGTGTTAAAGGAAAGGGATGTTGGATGTCAATTTTATTTTAACACACGACAAAACACATAAATACCTGTAAATTAACTGTACAAATATTTCAAAATATATCAGTCATTGGAAAAGCGCACATGAGACACATTTGTTTTGCAATTTTTAATTGTGATGAAAACAAAGATTTTAAAAGACAGTTGTTTTGGTGTTTCACAATGATAAATATTAGCTGAAACTATATTTCACACATAGTCATTTGCGCACTATATAGTTTTATCAGTTTAAGTTTAGGTATGTGGCTTGTTTAAATTTAGTGCACATTTCAATGGACAATGAGCTGGTTTTAAATAATAGTGTTCTACCTTATCATGCTTTAGTGATATATATGCGGCTGTGCAACAAAATGTAGTATGCACTACACACTACAACTGTATCACTGGCCTGCTGAATGTATGTGGCTGTGAATATTCCTTACTTCCTACACTTGTTTTTTGTGTGACACCTGGAGTTTTCATAATCCTTGAGAATTCAGTTATGTAACATTGATGGTAACAACCCCCACTCCATATTTGTTCAGCACTACCAATCTTGCATTCTCAAACATCATAAAACTATTGCTCACAAACAAAATTATTTTCCATTTTGTTAAAGTTTAGATGCGTTGAGTGGGAGCTGCTGAATTATTCGAGAACAAGGTGATTGGTATTTGTTCACAATTTCTCAGATAACAGCAGTATGCTTGACAGAGGATCATTAAGGTACACAGTGACATACATGCTGAGTATGTAGAAACAAGGTTATATGAAGACTACTCCCACTTCAATAACAGCTTTTTCCCTGGCATGTTGCTGGTGCATTACTGATGTGAAACATTCTTGATTTCTATTTGTTTGAAAATAGTGTGTGAGTAACTAAACAAGAAAATAAACATGTGTGTTTCAGACAAAATGGGCATGAATTGGTTAACATGATTACATATTTCACCAATTAGCAGTTGAAAAATTCTATCCCCAATTTCCAATTAACTTATTTTGTGTGGGGTATGCTTGCCCAACTTGGGCACTAAATATAATCAATACTGTTTCAACATTGTCTAATTTAAAATATGTTATGTTGTGGGGTTGCTTAACCAGTAACACCTCCCCCCTAATGGACCTTGATTCAATTGCCACAGTGGGTCTCCAGCTTCAACAGAGAACTGAAAAAAATTGTAACAAACCAGATGTCCTAACAAGCAAATAGTAAAAATTGAGACATAGGCTAAGTTCCTCTTCTATTAGCAGGCACATTTCCCAGTGAAAGGTTTTGCAGCAAAAGTATGTCCCAAAATCTTTTAGTGACCTGTTTCTCCTGATAGAACTGGGTGAAAAAAACTCTGCAACTTCAGAAAGAGCAAGGGCTAAATGTAGGTAATTGAAATTTACCGATTCAAAAATACCGAATTTTACTGATTCAGTATTTTCGAATAGGTAAATGCTATGTAGCTAAAAAATCGGTAAAAATTACCTAATCGTTAAGATTCGGTATTTACCGAATCAGTATTTACCGATTCGGTAATTGCTATTCATTCCTATGGGCCTGGAGGCCCATAGGAATGAATGTCAATTCCCAAATCGGTAAATACCGATTCGGTAAAAGAGGAAAACATTGAAGGGTGGCAGGGTGTCACTTTGACACCCTGTTGCACCCCTCAATTGTGTATGGGTGCACATGTTGCAGACATACATGCCCTAAGGGCATGTATGTCTGCCACATGGCACTGAAGCAATTTGCATAAAATTGCTGTTTGTTTTTTTTTCGTTACTTACCATCAACTTGTTGGTGGTAAATAACGAATCCTAACATGGGATAAGCACTCATTTAAGTGCTCCCCACATTAGGAATTCAGTAATTTTTTGAATCGGTATTTAAGAAATCGATAATTCACTGATTTCTTAAATTACCGATTCGGTAAATTACTGAATTCTTAATTTCGTCCCTCTACATCAGAAAAGCCTATTACCGGTCGGTAACGGCCGAAATTCGTTAATTTCGACCATTACCGACCAGTAATAGCCTTCCTACATCTGGCCCCAGATGTTTTGTGCTTTATTGGCGGTATTATAGTTTTGCACACCTAGAAAAAGTGAAGTAGTGTGGCTCACTGGTTAGAGGCGGCAGACTCGAGAGCAGAGGACGGCCCGGGACCAGGGTTCGATTCCCGGCGCGGCAGGTTTCTGGACCAGCGTCAGCGGACTCGATAATTCTCTCGCCTCGGTGCCCACTCTGATCAGCGATCACACTCGGCAACTCTGGGCATTAGCTTGCCTCATCTTCACTAACGGCCCCACCAGACCGCCGGGGATGCCTGGTCTCACCCTGGAGATACCCATTAAGGGACCATCTCTCAGGGAAGCCAGGAAGGGTTTCGCAGCGGTCGAAGCGCCTTGGGACCCTACGGGTAAGTAGTGCACTATATAAATGCCAATACATTTACATTTACATTTACAGAAAAAAGAGTTGAGATCGATTAATCTCTATCAAGCAGACCACTTAAGCTGTCGCAGAAGGTCTTAACACCATTTGAGTTTGCTTTGTCTTCACTGCAGTCATTTTCGAGAACTCATGACAGTGTCTGGAACCAGGTTTTGTGCTGAGGTTCATCAGTATTCCCTGTTTCACCTGGGGGTTCCAGAAAAAGGAGGAAGTAAATATAAAATAAAAATAAGTAAAAACATTTATATACATATTCCATCCAAAGCTAGTGCAGTTCAACCACTCTATTAATTTTTGCATCCTTGTCATATACATCATTATTTATAATAATGCATTGAAAGGGAGCTTTGGGCCAGCCCTTTGCTCATGATTGGATGGTTTGCTTGTACAGTCCAACTGTCACTCCAGATTCAATTACTTTTCTCCATTTTCTTGTGATTGGTCCACCTTAGGAGAATTTCTGCTTTACTCTAGTTTTTGACACGATGAGTCAGTTCAGTTCATAAAGCTTTATTTTGGAACATGAAGACAATGTCCATAAAAGCACATTAAATACAAGTAAAATACATTCATCAGAGAAAAAGCAATGGTCCATGTAAAATAGTTAAAAAAATCATACTTTTCCTGTCCCTAATCGCTTTCAGAAGAAAAGTAGCAGTGAAAAGCAGATATCAATTTAAAAGCAATTTCAAAGTATCATGGACTCTCCTAACAACAAACTTAACAAAAACAGGTTTTAAAAAGGTGATACGAAGATTTTCATATAACTTACATATCAGAACAAAGTGCAGAGTGCTTTGTGCGGATCTATTGTCACATGGGCACGCGCCCTCTGGGTGCTTGTTCTGGGAAGGGAAAGCCACCAGATGGTGCACAATCCCCAACCTCATCAGAGTCAAGACAAATCAGTGGGACGCCCTACTAACATGCCTTAGATAAGGTTGAAAACCTGCATTGTTATTATATTTGGCGTAGTAGGAACAAGTGGACAAATTAGCGCTATTGCTTCGCCGCTGTTCAGACTTAAACATTAAAAAAGCATTCTTTAGTTCAGCTTTAGACAAGTCGGAGACTGCTAGGCTATCCTCCTTGACATCAATTCCAATGATCTCCTTAAAGGTGTTAATCACATATTTGATCCAGGAGATCTTAAGATAATTGTCAAGGGAAAGACAGTCCCCTATGATAGCTCTGTTTAAGGACGTTTCTTACTTCGCCCACACAGCACACCATAACATTAAAGGTCTTAAAGCAATTAAATCAGACAAATGGGGGATGCCTAGTTCCTTGTGTACTAAGTTATTAGAAGATGATTTAGGTAAACACAGAAGTCTTTTAAGGAAGCAGTTTTCCTCCACCTGGAGACTGCTTGCAGATACAGAACCCCATATCCCAGCTCCATAAATTGCAGTCGATAGGGATCTCGCCTCATATATCTTAAGCATATCTCCAATCCGCCTATCTCCCAATTTAGTGGCAAATTTGCATACCCCATGTGCGCTTTTCGCCATTTTGGCCCTAACGTTATTGAGCTCACAACCCCAACCTTTATTTTTAGAAAACGTAATACCCAAGTAACAAAAGTTATCTAGAAGTTGGACCTTCTGGCCATCAATAAAATATGGATGAAGTTTCCCCCTACCTTTTTCACATTCCATAACATAAGTTTTGGATTTGTTAATGACCAGTTTACGTTTGTGAATAACAAGAGAGAACCTGTCCATAAGTCGCTGCAAACCTAGGGGGGTCCTTGACAGCAGCACTGCGTCATCCGCGTATAATAATACCGGGACGTCGATGTTATATTGACTGTTGGGGCGCCTGCCGCAATAGTTTTAAGAACTTTATCAACTTCATTGATAAAAAGGGTAAAAAGGAATGGTGCGAGGACACACCCCTGCCTAATACCCAGCCCTACCCTGAATTTGGATGTACGTTCCCCATTTGGGCCATAACGGACACTCGTACGTAGGTTGGCATAGACACGTGCTAGGAAATAGACAATGCCCTCAGGCGCTCCCAGTTCTAACAGTTTGGCCCAAAGAATGCCATGGTCTACCAAGTCGAAGGCGCTACTCAAATCCGCGAAATACAGATAGAGAGAGCCTGACTTTCCTTGGGTATACTTCCCTATCAAGAGTTCCAGTTGAGGCATTGTTCAATGGTATCCCTCCCCTTCCTGAAACCATATTGGCAGTCTACAAGAATATTATTTGAGGTGGCCCACTCTTCCAATCTTGTAAGTAGAACTCGACTCATGATTTTTACAGAGGAGTCTAATAGCGAGATGGGGCGATAATTCTTCACCTCCCCCCTGTCACCATTCGTGTAAATTGGGACAATGACGGATTCCTCCCATGAGGGGGAGACCCCATAACAGACTACAGCATTAAAAACTTTGGTTAACAAGGGTCCCCAGAGCTCAGGAATAAATTTGTATACATCGATAGGTACACCATCAGGACCCTGTGCGTTTCCCCCTTTACTGGCGTTAATGCTAACCTCAACTTCCGTCAGGGTAATATTTAGTGGGACAATAGGCCATGTATCATCATGAACCTTAGCCCAGCCTTCCGAGTTAAAGATACCTGAAAAGTGGGTGACCCAAGAGTCAGAATCAACATTAGAAGTCAGTTCAGGGATTTTGTCATCCTTTAGGAAGGAGCCATTCACTGTGGTCCAGAATAACATATTATTGGAAGTTTCTGCTGCCAGAGCCAAGATATCCCAGGCTTCCTGCTGCAGTTCCTTCTTTCTACGCTTAACTTCCTCCTGGTAGATAAATCTAAGTTGTTTTACCACACTCGTTACTCTCGGTTTTACAGTGAGTGCCTCCTTCAACTTTTTCAGTGCGAGGGTGCAGGCATGGTCAAACCACCCCCTCTGTCGGTCAGTTTTCCCCTTGCCAGCTTTGGTCATTACTCTCTCAGTCAGAGCATTAATAGCAATGAAAGTGGCTACAGTCATACACTTAGGTTGCTCACATTGTTAAACTGCTTTGGTTTTTTTCCATGCAATTTGTTATCTAGCACTCCTTGGGAATGCATTGTGTCCTGCTCCTTTTTCTCTCTGTCTCATTTTCAAGCATGTTCACGCTCGTATACTGACTCCCTGAACTCCTTCTTCTTCCTAATCTTCAGTCGTCTCTTGTATAGTCTTTTCCCTCAAGTACTAAAGATAGCTGCTGTTCTCTCTCTCTCCCAATCTCTCTCTCTCTCTCTCTCTCTCTCTCTCTCTCTCTCTCTCTCTCTCTCTCTCTCTCTCTCTCTCTCTCTCTCTCTCTCTCTCTCTCTCTTCCTCTATTTCTCTCTTCCCATCCCTGCCTTTCTCTGCCTTCCACCACTTGTCCCTCTCCTCCCACTATTGGAGAAGCCAATGTGGTAAGCTTTTAAAATGATAATGGCATTGTCAATAGTGGAGGCCGGCCATCTTGGAATTAAGTCAAGAATTAGATATAGTGAAGATCTCTTTTGCTTTTGTAATTTCTCAAAGAAAGGGCAAAGTCTCCCATTAGCCATGATGGCACTTTAACAACATACATGTGTAAGACGTGTTTTCTTAACAGGGTGCCTATTAGAAGGAGTAAGCCACAAAGATACACTCCTTAGAATTGTGGATAGTTCTTGATTGAAAACGAATAGCTGAACAACAATTGAGGAGCGAGACTAAAATTATCCTGAGAGAAGGTAAAGAATGAATTTAGGATAATATCCCAGGCTGAAGAATCCATTAGGGAAAGCGAGCTGCAGAGAAAAGAAACAAACATCACAGAAAAAAGTATCTAAGATAGGCAATGAACACAGCAAAAAACAGAAATCAAGGTGATCCATCCTTCTGAGTTTCAAGCTCCCTTATATAAAAGAAGAAATGACTTCACAAGCTAATGGTTGAACACCAACAGGAAAGCTCTGCAGCCCAAACTAGAAAGATGACTTATTTATTTGAACTATCAGTCTGACATTCTGGATGGGACATGTAGCAATCCACTGTCAGTGGAAACCCTTCCAGGCTAATGCAACCACATGAATATCAATACGGCCAATTGTCCAGAATAAATCAAGTGAGAATACTTCCTCCACACCAAGTATACTATTTTCTTGTGTGCTTATGAGGACCCAAATAACAAAGGCACCGCCTTCATGGAACATCAGAGAGTTCTGTCTATGGATATAATCAAATGTATTTTGCATACTTCCAAAAAGGCCATCACATTATATATAGATGCAATGTTGCAGCCTTCTTGAAAGTATAGAAAATAACATTCCAAGATGGGTGAAAATTCCACTTTCTATACTTAGACAATAGTCACCATGTTGTGTCTACACACAGCTTAAAGGCCAACTTGGAAGTATAAAACTACATTTTCAAGGTAGCCAGCCACCACTACTAGCGTTGCCAATGCAACACAATTTTAAAAGCATTGGCAAAGGCAATAGTGACTAAACAAATCTATTGGCAAATTGAAACTGATTGGCAATGCTAAGACTTATTTGGGTGATAAGCATTTGCCAAGGGCTAATCAAACATCACTTCTTCTCACCATGCATAGTTTTGTAAAATAAAATCAACAACTAAACAATATAGACATGAGCATTCTGAATTAGAAATCAGATGACGATGACTGTATTAATATTGCACAAATCTTCATAACTAGATACCTTGATTCATTGTTGTGTATGCACATCTGAAGCACTTTCCAGGGTTAAGGCTATCCTTTTCTCGGCTTTAACGGAGACCTACAGTATCAAAGAAGCAAGTTATGCAGGCAGTTAAATTAGCTCTAAATTAGTCTCCTTAAGGAGCAGATCCGTAGGTGGAAAAACGGAGAGCCATGTTATTCTAAAGAGAAACATATTTTATATTGCTAATGGAATAACAGGCCTGCTACCCCCCTGCCCCCAATAACTCACCTTCACAAAGGTATTTATGTCCTTTTTGCTATACCTCCATTAATTTGACACTAAATCTTCTAAACCCACAGAATGTCAAGCTTACCTTCATCTACCTGTACCATTAAAAATATGTATTTTACCTAAGAGACTAGTCTAGCATTCATTCACATTCAGCTTGGTCACAAAAAAGTAAATGAGGTAATTCTCTCAAAAACAAGACCATCATATATGTGTTTTTTATTTCCTTAGGATATCAAAAGAGAACCTTGAATGTTGCACATTTAAACTTCCAATAAATGGTGGTAAACCGTTAGTCTTTTGTGACATCAAATATGCATTATGTAGTACCAACAAGATATGCCTGTTCCCGTCACTCAGCAAATTTACCCTTCTCTGCGACAAGATCCCTTTCACTGCATTCATCTAAATCTTTTAAAACATGTGGTGGCATTATACAAAACTGCTTTTGAGCAGCTAGTTGAGCTCAAAACATTTGTTTTCCCTTTTTAGGGTCAATATTTCACCACGTGTAACATTTGTAAATGTAAATGTACAGGAATTTATATAGCGCAAATCACCACTGGTTTCTAAGCACTTGCTTAGGGAACCCGTCCTGGTATTCCCCTGTGAGATAACCCCGGCAGGGTATCCGCAAGGTGAAAGCCAGGCATCCCGCTGCGAGGGGCCGTTGTGGAGATTAAGCAAGCTATTGCCCAGAGTCGCAGAGTGTGAACCCATGAATGGAGTAGGCACCAGAGCGAGAATTGTCGAGTCCATGGACATTTTAGGACTCAAGACCCGCTGAGCTGGGAATTGAACCCTGTTCCCGGGCTGACCTCTGATTCCAAGTCTGCCTGCTCTAACCAGTGAGCCATACTTCTCCACCTATCAATGAACAGTGCTTAATACAAGAACTTCTTTCTCATAATGAACCAAAATTTTACTCCATTGACAGTTTCAAAGTTTTACGAGGAATGCATAACTGCTTAGTATTCAAACTTTTTTGCTTACTCTTACTCGCCAGAAAAACATGACTTGGTACCCTATGAATGTATATGCTGCTCCTGCTTGATGCCAAATTGTACAACCATGACAATGCTTTTTAACGATCTCAAGATTTAAATATTGTCAATAATAATTTCACAATAAACAAAGGGGCATATTACCAAGGGTGGCGATATTGAATTATCGCCACTTTAGCGGCCGTTTTCGGCCGTTAAGCGACGATAATTTCATCGCCCTATTACCAAGCTTTCGCTAACACCAGTTAGCGACAGCTTGTAGGCGATAGCGAGTGGTTTGGGGCCCGCTTTGCATGTGAGCGATATTTATCGCTAATGACATGCAAAGTGGGCGTACCCAACCCGTTAGCAACTGACAGCAGTCGCTAACATCGCTATCGCCTATTACCAAGAAAGGCGAAGCGATGGAAATATTCGCTTCTAAGAGCAAATATCCCCAAACGCTAACGCCTGCGAATACCAGTTCTTAGCAGTGTTATCCAATGGGAGGTGGATAACATGGCTAACAGCATTTGCAAGCTAATGCGTGAACACCGCTGGTTTTCCAACGATATTCAGGTTAACGCCTGCATTATTATCGCTTTTGAGATAAACGTTGGTAATGGGAGGTTATCTCAGCGATAATATTGGGCGAAGTGTTTCGTTAAAAAAACTAACGCTAAGCTCAGTTAGCGATAACTATGCCCCTTAGTTATGAAATCTATTGTGCATATTAGGTTGCAAATGCCAGGAATAACTCATTCTCCTTTCTTAAACATTATAAAATACACTCAGCACTTTTATGTATCGTTCACTTTACCAGTAGATGCATTGGTAAAGCCCAAAAGAAAAGGAAGTCAAAACATCATATAAAGGTCAAATCTTCTGCTTGTTGACGAGACAAAGTACAAGCTAGTCCGATGATTTCTTATGAAAAATCCTTTGTTCTTGGTTTATTGTTTATTCCCAGTCAAAACTTGCTTGTAGCCTAAACAAATCACAGTTTCTGTTGCCAATGCGTTTCCTTCATAGAACTTCTTCAGGGTTAAGATAGAAATGAAAGTTTTGTACATCTTACCACATTGGAGAGGATGTCCTAAATTAACCAGTTGTAACAATGTTTTTCTCCACATCTTATTATGCCATGAGTTAGTTAATCTTTTTTTACGTTCTCCCTTTCACAGAAATGATATGGAAATAGCACTTGTCATCATTACAAAAGAATAGTGTTTGGTTACTTCTCATTCTCCTATAATATGGGATCAAGAAAATTGTGTCGAAGTAGCTTACTCAGGGCCTGTGTCCACATCCTTTCTAAAAAAAAAGCTGGATGTCGTATCCCTTTTCAATGGCTCTGGGACTGAACTCCGAAACCATACAGCAACATTACTTCTTCAAGGTTGAACATTACTTTACAATCTTTAGTACACATACTATATTAGAATGACACATACATCAGATGCAATTATTATTATTATTAGGGAGATTTGTAAAGCACCTGGTGTACGCCTACAGGCGTGTCCCCACGCTATGAAAAGTGGGGTAAGCAGTCCAAACAGCCAGCACAACTGTCTACCGTCTGAATAAGTGAGTCTTAAGTTGTGTTCTAAACATGAGTTCTGAGGACTCCAAACGTAGCTCTGACGGAAGGTCTTTCCACTGCTTCGCTACCAGATATCTGAACAACCTTCCCCCCATATGCACCTTCCTAATTTTTGGAATTTTCAGAAGACCTGTACAGGAGGAGCGCAGAGTCCTTGTAGGCTCATAGCTGGTGACCAGACTCTGTAGCGGGGCAGGGGCTTTGCCACCCAGGATGCGATGACACATGGCAAGAGCTCTGAATCCACCCTGCTCCTAACAGGAAGCCACTGCAAGGCCTGGAGTGCTGCCTTAGAGGAAGATCTTCTAGGAAGCCTCAAAATAAGGCGAGCGGCAGCATTTTGCAGTACCTGTAGGCGGTTGAGAGCCTTTCCAATGGCCCCCAGATACAACAAATTGCCGTAATCCAGGCGTGAGGTGACTAAGGCATGCACCAGCGTCCGACGAGCAGAAATGGGCAGGAAATCCAAGTCCTTTCTCAGAGTTCTTAGAACTCCGAAGCATGTCCCCACCACTCGGCCAATCTGGGGGCCAAAGGCAAGGTCAACGTCCAACCACACCCCAAGATTCTTTACTTCCTGGCAGGGAACAGGCGTTTCTCCTAGGCAGGGCGGCCACCACGCCGACGTCCACACAGATGGGCATCCCCCCACCACGAGCACCTCAGTCTTGCTGCCATTAAGTTTCAAGCAGTTGGCGTACATCCAGGTTGCCAGTTCTTGCATGCACACTCTGAAATTGTCCGCCATCAGACCGGGTGCGCGTGAGAGGGAGAAGACCAGCTGCGTGTCGTCGGCGTAGGACACCAGACGTAGTCCATTGCTTTCAACTATGGCCGCCAGTGGGGAGACATACAGATTGAACAGGGTCGGGCTCAGGGACGAGCCCTGCGGCATGCCCTGGCCCAACCCAATCTCCCTAGAGTAACACTCTCCCTGGCATTAATATATCCTCAACTACCTTCAATAAAAAATTTCAGAACATGAAGGCATCACCGATAGTGATCATTTGACTTCATTGAGCCCAAAGTACTGGTCACATCACTTTTCTTCTCTCTATCACTATGTTATTTTGGGAGGGATTAGTATAGAGTTTTCATTTCAATTCAGGGAAGGGTGTGGTGATTTGGTCAACATTAAATACGAACAAGAATAAGTTTGTTCTAAGCCAAGCAGTGAGGTAGAAATTACACACTAGCATCAATCCAAGTGATGCAAGAAGTGCTCAAGTTGAATGTCATCAGAAAGAATAATGTTTTTTCCAACAGATCTTGGATTTCAAGAAGTCCTGTTGAAGATTAAATAGTGTGGAGTTCTAAAACATGGGGGCATATTAT
This sequence comes from Lissotriton vulgaris, assembly GCF_964263255.1. NCBI lineage: Eukaryota > Metazoa > Chordata > Amphibia > Caudata > Salamandridae > Lissotriton > Lissotriton vulgaris. The sequence goes on from NW_028253978.1 coordinate 80,591, forward strand.
CAAGACAGGAGGAAAAATTATTGCCACTTTAGCGGCAGAAAACTTCTGCTAAAAGAGCGATAATGGGCTTGATAATATGTTCTATTGTATTCCAATTGAAGCTCAGGTTAGATGTCCTTCACATCTAACATAGGCTTCAATTGGTATGCCATAGAGCATATTATCAAGACCAATATTGCCGTTTTAGCAGCAGTTTTCTGCCACTAAAGCAGCGATAATTTTATCGCCTGTCTTGATAATATGCCCCAGTGTCTTATCAGTCAACAGATATTCCTACACACTTCTAAAGTTTGGCAAGTTGGATGGCTTTCAGGAAAGCTGAACTGAACTATCTAGTCATCTAGCATTTCTTTGAAGATCGTATTCAGGTGGAATGGTTGCATCTATACAGTGCTTTGTGGCCAATGAATAATATTTTAACAGCGATCACAGTTTTACTCGTAGCTAATGCATCTCTTGAAGCCCTTTGGTGAATGATGTACCAGTAGATTCTGAGTCATCTACACCTTGGGGGAAACAACCTCAACAACACGGTCATTAACACGCGAAACCTTTACCATGCATCATTTACCATGCATATGCTTTTGTCACACATGCCTTTACCACAAATTCGCCTTTACAATGACATAGTAAGTGTATGTCAGGTAAGTTAGTATATATATATATCCATACATAGCATATATATATATATATATATATATATTTTTTTTTATGTATATGAAAGAAAAGATTGCCCCCTGTTAGGCAGCACTCCCAGCAGGTGAATAATGATCAGGAGATGTCAGGATGTACCTAGCGTCTCAGCAGTCCTGACGCATTTCGAGCATGTGCTCTTAATCATAGGTAACTGCAGATGACAACCAACACTCCGGTTTACCCGAAACTTCCCTCTCTATTTCAAACACAAGCACGCTCAGGTGAACATGTCCCATGGCATTATGGGTCTGGTAGTCCTTCAATATCAATTCCCAAGTGGGCTGTTGGCAGACTGCAGATTTGGCAAAACGTCCCGGTTACAGACTCCGTACTTCTCCCAGTGCCAGTAATCACCCGCTGCTCCATGTTTTGGCTGAGGAATCTCCCAACAATGGATCCGCTGCTTGCGGCGGTTACGGGCTCGCGACAGGGCAGGCTGCTGTAATTGAAAGACAAGGTTGCTCCTGTTAAGCCGCACTCCCAGCAGGTAAGTAATGATCAGGAGAAGTCAGGCTGTACCTAGTGTCTCAGCAGTCCTGGCGCATTTCGAGCATACACTCTTAATAATAGGTAACTGCAGATGACCACCAACACTCCAGTTTACCAGAAACTTTCCTCTTTATTTCAAACACAAGCACGCTCAACTGAACATGTCCCATGGCATTATGGGTCTGGTAGTCCTTCAATATCACTTCCCAAGTGGGCTGTTGGCAGACTGCAGATTTGGCAAAATGTCCCGGTTAAAGACTCCGTACTTCTCCCAGTGCCAGCAATCACCCGCTGCTCCGTGTTTTTGCTGAGGAATCTCCCAACAATGGATTAGCTACTTGCGGCGGTTGTGGACTCGCGACCGGGCAGGCCGCTGGATTTGAAAGAAAAGGTTGCCCCCTGTTAAGCTGCACTCCCAGCAGGTAAGTAATGATCAGGAGAAGTCACGATGTACCTAGCGTCTCAGCAGTCCTGATGTGTTTCAAGCATGTGCTCTTAATCATAGGTAACTGCAGATGACCACCAACACTCCGGTTTACCAGAAACGTACCTCTTTATTTGAAATACGAGCACGCTCAGGTGAACATGTCCCATGGCATTATGGGGCTGGTAGTCCTTCAATATCACTTCCCAAGTGGGCTGTTGGCAGACTGCAGATTTGGCAAAACATCCCGGTTACAGACTCCGTACTTCTCCCAGTGCCAGCAATCACCCGCTACTCCGTGTTTTTTGCTGAGGAATCTCCCAACAACAGTACCGCTTCTTGCAGCGGTTGCGGGCTTAAGACCAGGCAGGCTCCTGTATTTGAAAAAAATTGACTAATTTAAAGTGTCTCACTAAATATGGGGTAGTGATTAAACTCGATGAATATCTGTTTCACTGTATCTCCTGTTGTGTAAACTACTACATAAGTTGGTTGTGTGAAAGTCTATATTAGTATTAATTAGTTAAGTGAGTATCTGTATGGGACAGTGAATGTATGTGTAGTTGGAGGAGAGGTGTGTGATTTTCCAAAGATGTATACATAGTTGATTTATTAGGTATATGAGGTTAAGACTGCATGTTGAAACACTTGTTTGGGTGAGTGAATCTCTTTATGGGTATGGTGATGAGTAAATATATTTCACAATGATACATGTCCAACAAAGTAGAAAAATAAAAGTCAGTGTATGTGACAGTTGTTGTTTATAAATAAGTATATTTAAGACTCAGTGATTGTATGAGTGATTCTATCAAAAACTGTATACTTGTAACACAGTAAGGAGCCTATTAGGATGGCGGGCGGATTGCCCCCCAGGCTGGCGGTAGCCACCCCCAGCCTGGCGGGGGCAATCCGCCCGCCATCCGCACCAAAATTCCTCCCGCCATATTAGGATGGCGGGGGGGACCACAGCGTACGGAAAGACCATCCGCCGCTTTTCCGCCGTTTAATATGGTGGCCATATTATGATGGGCTTGTGTAGATGCCTTTCTGCGGCGGCAATGCCGCCACAGAATGGCATGCGATCTACACTCTGGGGGCCCCCTGCGGGCCCGCAGAGTGAGAGAGAGGTCGGGGGTGCACACGGGGGGTACCTGTGGTACCTTCCTGCATTTGCATAAACAAAGCGGCAGGCACCGGGCGGTGCCTGCCGCATAGTCTATGCAAATGCATTAATGCATTTTTAGCATTGTGGCGGGTGGTGCTGAGAGCACCACCCGCCACAATGCTAAAAATGCAGGATGTGCCCGCCACTGTGGCGGGCACATCCTAATACCCCCCCACGAGACCCCCGCCCTTATGGTTGGTGGTCCCAAACCCCGGTAGGATGATGGGCAGACAAAGTCCGCCCGTCATCTTAATGAGCCTCTAAGTATGAGTTACTATCTATATGAATAAATAAAGTGGTGTTTGTATAAGTGTGTAGCTTAGTAAAGGTAAGTATTATCAATTGTTTGCATAAGTGAGTAGCATGACTGCATAAGTGAATAGGATGTGTGCTGGTATGTAATGTCGATGTAGGTGTATAAGTATATTTAATAGTGTTCTATTGATCTTTGTTAGCATGTATGAGTGAATCTGTAGGTAAGAGTTTAGATGTGTGTGTAGATGTACTAATCACTGAGTGGGATTTTAGAAACTTGTATTGGTGTGTCAATGGTTTAAACATGGTACTCTATATTTTATAGTGAGTGATGAAAGGTTATACTAGTTTATGAAGAGGTGTATCAGATTGTCACGTGGATGATGTCATCAGTGAGGTCATCAGTGATGTAATTTGAGAAGTCATCAGTGATGTCACTGACCATGTCATAAATGATGTAATATGTGACATCATTAGCAGTGGATTGCGGGCACGTGAGTTATAGTTAGTACAACTAACTATAACGGAGGAATTTCAATGGTTTTGTATGAGTGAAATGTCCAGCTAACTATACCAACCCTAAAAGCTATGTTTTTTTAGTGAATTTCAAAGGTTTTTTAAATGCTAATTCCTAACTATAACAGGCCTCAAACCTATGTTTTTTTCAGTGAATTTCGACAGTTTTTTAATGCTAATTCCTAACTATAACATATCAGAAACCACTGTTTTTTTCAGTCAATTTCAAAGGTTTTGTAAATGACAATTTTTAAATGTATTATTTGTTATATTTATTTTGTTATACTGATTTAATATTTTTTTAAACTATTTATTTTTAGATATTTTATTTTTTAAAATTACATTATAATTACATTACAAAATATAGTTTCGCAGAATGAATTACTTTAGTTAAAATACTTTGCAAATAGGCAATAGACTTTTAAGTACAGAAGTTGCAGTTGTTGCAAATGGCAACTCAATTTCAAACACAATGCAACATTGAGCTCAATGTGAATTTCTAGTTAAATGCAATTAGTTACTTTATGGAAACAGTTGAGTAAAAGCGTTTCGGTTACAGTAGTGATTTTTAAGGAATATTACTGTATTTTAAAAGTTGACACTTAGAATTTTTTCACATAGAATCACCAATGTGATCCTATGTGAGTAAATTCACTTAGCAGATAAGTAGTGTTATCGTTACTTTATCTTACTCAGTGGTGGATCCTGGATCTAGCACTGATACATCTCCTGTAAACAGTTGAAACAATGTGTTTAAGTCATACAAGCGATTTTTAAGGAATATTTTTAGTTTGTGAAAATACACATATATATATATATTCACTGAAAAAACCATAGGTTATAAACCATATATAGTTAGGGAATAGCATTTTCAAAACCTTATTTTACTCGCATAAAACCATTGAAATTCCATATATAGTTAGATGCGCTAACTATATATCGCGCACCCGCAATCCACTGCTGATGATGTCACATATTACATCATTCATGACATGGTCAGTGACATCACTGATGACATCACTGATGACATCATCCACTGAATGTACGCTTCTGTAGAGTTTAAATATGTCTTACATATTGAAGAATGAGTGGATGTATAAGTGTCTGGATGAAGGATTTAGTAGGTGCATGACTGACTGTATGAGAGAGTGCTTAAATGTGTCTCACTGAGAGCATGGGTTAGTGACTAAACTGTCCTAATTTGTGCATCATTATGTCTGTTGTTCTGTAAACTGCTGCATGTGTTGATCAGTAGCTATATGAGTAACTATATGGATTATTGATTGGTTGCCCAAGTATTTGTATGGGAGACTGAGTATGTGTGTGAGTGGCTAGGAGGTGTGTGACTCTGTGCATAGATGTGTGAACAGCTGATTCACTAGATGTATGGGTTCAAAACTGCATGTGGAAACAGCTGTATGGGTGGTTGACTGTGTGCATGAGTGTATTGGTGAGTGATTGGATATCTCAATGCTACATGTCAAAGTAAGTACATATGTAAAACACAGTACATGCGAGAGTTGATATATATAAATTACTGTGTTTAAGAGCCAGTGAATGTGTGAGTGGCTGCATGGATCATTGAAAACTTGTATCAGTGATTGTATAAGAGAGTAAATATGTGTTAGAATATGTTTCAATAAGTAAGGTGTGTATAACTGTATAGTTGAGGAATTGGAGGTGTGATTGATTCTTTGCATGACTGTCTAGGTGTATGAGTAACTCCATGGATGAGTGACAATCTGTGAGTGTCTGTTTTCACTGAGTGTATCTAAGGATATATCAGAGTCTGTAGAGGTTCATCGTATTAACACATAAATGATGTCATCTGTGATGTTGTCAGTGATGTCATTTGAGTTGTCATCAGTGATGTCATCAGTGATGTCATTTGAGATGTCATCAGTGATGTCATTTGAGTTGTTATCAGTGATGTCATCAGTGATGTCACTGACCATGTCATGAATGATGTAATATGTGACATCATCAGCAGTGGTTTGCGGGTGCGCGATATATAGTTAGCGCATCTAACTATATATGGAATTTCAATGGTTTTATGCGAGTAAAATAAGGTTTTGAAAATGCTATTCCCTAACTATATATGGTTTATAACCTATGGTTTTTTCAGTGAATTTTTAAGGTTTTGTAAATGCTAATTCCTAACTATATATTCTCTATAACCTATGGTTTTTTCATTGAATTTCAATGGTTTTTTGAAAGCTAATATCTGTAGCTGTAAAATGTATTCTTTTTTAAATCTTAAAATATATTTTACATGTTTTTAATACATTTTTTTAAAAAATATTTTTTTGTTCCGCTCCCAGTCCGCGAACCGGTAAACGTTCTTTTAGCGTAACTGTTACGTTAGAATGACGTTTTGCGTTGTCGCGTAATACGTCATCGGACGCGCCAAGTTAGCGGACCCGGAAGCGGACCGGAAAGCAGCGCAAAGCGCGAAACGTAAACACAGCAGGTCATGTGACTCGGTAATAACACTTTTCATTGGTTCATTTCACTTTTGGTTTCCTAATGATGTAATACTAGGTCATGTGATCTAAAATTAACACTTTTCTTTGGTTTAGAACTTTGGCTTTTCCCAAATGATGAAAACCCCTCCTTCTTTCCTCACTCTGACTTTCATCTTGGTGAGAGAAAGACCTTTTTACATTCCAGAGAAATGGCTTCAGTTGTTGCTTCTGGTAGTGTTCCCCCACCACCACCTCCACCTCCTCATGGAAAGAAAGGACCACCTACTCAACCAATCTTTCAAGAAGAGGAAGATCAGGAAGAGGAGGAAGAGCCTGAATATTTGCCAGAGGAGCCCAGGAGGTACAACAGGAAGGAAAATTTCATCTGGCAATTTTTTAAATTTCCACCAGGGCAAAAGAAAGTGAACGCCAGATATGTCTTTTGCCGTATCTGTGATGATCGCCTTTCAAGGGGGACGGACAAAAAATATAGTTATGGGAATTTTACTATGCACAGGCACATGAGTAGGTGGCACCCAAATAATTATAGTGCTGCTCAGCTTCGGGACGAACAACAGAATTCCCCAGCAATAGCCAGAAGATCGGTCGTGCCAGAAGTTTCGGGACCAGAAGCAAGGGAGTTGATCCCGAATATTCAAATGGACATGGGGGAAGTGAAACAAGTTTGTGTGAGGTGCAATCAAATATTATGCTACTGTGAAAGTAGCATAACTCTTATAATAAGAGCAATCAAAAATCATGTATGTCCAAAACGCCCCCAAAAATAAATTCTTCTTTTTTTTGTTACTCCTGTTGAGCCCTCTTCGATGAATCATTTTTGTTTCCCCCCTCCCCCAAAAAATAAAAAAAATACAAAATGTTCAGAAAAAAACAAAAAATATAAAAAAATGTTCAGAAAACTAATAAAAAAAATTTAAAACAACAAAAACAAAAAAAAAGTTCTTTTCAGAACTACCTCCCCATTATAAAAAAAAATTGGTAGAATTCTTTGAACTCTGCCAAGCTCTATTTCTTTTAGTTCGCTCCCAGTTCGCACTCCGGTACGCGAACCAGGAGCGAACCAAAAATTTTTTTTTAAAAAAAGAACAGTAAGTATAAGGAAAGGAAACAGACAGTTATGTTACAAAAAAGACAGCTATAGGGAGTAAAGAAAAGATACTGTTACCCGCAATTCACTTCTGATCATGTCATATATTACATAATTTTTGACATGGTCAGTGACATCATCAGCAGTGGATTGCGAGTAACAGTATCTTTTGTTTACTTCCTATAGCTGTCTTTCTTGTAACATAAATGTCTTTTCCTATCCTTATACTTACTGTTCTTGTTTTAAAAATTTTTGGAGATCATTCAGAAACAGTAACATTAATAGAGACAGAATTAGTGAATAATAATGAAGAAGTATGAGAAGAGAGGGAGTGAGAAAAATACTGGAAGGAGTAGAATAATTAAGTAATAGAGAAAGGAATGAGAGAAGTAGCAAACACAGGAAAGTAAAGATTAAAGAAATGAAGCAGTAGAACTAATAGATGTTAAATGTGATAGATTAAATGATTGATTGAGGGTGACGATAAGGTGTGTCCTCTCTAAAAGTTAAGGTGAACCGTACTCAGGGTTGCATATCAAATTTATGCTTGTTGAAGAATACAGAGGAGATAATAGATGTGAAGACCTACCATTGTAGTAAAACATGCCCACTTATTACATCATTCATAACATAGTCAGTGACATCATCAGCAGTGGAATGCGGGTTAAAAAAGTAGAAAACATTTACCTTATAATTCTTGTTAACTTTTAAAGAAAATTTTTCATACATTCAATCTGTAAAAGAGAGAACAAACATTTCCAAAAATATTAAAACATGTATTTAAAAATTAGAAAAAAGAAGGGAAAAGGTTCAAGAAGAAACAGTTTTTAAACAACTTTGACACTTACAGAAGCCTCTACTTCTCTACGACCCGTACACAATCCTAAAGATATTTATTTTAAACAAACAGTATCTTCATGCTGATGAAATGAGGCCTATTTTGAAACATGATGCTTCTTTTGCATTGCTTATGTCTCACAATAGTGATGCAACAGCAGCGCAAAAGAGATGTAAAGCCATCATAAAATTGTGTCTAACATTTTAAATGATTGTTTCAGGATGCAAATAAGATGTGTGCTTTCAAGAGCTTTCTTTGAGGTGAGGCCTATTTCTTTTTTAAAAAAAAAACAGTACCCAGAAGTACAGCACTGTAAGCATTAAAATTGACACTTACAGAAGACTCAGTTTCTCCATATCTACCTCACATTTCTAAATGTATATCATAAGTACAAAAAGCAGAACATTAATTATACATGTTAAATGGTTTATTTTTGCTGTTCTCAGAATGTATCAAATTTCACTTAAATCAGTGACTTGAAGGTATTCATCATGTAACAGCGGGGAAAAAAAAACACAATCAAAATGATTGTGTTTAAAAAACCCATACAACCTAAGAAATCTGAATTCAAAACTCCTTAAAATTAACTTACTTTCAATAACGTCGAAGGATCTCCTATGAACAGCGTCCACTCTGTTGTGCTATAAATATTTTCAGCCTGCCACTTTCTGAAAGAAAACCTCCATCATTTAGAAAAATATGTTACATACAAGAAAAGACTTCTCACATTCTATCACATGTTTCCACTAGGCCAAATCATGTTGCAGCGATTCGCAACTCTTGTAATTCTTCCAATCAAATCCCGTCATTTTCTATTTTCGCATCTTTCAAAAAGAAAACATTTGAGATTATTTTCACAATCCTGGACTACTAATATCTTACTCTTCTTTGTCACTCATGTTCTCCTTTTCCTATGACACTGATACTGCTTACTATGAAGCAGACTTACTTGCATCAGGTTTATATAGTTGGATTTTTAAATTGACATTATAATTAAAAGTTTTGGACCAATAATCTAGACAGCATTGCAGACTTACATTCCCTCTACTTGATGAACAATTTCCAATTCCTCACAGGAAATCCCAAAATTCTTTCTTTAAAATTTTGGTTTTAAAAACACCAGGTAAGAATTTTTAAGGTCAAACGGCAATTTTTTTTTGAAAGTTACAACGGAATCATTGCAGAATGACCAGCCGTTTCGAGACTTTAAATAAGCTGTATAATGTCCTGATGTTGTTGAAGGACCATCGTGATAGATAATTGCTACAGTTACAAAAGTCCTCCCTGATATTGACAGCTGAGAAGCCACAAAATTTTTTATTAAAGTTGACAATTTTGATCCATCAGGCCTACATCGTTGGATCATTAAAATGACATACTGGCCATATCCACGTATAAATAATGTTGACATCATATCACATTTACATTGGCTACACTCCATGTTGTGATCCGCTGCATTTACTAGCTTATTAAAGGACACTGATTTACTGTCTGGCAAAGTTAAATATATAAATCTTGCTGAGTCTACACTAGTAGTACTTGATACCATACAGTTCTCGCAGTCATGCTGCCATTGATAAGAAAGCCCAAACAGGTGATCTACATCTACACCCTCATCTTGCAATACATCAAGCATATACATTAAAAACTCCTGACAATCTTGCTGATTATTTTCAGAGAAGTCTGTTTGACCTGAACATTCATCTAACAGATAACGAAATTCGGACACACTTTCTACTTTTGTTCGATCAGTGCTACATTTCTCGAAAACAGAATTCAACAAACAGCATAAAATTTGTTCTGAATTCAACAGAATCTGTTCTTTTAAACTCTCTAGTGAAAAGAGAACATTAACCACTACATTTGCATAGCAGTTGACACCAGAACTGTTTTCAAATTGAAAACCGACAACATCTTCAACAGAATCCACTTTATTTCTGCTAACAATTTTTGGTTCATTGACTTTTGGTCTTTTTGCTACAACCTCCCTACTATTACTGATATTTCTACGTTTCCGGCCTACCACACGTTTCTCAAACAAAGGCTATTGAGGCAAATGTGGCGCATACTCTCTTCTTAACCTATTGTATTCCTTAACACAATCTAGATCCGCACAAATGTTTGTTACATCACAGTCAATCAAGTACAATCCCGATAAAGTTCTAACTCGTGACAATGCCACATATGCCATACCCTCCTTGAACACAGAACTGCCAATATTCACCAATGCACTGTCTACACTTAAACCTTGCGATTTATGGATTGTCACCGCATATGCCAAGCAAACAGGAAACTGTTTACGGCGAACATATAAGTCTTTGACAAGCACAAACCTAGCAGAACAACGACCAATTAGCTGTACTTCCTCAATGCCATCAAATTTAATTTTTAAAAATTCTATTCCATCTCTATTTCTGTATTTCTCAAAATCAACAACATTACCCATTGATCCATTTACCAGACCTCTTTCAACATGTAAATTCCTTCTCAAAATGATTCGGCAATTTAAGCACACATTCAGAGTCTTTTCAAAACCCGCAGTTTTTAGATATAGTCTTCTCTAATGAATCCAATTTTGATTTCAAATTCTCTGACAAAATAATTGTTGATCCCATATGCTCTATTTTGTCGATAGCTTCAAGTTTCACAATCTCTTGCTTTTCTAAATTCAACATTTTGTTGTTGAAGATGGCACATTCTGCAAGAGTTGGCATCAAACATATCCCGGATTTCTTCTCAGTAATTTTCTGAAAAATATTCTCAGGCACAATCTCTTGTTTGGGATATAAATTTGACAGTAATCGTGCATTTAAAGCTTCTTTCCCATGCTCGGTCACTTTTCCAATTCTAATATCTTGTAGAATATTCTTGTAATCTTCATCCTTTGCCTGACGCATATTTTCATGCAGTTCAGCATAATTGAAGTTTAACCATATATTGACGTTGCCAATGCTCCCTAGGCACTTCCTGGTATCTTCATGCGTGAGTATTTTGAACACAGGTTGACCTTTTACTGGTGTCAGCTGCAGAAGATCTCCGAAAACAATGATGTGTTTGCCACCAAATAACACATCATATTCAGTTTTAAGTACTTCTTGCATTCTCAAATGCACAAAGGCAAGCATGACATTGGAAACCATGCTTACTTAGTCAATGATAAGTAGTTTCATTTTCCTCAAGACTCTTGAAACTTCACAGCAAGCATCCCCAGATAACTTGTGGTATTGTAATTTGTTGTCATGCTCCACTGGCAGCATCAGTAGACGATGCAAAGTAATACCTTTAATGTTATGTGCTGCCAGTCCAGTAGGAGCGGTGACAACACAAGACAGCGATGACTCAGTCCTTTCCTGCAAATAACAAGAAATTGCTTTAATGAGGAAACTTTTTCCAGTTCCTGCTTCTCCACTCACGTACACTCGGACAGGCTTCAACGATGTACATGAGCACTCTTTCTTCTCATGACTTAATCCGTGCTCAATTTGCTTGGTAACTTCATCATATATTTTCCTCTGCTCAACGTTGAGTTGTTTTTCCAAGTCTTCTAAGTTAACTGAATCCTCCTGAGCATGTGCCATGGCTCTTTCCACTTCATTCATAGCAGTGGCAGCTTCATTTTCGATAATAGGTCCTCCAAGTGGATCTTGACTCAATGAAACAGAACTCTGACTGTCCTGAGAACTGTCTCTGGCAATCTCGGCTGCAATCGTTGCTTCCTGCTCAATTTCCAAAGTTAGCATTTCTTGATATTTGAGAAAAGCAGGACATTCTATGGTCTCCTTAGCAGCAGTGAAAGAGTCTTCGTAACAGAGGAAATCTCCAAGCAGTTCCTCTTCTGCACGCCAAGGCTTGAAAAGTTGCAAAAGTGCTAAATAGAAAAACTCCTTTTTTTCTGGAGATTCACCACTCAATTTTCGATGGTTTACTAATTGGCATTTTCTTTGCTTGACCAGGCATCCCTCACTTCCAATTACAGCATACACTCCTTTCTCAATATCTTCTTTGATGTTCCTCTTGAATATATAATTTTGGAGAACCTCATATAGACAAACATTCTCAAGGTGACTGCTTCGATTTGGATAATATGTATCCAACATGTTGGTCTTCAAAATGTCGGTACTGTTTGGTTCCTTTTCTGCCAAATACTCAATTTCCCGGACAGGTTTTAGAACTCGATTTCGCGTTGCAGCAAGACCAAGACTCGCCCAAACGATACTCCTGGATTTGGCATAGAGACTTGCTGAAGACAATCGATCAGAACATTCGTAAGCTCCGATTTCTCGATGCAACAACATCTTCAGACTGAAACTGTACAACTTCTTGCTGAGGCTCTTTTCATGGGAAATGTCCTCCCACATATCCTTCAGTTCTGTCTTTTCTTTTTTGGTGATGTAAGATGTCACATACCGAGCCACAGCCATACAGTTGTCAGCCACAAACTGTATATCCATGTTAGCATTCCACATGGACAAAATCACTGGGTTGTAGTCATTGATGTACTTGGACTCTTCGTTCCTTTTCAAATTGTATGTATTCTTGGGTGATTTCCTCGTCACATTATGTTGCAGCGAAGACATCAAACTATTCACTCTACCTTTAGAAATCACCGGTCGTGGAAAGTTGAAACGACATTTGGTGTAAAACTTGTCCTTGTTTCTGAATTTACGACGACAGTACTTTCCACAACGATGGCTTTGGAAACGTAGAACTTGTTCTCTTAGGCTTTTCTTCTCCGTTGCGTTTGGAACAGCACACGTAGAATACTGTTCTATGAAATTCATCACTAAGTCATCCGGATCTGTTCCAAATTTAGGTGCATCCTTGATCCACAACAACATATGTATATGAGGAGCACCTCTTGCTTGGTACTCCTTTCTCCAGAAGAAATCCAACACCTCTCCAAGAGGTGGATTCTTCTTATTTGTGATGAAAGACATCATAGCTTCAAATCTATGATTGAAGTACCTGCATACATTCACTGGATCCAAAGAACACAGTTCTCCAGGTGTCTTGAATTCAATGTTTTCAATATTTCCATTTGCCTCTCGTAGAAATTCAAGTAAGTCTTCCCAGCCATACTCGGCACAGCTCAGAGTGAGGAACCATGTCGGAGTTCCTAAGTTCCTCAGCATACATTTTAAATCACCATGACGACGGTACCAGTACTCATTAGTACCACGCTGACACGCCATGAGATTAATTAAGTGAGAATCCAAAATACTGTCTTGGACATTGATTTTATGCATAAAATCACTTGCCGAGATGTTTCGCATCTGTATACCACTTTTTAAAATGTGGTTCACTGCATATGACAGTCCAGACAGATCGCTTTCAAACAGGAGATGAAACAAATAGGGAATGCATTGACGAAACCTAGGATCTTCTGCATACAATCGTAAAGTCCGGTATTCAGACGCAGGAATTTGATGAGGTCGCTCATCATATCTTCCTCCTTGACCTGTGGGAAATAGCTGTGGGAAACACCGAGCTTCCAAACTTTCCTCCCAAACACTAATGGGACTCCCTTTGGCTTGTTTCATTTGAAACAACTCAATAGCATTCCCCATGACTTCCTTGGAATGCAAAGGATGAACACTATAATGTTCATATATTTCTTCACTATTAGACACCTCTACTTTCTCAATTTGGCCAGCACACAAAACGCTATCCTCTTCATCACTTACTTCCTCTTCTGCAACATATACATTCTTATAGTACTTATTATTTTTCTTCAAATACAAAGTTGCATTTTTCACTTTCCTAACATCCACTAAATCTTGCCATATTTTCTTATTCTTTGTCGGAACCCCATTAACCAAGATAACCAGAGGTTCCTCTTCCACTTTCTCAACTCCAATTGTGTTAATGTTTTTGTTCAAATCTAGAGGCAAATAAACAACTCTTCCCTTTAATCCTCTCTGTAAATCTGTTGGAGGCAACTTCCCTGTCTTTGGCTCCATTCTTACAATAGCCTGAAAAGGATGGATACTTTGAATCAAAATAGATTCATAAGTATTTAAATCCTTCAATTCTGAAGGAATCTCAACCAATTCCAGATTATTATGAACTGCCCAAGCAGGCATCTGGTTTTGATTTAATTTATTACAACAATAAGTACACACACGTTGGTCCACTCCCAAATCAAAACAATTTTCTACCATCAAGTATGTGGCAAAATCCTTCCATTCACTATTATTTTCCCTTTCAGTTTTTGCATATAAATCCACTAACTTAGTCTGATTCTTATAATAAGTGCGTCGACAACATACACAAGTGAAATTAGGCCTCTCACTTGATTTCATCTGAAACGTGGCAATTTCCTTCTGAAAATTATCTGAACTAGAAACCTGTATATTATCTTCAACATAACCCTCTACTTCTGGGTCAATTTGAACATTCTCATCTCTACTACCAAAGTAACAAAAGTCAATTTCTTCACAAATATTCTTCACATCTATTTCAGAACCATGGAAAAGAGCAGCACATAATTGTTTAAGCATAATTGCTGGACTCTTAGCATAATACAACATTCTCACTAATTTTCTCACTTTATTATGATGCACTGCTAGCATCCTGAAATGATGAAAAACACTCTGGCATACTCTCCTGGAAAGACAAGCCAGTGAATGACCACGCAAACCTGTCATTTGTCTCACTCTGCAAGGATCTAAATCTTGCAACAACTTTATTTTCTGCTTCAAACTTTTCTTATTAAATGTCCGTATAAAATCACAAAGCAAATTGATGGAAACCTGTCGCACACTGCAAATAGAACTACACTTCCAAATGTACACAGGACCCTTAGGACGTCTTCCTAAAACCTCACCACTTAGCGCCTCTTCTGTCTCTGTTGTCACAAGTTGTTCTTTTTCAACTGGACAACCATCCTTCACTTCATAAGCTCGACCACTGGTGTCAACTGCCAACACCAAATCATTATCCTGAAAATAACTCTCCTCATTAAAAAATGCCTCACAACTTGAACTATGCATCCATTCTCCGGAAAAAACTTCACAAAAGTTAGTACGATTTACTACTCTCTTCCATCTACTTTTTGTTTTGAAATCAGAAATTACCTTGCTTAGTTTCCTAATTCTATTGATTACCAAAATAAACAACTTTCGCTTAATTTCAAAAGCATGATCAATAATTTTCTCTACATTTTTCTTCTTCTTATAAAATGCCGCTTTCTGTTGGCCTTTTTTTTAAATATTTTTCAATAAATTAACTATTATCCTGTTACGGAACATTCAATTTCGAATGTCCCTAAACTGTTGTTTCCTTCTACTATCATGCACAGAGTTATCTCTTCCTCTACTAGTAACATTTTTGATGGGTCTTTCCTTTCCATTTAAATTGCTTTTCTTTTTCTGGACTGAAACATTTTTTGTTGAAATACTTTTTTTACTAAAAATATTTCTTAAGAATGATTTTGTGCTCTTACCCGGACCTTTCTTGGTGTTTTGAAAAGTATTTGGGGAAGAGGACTGCTGCAATAAAACATCATCCTGCTGTCTTTGATGTTTTCTAGCCTTTCTAATACGATTTTTCGTTGGCATTTTTCAAATTAAAAAAAAGATCTGCAGTTGAATCTGTGGAAAAATATAATAAAAAATGTTATTAACCACTATAACCAAACAGTAAATGAATAACAGTCATCTAAAACTTAATGCCCTACTTATTATTTAACATAGCAAATCTTTTGCACCAGCACTGCATCACAAAAATTACACTCAATGGTACAAAACAGGCATAGAACAATCACAAATCACTCCCTAATATTTTAAATGATTAATTCAGGATGACGATAAGACGTGGCCTATCTAAAGGTTTGTTTAGGCCCAGATCTTTGGACTGGGGTGAATGTGTGTCATTGATCCACATTCGGTCCATCACCTGTTTTGTTTATTTGAGGTGAGGCCAACACATGGTTGCAGATAAGATTTTCACTGAAGAAAACAAAGGAGAAAATACATGTGAAGGCCTACCAATGAAGTAAGTCATTATTTGAAAACCATTACATTTCTGGATATTTACTGCTAGTGCTTCATAGGTTGTTTTGGGTCATATTTATAAGGCATTTGAGTGTCTATTATGCTATTTTACCCTTTTTAAATGGAAAACGTTCTTCATGGTGCAAATTTCTTGTAAATACGCTCCCACCTGCGGTTGGCAAATTTAGATTTTGATTATGGGAGTTACATAGGCATGTTAATAATTTCCCAAAAATGGTGTATGACCCCAAACAACCTATGAAGCTCTAGTAGTACATATTCAGAAATGTAATTGATTTCAAAATTCGTTTTTAAACACAGCATATAAATCAATTGTATACCTGCATTCATGAAGAAATGACTGAAAATGTCCTTTAGACATATGAAAGCGTTTTCTGGAATGCCCTAGCACCATTTTTGGGACATTATTAACATGGCTATGTAACTCCCATAATCAAAATCTAAATTTGCCAAGCGCAAGTGGGAGCGTATTTACAAGACACTTGCCCCATGAGGAACGCTTTCCATTTAAAAAGGAAAACATAACATCAAAGACACTAAAATGCCTTATAAATATGACCCCAAACAACCTATGAAGCTCTAACAGTACATATCCAGAAATGTAATTGATTTCAAAAATCGTTTTTAAACACAGCATATAAATCAATTGTATACCTGTATTCAAGAGGAAATAACTGAAAATGTCCTTGAGACACATGAAAGCGTTTTCTTGAATGCCCTAGCACCATTGTTTGGACATTATTAACATGGCTATATACCTCCCATAATCAAAATCTAAATTTGCCAAGCGCAAGTGGGAGCGTATTTTTTTTCAAGAAAATAATGACATTTCAGACACTGAAATGTTAGAAAGTTTAATAAATTATGAAAAACAATCAAAATAAAAAAAAACTTTAAAAATAAAGAAAACAAAAAAAAAACAACAAAAACAACAAACAATTAACATACAGTCTTTGAAAAGTGTATCATTCTATTATCCTTATAGTACGCTGCCCAGAACGCTTTCCAGTTCGCGTACTAGGCGCTCATCGCGCAAAAAAAAATAAATAATTTTTTTTTTTACCCTGCTGGGCCCTTTTAAAACCTCCACATAAAACCTAGGGGGTCAACGAGGATCTACTATGCCCCCTTATGGTAATTTCCCCCTTTGTTTTGGCCTCCTCTTGTCTCTCGATCCTACCGAGAGACAAGATGGCGGCCGCTCCGGACTGTTTAGAATGTTGACAGACACCGGAGAACCAATCAGCTTCGCATCGCAAAGTTCCGATACGCGATAAGTACGCGAACCGGATCGCTGCCCGGAGCGCTGTTACAGATAAATATCTTACTTTGAACGCTAATTTCTCAAAATCCACTGAAGCACATATATTGAGACCTAGCAAAGGCACATCGGGCTAACAGTCCCTACAATTTTGCCAAGTTTTGTGTAAATCCATTCAGCCGTTCGAGCTAAAAGTGAGTCCAACCGCCCTATGGAAATTAACATGGGAAAAACGTGTTTTGGGACCCCCCTTTTATCTCAGCCCCCCCTTGCCGAACACCCCCCAAATTTTCAGGGGCTGCTCAGAAACAAAATGTGCCATTTTCCAGAAAATTTCAGCCGATTCCGTCCACAAACGCCAAAGTTATTAGACATAGAATTTTCAGAAATCCCATAGGGAAAAAATCCTAACTATATATACCTACTGGCGACCGCCAGTAGGTCATATATATATATATATATATATATATATATATATATATATATATATATATATATATATATATATATATATATATTATATATATATATATATATATATATATATATATATATATATATATATATATATATATATATATATATATATATATATATATATATATATATATATATATATATATATATATATATATATATATATATATATATATGACCTACTGGCGGCCGCCAGTAGGTAGTTATAGTTAGGATTGTTTTCCATAGGAAATCCTCAACATTCTATTTGGAATAACTTTGGCCCTGGTTGAAGAATCTTAGCGAATTTCTCAAAGAAGATGGCTCGGTCTGCTGCGCTCCTTCCCTGAAAGTTTGGGGGGGATTGGTCAAGTGGGGGCTGAGATATAAGCGGGTCCCAAAACGTGTTTTCTCCATGTTATTTTCCATAGGGCCTTTAGACTCGGCTACAGGTCGAACGGCTGAATGGATTTATAAGAAATTTGGCAAAACTGTAGAGTCCGGTTCGCAGATTACGCTTTTTTTGGAATGGTGTAAATCCGTTCAGTAGTTGTTGAGAAAATTAAAGTTAAAGTAAATTATATATCTATAGGCACGCACGGGTGCGCGCACCCAAGCGGCTGCGCGTGAGCAGAATTTGTTTTTGCTGCGTGACGTCTGTTAACGTTCGATTCGAAGGAAATCAGGAAGTTTTGACCGCCATTTTTTTACTGCGAGTAAATATATTGTTCATTTCAAAGCGTTGAAACATGGAAAGGGGAGAAGGTAGAGATTGTCTTGCTGCGTAGGTTTTCTCGGGGTGTGCAGTAAGGCCCTTAAACGCGAAAAGATATAATTTTTTTTTTTTAAAGTTACGGGGTGCGCGCACCCGGTCGCGCACACCTATTTACAAGAGTGTGAAAATGGAGATAAATCAGAAGTTTGAGTGCTTAGATATAAGGTGGCTCTGAAAAGAGCCCTTGTGTTAATTGAGTGTTTTCTGCATTCATAAGTAAGTACCGATGCAGAGCCTGATGTTGCAGAGGAAGATTCTGTTTCCCTCATTCGTGAAATGAACACCGTCTCTCCTATAGACGTCTTGCATGAGGTATCGTAAGTTGTTGTGGTAAATAGAACCTATGCTATAATCTCTGAGGAAACAGAAACAGATTTATTTACATGTCTCCTTGCTTTCTCAAATTGTGCACAATGTTGATTGGACCAATTCCATTGCTGTCTTTGGCATATATTGGAATATACCAAGGCAGATCGAGGAAAAAGTGTCATCAAATGTCGAAAGGTGTCTTTTAGAAGCATTTCCAGACCTACCCCAGTGATTGTGCCTAGATCGTTCCCACCACAGTGCACAATTATAAGGTCTGGTTCTGGGAGATGCATAAACGTTTTCACCAATGGAATCAATTGGTGACATTTCAATCCTCTTTTGCCAATCCCTGTTATGTGTACATTTGGTAAGCCGAGGTTGCAAATTCGTCTGCTTACTGCATATTTTTCATTCCAGTGAATATAACTGTGTCCTATTAGCCAGACCTTCATTTTCAAGGGATTTGTAGTCGTCCTCCGATCGGTTCTGGAAGTGGAATGGTAGTTAGAAATTGAAAGTCAGGATAAAGAAAAAGGATGAGGCTGGGTGTGGTTAAAAAAATAAAAATGATTAGTTGATTGTAATAAGTGGAGATTCAAGAGTACGTTGCATGTTAATGTTTATGTTAAACGAAAAGTACTATTGGGTGTGAAAAAAAAAGACATGTAACAGAGCTGTGGATTGGCAGGTGTTTCTGGAGGGAAAACAGTCTTCTTAGTTTGCTGTAGAACGTTGAGACATGAACTATTGACCTGTGCCTTCAGCAAGGTGCAGAATGAGGTGTTACCATGGAAACAGCCGGAGATGGCAGTGGGTGATGGGTGACTCTCACGTGAGATTGAAAATATTGTGAAGGACAACCAATTGAAATGTAAATTTGAATTTACAATTTTGTGTGAGGAAATGTAATTGGCTGAAGAGAGTTATATGAGTGTGTATTGACTGGATATCTGTGCCATTGAATTTTGGTTGCAGTGATAGAAACATTATTCAGAGTTCCGCAAACGAATATCTGTTTTGTGACTGTCACTGCTTTACATAGTTCAAAGCATTGGTAAAGGTAAGTGTGTAACTCTTTGTTTTGTCATGTACCGTCTAATATAGTTTAATCACAAACAATGATTGATTTTCCATGTAAAAACTAATTTTTGGCTGTCATAATGTGTTGTATTTCTAAAAGTAATTTCTTCCATTTAAATGTTGAATACGCAGTAAAAAATATTTTTAATATAGAGAGTAATTATTTTTGAAATTTTGAAGTGTTTATATATAATGAGAGAAGTTGTTCAGGAAATGAAGAAATGATATTAGCAGAGAGACAGATAATGCAGAAAGAGGGAGAAATGGTAAATTACTAGTGATACCGTTGTGAAAAAATGCTAATGGTTAATGAATTCGTAAACTTTTTGTCAGTCGACAAAATTTCAGGCTGGTTGGTGGCCGTGGCCTGCACTGGTGGGGGTGGGACGAGAGGGACGGGGAAGGGGGCTAAAGTGGTAATGAGTAAGGTATTCACAAAGTTTCTGTTAGACGTCAAAATTATAGTGCGGTTTCTGGTCGCCGTTTGCACTGGTGGGGTGAGGGAGGTGGTCGAGTGAAATAAAATGAAAAGTTTTGACCATGAGGTTGTACAGAGATTTGTGTAGTAAATGTGTTCGTATATTGAGGTTGGAAACGGAGTATATAAATATCTCTCTCAGTCCTGGTGTTTGACTGCATCTTCATGTCCCTTCTGTTTTCCATCTCCGTTGCCCTGTGATATCTTATTGTCTGTGTGTGTCTGCCTTCAGTCCGGGCTGAGGTACTTTGCTGTGGAGGCACACACAGATAGTCGTATCAAAGTAATTGGAACGTTTTCCCAAAAATAATTATATAATTGCATTGGTATTTTTAAAGCGCTACTGAATGTTTTCTTCCACAATTACCGCTTGGTTGCTTTCTCAGATTAGAGGGTATGTCGTATTTCACTCTTTGGTGCCTCTGCATCTGACTCTGTTCTCTGGTGGCTGGCGGAGAACTGTTTGTTATTGTGGAGATGAAAGGGTGATAAGGAGAGAAATACGACATAGTGTCTGGCCTGTAGAAGCGTGGGAGCAGTGATTAACTCTGAGTGAAGCGGAACTGTGGCGGTGCTTGGTAACAGTAAAAACATTTTTTGAACAGTGGTATAACTGTCTCTACGGTGCGCGACCTACTAAGAAAGAGTTCACGGGCCGTGATTGGCTTGCAGGTTCTAGTATCAGTAAGTGAGGTCGAGAAAAGAAAACATTCAGGGCTTTATTTATGAAGGCCTTGCGCCACCAGTGCGTCACTTTTTCCCATTTTAAAAAATGAGGCACCGGCGGTGCAAGGTCTTCATAAATAAGGTCCTCAGTTACTACAGTTGAGGTTACGTGGAACCCATGAATAGTTTTTCAATATGAAATCATTTCAGTTGAGATTATGGATTAAAAGAGAAAACGTGAATATTTGAAATGTTTATTTAGAAATGTACTGTTTTGAAGGCAAATCATTATGTAATATGAGTACAGAAATTGCAAAAAACACAGTAATTGGTATTGTCAGTAGTACATGGAATACAAACGCTATAGTTGAAGAAAAATGAATATAGTTGGAAAAAAACTTTGTACACTCTTATAAGGAAGTATATTATATTTTAATAAATGGAAGAAGGTCTCTGGCCTTTCAGTTTAGGAACGATATATGAAAATGCAAGTGGTTATACATCATTACTTTATCAATCAGCTGTCTACATGCGAAGCACTATCAAGTTTGTGTTATGTTACTGTGTGAGGGAAAAAAAAGGCGCCAAAAGCGACAGAATGGCGAGAGGTGCATGTATGTAATCTGTTGGATTGTGCGCCAATCAGTATTGAGGAGAACTACTGTATTGAGATATCTTTTGAAGGTTGCAGTATTGCATTTGAAATACAGCACAAGTAACAATGGAAATATTGTTGAAAGAACATATTTTTCTGTAAAGTATTTAAAAAAAAAAATTTCATAGAAAATTAAAGGAGCAGAGGCGTGTGAGGCGGAAATAAGCAGTTGAGATGCGAAATGGCGTTTATAGTTATAAAAAACTCGTTTAAAATTTACACATTAATTAGGGCACATGTAGCATATATTAGCGAGTTTTGCATCGAGTACGTTTGAAATAACCTTACATAAGATATGCAATAGAATTGAGATTAGACTGTAAAAAAATAAAGTTGAAAATCGAGTAGCTGAAGAAAGAAATGTAGTCCACATAAAAGACCAAAATTTAACCAGCACGAAATCATAATGTCCACTGTTAGTAAAGCCAATAGGTCTGTTCTTCATAAGAAAATATGGAAAAGAACGTGAAGAATATAGGGAAGCAAAAGGAAATGAGGACGTCAATGGCTTGCATGAGAGTTATCGAAGCATTGTTTAGGCAAAATAGGTAGCTTCTGCTTCTAACAGGAAATCACTTTTATCATTTGAAAGTATGTCAGCTATCCAATGGAAAAGAGTAAAGCAGTACTCATGATCTGTTATAATCGGAGCCTCTTTTATTATCAGAGGGCAGCTCGGTGGGTTTTCGATGTAGCTCTCTGTTAGGAAAGAGTTAACCGTCCATTGTGTAGGCAAAATAGGCAGCTAGTGCTTCTAACAGGAAATCACTGTTATTATCTGAAAACATGTCAGCCATCCAATTGAGAAGAGGAAAGGAGCATTCATGATCTGTCATTATTGGAGCGTCTTTTACCATCAGAGGGCAGTTCGGTGGGTTTTCGATGTAGCTCTCTGTTAGGAAATCTTGCGCCGCTGCGAATATATTCCAATGACCCAGAACTCCTTGTATCGCTGCAAAGGCCATAAACCCTCCGTTGTAACAAAGCTGTTCATGATCAAGTAACGGATTCATGAGGTGATTGTAATTCGCTTCAGGAGGTATCAAATTGCAGAGACATAAATCCAGGGCCCACGTGAAATCACAGCACAGGCAATGAAATACAGGCTGCACACAGGTGAAATACGAATATCGAAATGATAATCGATATGAAGTATTCAAAGTTGAGAGTGCTAAGGTGCCGTAGTAGAGAAGCATTCTCTGTCGAAATAGTTCTAAGTGGTCCGGCTCGTTTGCGAAGGCCTGAGGGACATCCATTTTGAATTTACCAAGATGGTAAAGGAAACGGCGCAGCACTGCCGGTTGTATAGCAACTCCACAGAATTAGGTCGCCGGCTATGCAGTGGAGAGGAGTAGAATGACTTGATAAATTTTCTAGGAGTCTAGTCACTTAAATATTGCTTAGTAGTTATCAAAAAAATAGCCTGTCTTGAAGTGGAGGATGCGTTAAAAAATAAGGGAGTCATTTGAGCAAGTTGTAAAGCAAGGTAAATTTTTTTTACACCAATGCTGTTTTCTGTGAATGTTAGCTAAGTGAAAGATATTTGTGTGAGCAGATGCTATGTTCAGTTTTAAATGTGACAATGGAGCTCTTGTTCATGTCTTCCGATTCAAGGTCGGTATTCGCTGCCAAATGCAAATATCAAGAAACGCATGCGTGGGGTAGATAATCTACATTCTTAAAGGAAAGCAAATGGAGGGTTATTTTTACCGCGTTAGCATTGTCGTTTAAAAAGTTACAGTGATTTTCATTATATGTTAAGAAAGTATCACTGATGAAGACTGAAAATAAATCCTTATAAATAACAGGGACTGGTGTATTTTAGAAAAGGTGTGTAACATTACATGAATTGTAAATAAAAAAATAATGTAATTGAAAGTGTATGGTTTAAAAATGAAATGTAAAGGTTTATAGTTGATGTTTTGAAAGCGGTTCTAGAGGGCCAGTTGCATGATAGATTTTAAAAAAATACTACATGTTTTTCAATAGTATTATGTAAAAAATATGTGTCTTTATGTACTATTTAGATTATATGCCTGTTGCCTATTATTTGAGTTTTAGTAATGCTGTGTCTTACCAGGGGCTGTTTGAGGTTCATGGTGGCCTTGGGCAGGGAGGGTAGGTTGGGGGTTTGTAATAGGGGGTCCGGGTGGGGTGGAGTGCGGAGTTTAGTGAAGAGGGAGGGGGGGGGGAGTTAGGGTGTTTGGTAGTGGAGCAGAGTCAGAGGACGCCAAATTTCTGTTATGGGCTGCCACGCAAATATGTATCCATTCTCAGAGGTTTATTATATTAAGGATATATATTAACATGGTGGCTCTTGGGGTTTTGTGGTTCTGTGCAAGTGTACTGCTTGCATGTGTATAATGCTGGCCCTGTAGTTTTTGTCTATGGACATGGGTCCTTATTTATGACGGCTTTGCGTCACCCGTGCGTCACTTTTCCCATGGTAAAAGTGACGCAGTGGCGGCACAATGTTTTCATAAATAAGGCTTTTGTTTTTTTGTGACTTGGCCTTTTAGTTTTGAAAGCCTACTGTTGTAGGTGCATGAATTTTAACATGGGGAAAAGTGACATATCTGTGGCACAATGCTTTTATAAATGAGAAATTTTGTATTTATTTTTAATGGAGAGGATTTTGGGAAACGTATTAGTTATGCTTGTTCAATGCTATAATGATTGTATATTGTGTAGGGAATAAGTTTGTAATAAGTTAATAACATTTTATTATTTCCATTTTTAGAGTGTTTGGTGCCTGTAAGGAACAACCTGCTATTTGAAGTCATATATTGAGAGTATATATTCTTTTTTTCAGGTGAGTTCCTTTTTTTGCTTTGGCAATTTCTGTGGGTGGTGAAGAAAATAATAAAGAATAATTTGTAAATGTTTTGAACATGATTTTATCTTAAATTTTTCACATGTTGTTCTATCTATCTTGATATGTTTTTTGAGATGTTCTCCATTGACAGTTCAAATTATGTGCTAATGAGCTTGGGATATGTGCTCTTTTGCAAGGAGTTCAGATTTAGAAATCATTGGAGTATAATTCTTTCAGGTTTCTTTTAATTAATAATTGTGAAGTGCTCATTATTTTTGAAATCTTGTTGTATTATGTTTGGCAGTGTTCCATTTTTATTTACAGAGAGGTATTATGATATGGATCTAAATGTAATGTTCATGTTTCCTGCATATCTGTGAATATACTATGTATAGGCACTTTTTCACATATTAATGTAGAGCTTTATTATGAGGTGGTTGTTCATGGTAAGTATGACATTTTGCATATGCTAAGACATTGACATGGTGAGTATACTGTTGTAATGGAACTGTCTCTGTGGGAAGTAGTAATCTGTTAAGTGAATTAAATGGTTTGTATAGTGTGATCCTTTTCTTTAGAGTGCATAAATTTATATTGCACTTTGTAGTGATGAAATAAAAGAAATGGGTCTCTAAAAATTATTGTACAGGTAATAAATATTTTAAATATCTAGAAAATCTAAAAATAAATTTTAAAGTGAAATGTCTTTTATCAACAGTAATTATTTAATTGAAAAAAAGCACAGTGTCAATGTTTAGAGTTATATTGCCAATTTCTTTTTCAAAACAAGAGGAATGTGGTATCTTACAATATATAGAGTTAATAAGTTAGAGATTATAAAATTATCTGTAGTTTAAAAATTAGTAAAGGTAGTTTTCAATTATACACTTATGGACAAAGATATAATTTAGTCTTTATATTTTTTTAAAAGGATAAAGAAGAATTTATTCAAAAAATACTATGGAGAATTTTTCAGAAGAAAATGAAGTTCATTTTGATATAATAAATGAACTGATGGAGGAAATGTTAGACGCGGTTGTTGGAGAGGAAGCGGATGAAAATTATTATTTTATGGACATTTCATTAGATTCAGCCTATTTAGAGCTGATAGAAGATGAGGACAATGGACTTGAAGAAGTCCCTGATGAACTGATGTTGGAAGTTCTTTTAAATTATGAACTTTTGAATACATAAAAAAAAAATGATAGCAAAGCATTTGTGATGATAGTTTTCTTGATATATTCGTCGATGAAGTGCTTCATGAGAGTGATACGATATGTTCTCATGAAGTGTAAAAGAGATTGTAGAAAAATAGATTAAAACACTTATGATGACTGATAGTTCTTGAAAAAAGTGTACTGTTTGTATGCTTTAAAAAAATTTTTTTAAAAATTGAATATAAAGTTTAAAGAAATATAGAGTGTGATAAATTTACAAGGAAAATTCACTACAGGATTTACTACTTTGTTCAGAGATTTTCTGTTATTATCTGTATTTTATTAGAAAATGAATGTGTGGTTTTAATTTGTACGGTATATGCTAGTAGTGAACTATACTATTTGTTATTTTTGTGTCTTACAGATTCACAATTTCATCAAAATTTTAAATTAAGATGCCGACCAGAATTGAAAAAAAGAAACTCTACAAACGGAGTTATAGTTTGAAGAAGAAAAGTACAGAATTATTTTCAAAGAATGAGAGGACGGATACAAAGAAGAGTGCTCCTGGTAAGCAAACTAAAAAGTTTCTTAAAAGCATTTTGGGAAGGAAAAATGTAAATATTGAAGTTCAGAAGGAGAAAACGATTTCACCATCTAAAAGGAGATCTGGAGTCAAACAAAATAGTATTTCTGGAATTAGGAAAGATGAAAGTCTGTACTATAAAACCCGGAGCAATCAATTCAGCCAAATCAGGAAGCGTATGTTTTACAACAGTCGTTTCGAATTTATTACAAAAGGAGAAAGTTTCTAAAAAAAGATCTGTTTTTCTTATAAAAAAACTATATATAGAGGGTATCGTTGAGCGCGCATTTGAGACAAAAAGAAATTTATTTATTTTAATACTTAATAGAATAAATATTTTAAATAAGGCGATTCGAGTTTTCAAAGGTAAAAGTAAATGGAAGAGACATATAAATAGGAGTAATTTTTGTAAAGTGTTTTCTGGGAAGTGGATGCATACTTCAACTTCTGAGCCATTTTTTAATGAAGAGAGTTACTTTCAAAGTAACGATCTGTTGCATGCAGTTGACACCAGTGGTCGAGCGTATGAGGTGAAGGATTGTTGTGTTATTGAGAAAGAGAAAATTGTGGAAATAATAAAGTTTAAGGTAATTGCAGGTGAGAAACCAAATTTTTCTTGTGTCTGTTGCCGATGCATTCATTACAAAAGTCAAACGAGGTTAGTTGATTTATATTTAAAAAGTGAAGATGAGAGTAATGGACAATGGAAAGATTTTGCAACTTATTTGTTGGTGGAAAACTATTTTGATTTGGGTTTTCAGCAACGTGTTTGTAAATATTGTTATAATAAATTAAATGAAAATAAAATGCCTGCTAGAGCTGTTCATAATAATCTAGAGTTGGTAAATATTCCATCAGAATTGATGGATTTAAATACTTTTGAGACGATTCTGATTCAATGTGTACATCCTTTTCAGGCTATTGTTCGAATGGAGCCTAAGACTGGTAAATTAAATCCTTCAGGCTTACTAAGAGGATTAAAGGGTAGAGTTGTGTATTTGCCTCTTGATCTAAAAAAAAATATGGAAACAATTGGTGTTGAAAATGTAGAAGAGGAACCTCTAGTTATTCTAGTTAATGGTGTACCTACAAAGAGTAAGAAAATCTGGCAAGATTTAGTGGATGTTAGGAAAGTGAAAAAGGCAACGTTGTATTTAGTGAAAAATAATAAGTATTACAAAGATGTATACGTAGAACAAGAAAATGTAAGTGAAGAAGAGGATAGTGATTTGTCTAGTGGACAAATTGAAAAAGGTGATGTATCCAGATCTGAAGAAATTTATGAACATTACAGTGTTCATCCACTGCATTCCAAAGAAGCAATAGGGAATGCTATTGAATTATTTCAGATGAAAAAGGTGAAAGGAAATCCTATTAGTGTCTGGGAAGAAAGTTTGGAAGGTCGTTGTTTTCCACAGTTATTTCCTACAGGTGAAGGTACACGATATGATGATCGACCTATGCAGATTCCTGCATCTGAGTACCGGACAACAAGATAATATGCAGAAGATCCAAGGTTTCGCCAATGCATTCCATATCTGTTTCATCTTCTGTTTGAGAGTGACTTATCTGGTCTGTCTTATGCAGTAAATCATATCTTAAAAAGTGGTGTACATCTGCAAAATATTTCAGCAAAGGAATTTATGGATAAAGTGCAACAGAAAGATAGTGTTTTGGATTCTCATCTAATTAATTTAATGGCTTGTCAGCGGGGTACTAATGAGTATTGGTACCGTTGTCATGGAGATTTGAAGTGCATGCTTAGAACCTTAGGAGCACCAACATGGTTTTTAACTCTAAGCTGTGCAGAGTATGCTTGGGAAGATTTAATTGAATTTCTTCGGGAGGTGAATGCAAACATAGAAAACATAAACTACAAGACACCTGGAGAACTGTGTTCATTAGATCCAGTTAATGTTTGCAGGTATTTTAATCATAGATTTGAAGCTATGATGTCTTTCATTACTAACAAGAAAAATCCGCCTCTTGGTGAAGTACTGGATTTCTTTTGGAGAAAAGAATATCAAGCAAGAGGTGCTCCTCATATTCATATGCTGCTATGGATCAAGGATGCTCCTAAATTTGGAACAGACTCGGATGAGACTGTACTGTCTTTTATTGAACAGTATGCCACGTGTGACATACCTAATAGTACCACTGATAAGGACTTAAGAGGAAAATTGTTACGTTTTCAAAGTCAACGCTGTGGAAAATATTGTCGGCGAAAATTCAAATCAAAGAGCAAATTTTACACCAAATGTCGTTTTGGATTTGCACGACCGGTACTTTCAAAAGGAAGAGTCAACAATTTGATGTCATGTTTGTGACATAATATCAGAAGGAGGTCACCTAAAAATACGTACAATTTAAGAATAGGTGAAGAATCGAAATATATTAATGACTATAACCCAGTCATTTTGTCCATGTGGAATGCTAACATGGACATACAATATGTTGCAGACAACTCTATTGCTGTGGCTCGATATGTAACGTCTTACATCACGAAATCTGAAAAGACGGAACTGAAGGAGATGTGGGAAGACATTTCTCATGAAAAGAGCCTGAGCAAGAAATTATATACGTACAGTTTGAAGATGCTGTCTCATCGAGAAATTGGAGCATATGAATGTTGTGACAGATTATCATCAGCAAGTCTTTATGCGAAATCAAGGACTATTCTCTGGGTGAGTTTGGGCCTAGCAGAAACACGAAACCGTGTTCTGAACCCTGTGCAAGAAATTGAGTATTTAGCCCAGAAAGAACCAAACAGTACAGACATTTTGAAAACAAATATGTTGGATACATACTATCCAAATAGAAGTACTCTGCTTGAAAACATTTGTCTGTATGAAATACTTCAAAATTATACTTTTAAAAGAAATGTTACGGAGAATATTGATAAAGGTGTACATGCTGTAATTGGACATGAAGGATGTCTGGTAAAACAAAGAAAAGGACACTTGATAAATCATCAGAAACTGAGTTGCGAAACACCTGATAAAAGAGAATTTTACTATTTTGCTCTTTTGCAACTCTTTAAACCATGGCGTAGAGAAGAGGAACTACTTGGAGACTTTGATAGTTATGAAGATTCATTCAACGCATCTAAAGTAATATTGAATGTCCTGTTTTTAGTACTTATCTCCAAATGTTGAATGATGAAATAGAGCAAGAAGCGACAATTGCAGCGGAGATTGCTAGAGATAGTTCACAAGGTAGTCAAAGTTCGGCTTCATTAAGTCAAGATCCACTGGGACAACCAATTATTCAAAATGAAGCAGCCACCACCATGGATGAGGTGGAAAGCGCAATGCAGCAAGGTCAAGAGGAAGTAATCGACTTAGAAGAATTAAAGAAGCAGTTTAATGTTGAGCAAAGACAGATATATGATGAAGTGACAGAGCACATTGAGCATGGCTTTCGTCATGAGAGAAAAGATTGCTCATGTATGTCATTTGAACCTATTCGATTATATGTAAGTGGAGAAGCTGGGACTGGTAAAAGTTTCCTAATTAAAGGAATTACTACATATTTACAGCAAACAACTCAGTCAACACTGTCGTGTGTTGTTACTGCTCCAACTGGATTGGCAGCACATAATATTAAAGGTGTTACTTTACATCGTTTGCTGATGCTGCCAGTTGAACATGAAAATAAATTACAATATCAGAAGCTATCTGGAGAAGCTTGTTTTGAAGTTTCTAGAGTCCTTAAAAAAATGAAACTTCTTATTATTGATGAAGTAAGCATGGTCTCCAATTTAATGCTTGCTTTTGTGCATTTAAGAATGCAACAAACACTTAAGACAGAGTATGATATGTTCTTTGGAGGTAAACATGTCATAGTTTTCGGAGATCTACTGCAGCTAACTCCTGTGAAAGGACAACCTGTATTTGAAACTGTTACACATGAGGAGACCAGAAAGTGCCTGGGCAGTATTGGAAATGTAAATATATGGTCACATTTCAAATATACTGAACTGATTCAAAATATGCGACAGGCAAAGGATACTAAATATGGAAGTATTCTTCAAGATATTAGGATTGGAAAATTAACTGAAGATGCGAAACACACTCTACGAACCCGATTACTTTCCAAGCTGTTTCCTAATGAAGATAATGTTCCTGAGAGAATATATAGTAAAGAGGTAGCAGATAAGTCAGTGATATGCTTGATGCCAACTCTGAAAGAATGTTCAGTTTTTAATGAGAAAATGTTGAATTTAGAAAATCAAGAAATTAAGAAACTGGAAGCTAAAGATAGAATAGAGCATGAAGGTAGTACTATTGTTTTGTCTGAAAAGTTGAAATTAAAATTGGATTCTCTTAAAAAAACTATATCTAAAACTGCTGGTGTAGAGAAAAATCTGTTTGTATGTTTAAATTGTCGGATAATTTTAAGAAGAAATTTACATGTAGAAAGAGGATTGGTAAATGGAGAAATGAGTAATGTTGTTGGTTTTGTCAATTATACCAATAGAGATGAGATTGAATTTTTGAGGATAAAATTTGATGGGATTGAGGAAGTTCAACAAATTAGTCGATGTTCAACTCGTTTTTTGCTTGTGAAAGACATATATGTCCGTCGTAAGCAATTTCCAATTTGTTTGGCATATGCAGTGACTATACATAAATCTCAAGGTTTAAGTGTAGATTGTGCTTTGGTAAATATTGGAAGCACTGTATTCAAAGAGGGCATGGTGTATGTTGCTCTATCGCGAGTTAGAACTTTATGTGGACTTTATCTAATTGATTATGATGAGACAAAGATTAGTGCAGATTTAAATTGTGTGAAGGAGTATAATAGGTTAAGAAGAGAATATGCTCCAAGTTTACCTCAATATCCTTTAATTGAAAGGCGTATAGTTGGTCAGAAAAGGTAAAATGAGGACAAATGTGCTGAAGTAGTCGAGAAACGATGAAAAAAAGATGTAGCTGTTGTTGGTAGCCGTAGCAAAACTGTTAGTATTGAAGAGATTGTTGGATTTAAGTTTGAAAATAGGTCTGGTGTCAACTGCTATGCAAATGTAGTAGTTAATGTTGTTTTCTTTCTGAAAAATGTTAAGGAATAGATTATAGAAAATCAGGAGCATACATTTTGCTATTCTTTAAATTCTATATTTGAAATGTGTAGTAGTGGTGATAGTGAAGTAGCAAGTGTTTCAGAACTAAGGAATGTTTTAGACATATGTGCAGGAGTAAATCAATTTTCTCAGAATATTCAGCAAGATTGTCAGGAATTTATCATGTATATGTTTACAGTTTTGGAAGATGAAGGTGTAGATATTGATAGTCTTTTTGGGCTTTCTTATAAATGGGAACATACGTGTGATAATTGCTCATTTTTAAGTAGTACTGAGATACCCAGTGAAAGATTTTTATATTTGACATTACCAGACTGCAAGGAAGTGCCTTTTAATAAACTAGTTAAAGATGCGCATCAGAACATGGTCTGTTCTCAATGCAAGTCTGAAATGTTATCAACTTTATTTATCCATAGATACGGACAATATGTAATTTTAATGTTTCAACGATGCAGATCTGATGGGAGTAAATTGTCAACTTTAATTAAAAATTTTGTGGCTTCTCAAGTTTCTATTTCTAGAAGAACATTTGTAACTGTAGCCATTATTTTTCATGAAGGGCCTTCTACATCATCCGGACATTATACAGCTTATTTGAAGTGTGCTAGTGGCTGGACGCTTTGCAATGATAGCCAATTGACTTTTAAAAAACGTTTGCCTTTTGCCTTAAGTAACTCCTATTTGTTATTTTTGGAACCCAAATTTCAGTAGAATGATTTGCTGTAGGAAGATGTATACTGTAAAGATCTGAAACTTACTAGTTTACAAATATCATGTAAATGAGGGTGTACAAATCTATAAATGAAATTTGTGTTTGGCATAGTGATAACATCAGGTACAAATGTACTTAATGTTTGATGGTATAAAATATGTATGGCTGAGATACCCGCCACCCCCTCTCAACACAATCCCCAAGAATGGGAATACGGAAACATTTCTGAACTTTTGGAAGGCGGGAGGGAGTTACCCTCCCGGCCGTATTTATTAAAATATGAAACAAAATTAAAACATTAAAATAACAGTTTCATATCATGTACAATTTCATTTCCACATTACGATGTTTTGGCTGACCTTAACACATTTCTAATACAAAGGTTCTCCTAGCCGATACTAACATCCTACAAATGCATTTTCAAATTTAAATTGTACATCCTAACGTTAAGGGCCAACGGCAAGGTCGTAACCGGTGTCAGATCCCTCAACCAGAACTCCCCCCTCACTTGTGAGGGGCGGCCGCACAGAGGACTGCACCTCATGTGCACCTACCAATTTCCCTTTTCTTGACGGGGGCCCCAATTAACTCGACGCCATCTTAGTGGTCGTCCGAGGACTCGTGTGAGGTGTCTAGAAGGTAGCGTAGACCCCCCTCCCCACCCCACACAACTTACCACATCTGCCGTCGCAGATGTCCTGGCCCCGGGAAATTCCCAGGAGGGGCCCGTAGCCCCTCCTATCCAGGGAGGGGCCTTGACCGCCTTCCCTTTCCTTTCGGCGTCCCATCCTTAGAAGGTCTCCTATGAGTAAAGAATTCCCCACCCGGGACAAATGGACCCCATCTTCTAGATACATATGGTCCCCCCTGATACACCCATGAGGAATCGAATGCAATGTACTTGTACGGAACAGTCTACCAAGCTTGTTATTTACCTTCTTCACAGAAGGATTTATAGCAGACACTGAATTAGCCCCCCGCCACACCTTTCGTGGAATCATATGGGACCATGCAATCGTGCTCCCTGGAACCCTTCTCGCCAACCAACTTACTGTGGATAGTATCGCCTCGAGAAGTAGTCGTCTACCAGTGGTCACTAAATCATTGCCCCCAAGATGCACTATGATTATAGATGGCGGTGACCTTGTCCGCCCTAACAAACCCTCGAAAAAAGGTTGAAACTGGTCAATACAGAGCCCGCCCCTTCCATAGAAGGTCACCCTGTACCCGTATTCCCCAGCCATGTGAATCATGTCACCTGCTTTGAATACGTCCGCGGCACGCCTCACATATGAGTGGCCCACGACCCACACCACTTTTTCCTCAGCCGGTGATCTTTGACCGCTGGTTCCCAGGTGTCGGGTCGACTGCACAGTCCGCCCGGCCTCGTAAGCTTGCGAAACTGAAAACCAAACAAAAACAAGAAGCGTGAGTACAGAATATCAGCTTCACAACATGTGCAACCGCACATACCTTTTGTAACAATTCGAGGACCAACGCCCCAACTGTTTCACCTTTTCCACACTCAGACCCCTGGCTGTAGCCTCTGTAGCAGCCCCTATCCAGAAGGAATGGGTCCCAAACTCGCCCGGGTTCAAGCCCGCGGCCAAAATTGCCATTGCAAGCATCCGCTGGAACTGAAACCTCGTCAGTGGGGTGGCATCAGCGTGTCTCAACAAGGTCCCCCCCCATGATGCCGCCCTCTGCGCCAAATATTCCTCCACGCATACGATGGGGCACGTGGGAGATCCGGGAATCCGCTGTCCCCGATCGCACCCTGATCGGTCTTGGACCTGGCAAACGAGACAATCATCGTCTCCCCCTTAACTTGAATGTGCTCTCGGCACAGTCCCCCCCCGTATCCTGCTTGTTCTTTGCCACCAGTTCACTTACGCATAGCCCCATGGAATGCTAATGCAAAAGCGGCCCGGAATAACACTGTTTCTGACTGGGATGAACATGTCGCAGGGAGTACGGACAGTAACAGGGCCAACCTCTCCAGACCTATCGGGTGCCTTTCATCTACTCTGCGACCCTCAAGGCGTTGCCACCCACACAGCGCCTTCTGTACTACGAAAGAGGCTGTAGGGTCCTGGATACCATGAGCCCGTGCCATGAAGGAAATGGCGGCCCGATGCCTCTGGGCCGTGGCTACCGATTTGCCTGCCTGATGTAATGACAGCAAAAACTTTACGACAAACTCTTCCTGGCCCCAAAGCTCCCCCCTAGCAGAACCCAAAAAGGACCAATAGGAACGGAACGCCCCTTCATATGCCTTCCTTGTCCTGGGTGCTAAACTCTCTCCCACGAGGTTTTGTAGTTCGGGGCACCGAGAGACCAGAGAGCTTCGGGAAATGGTGCCGCAAACGGGTCCGCTGTGGGCAGAAAACCCCAGAAGGCCTGCATACGGAAACGAGAAAGCGCATCAGCAGCCTGATTCAGCACCCCTGACACATGTCTCGCCCTGAAGAGCACGTTTAATTGCATATATAGTAAAACAATTTCCTTGAGCAATCTCAGAATCCATTTGCATCGTGCTGCCTGACTATTGATACACTCAACCACGGTCATGTTATCAGACCAGAACACCACAGAGTGATCCCGAAAACCCTCAGGCCATGTTTTCAAGGCCACCAGAATAGGGAACAGTTCGAGAAAAGCAATGTTACTTGTAAGCCCACACTCGTGCCACCATGACGGCCACGTTTGAGCTGACCAGTGATTACCAAATATGGCGCCAAAGCCTATACTCCCCGCCGAATCTGTCCACAGCCCCAACTCCTCGGAGGACACCGCCGGCTTGTTCCAGACAACCCGACCATTGAAATCCGCCAAGAATGCCAACCAAATGCGCATGTCCTGACGAATCTCTGCCGAGAGCCTCGTGCGGTGGTGCCCCTCTTTAAGACCGACCATGGCTTGTGCAATCGAGCGGGAAAAAGGGCAGGCCATTGGCATTACTCTAAGGGCAAAATTCAACTGACCCACAGTCGCTGCAATTGATGCAAATTCACCTTAGTCTCGCTAATACATGTTTCAGGCGAGGCCCTGAATTTCCTCACCTTTTCTTTGGGCAACCGGAAGCAACCCTCTTCGGAATCGAGCTCTATTCCAAGAAACTCGAGCGAAGTTGATGGCCCCACAGTCTTACCTGGCGCCAATGGCACACCAAACTGACTCATCAGACCACAAAATTCTTTTAAAGCCTGTGCACATTCTGGGTCCCCGGCTGCCCCCAGGAACAGAAAATCGTCAAGATAATGCATAACATGCTGAAACCCCGTCATTCTTGTGAATGCCCATTGCAGAAAACAACTGAATTTCTTGAAATAAGCACAAGATATGGAGCATACCATTGGCATACATTTATCCATGTAATCGCGCCCCTGAAACATAAAACCAAGGAGACGCTGATCGTCTTGGTGTACCGGGAGCAACCGGAACGCTGACTCGATGTCTGATTTGGCCATCAGCGCTCCGGGCCCCAGGCGATTCAACATGGCGACGGCATCATCGAAAGATGCGTACCGCACCGAACATACCTCCGGGTCTATTGCATCGTTCACCGACAGACCTCTCGGAGCTGACAAGTTATGTATCAATCTAAACTCACCCGGGTCCTTCTTGGGGACCACTCCCAAGGGTGAACAAACAAAATTAGCAACTGGTGGCATGTCGAATGGTCCGGCGACCCGACCCCGGGTCACCTCCTTCCCAATCTTCGCTTGTACCACCGCCGTATTCTGCAGGACCGACAGTTGGTTCCTACATTGTGCTTTACCCTGAAAATTCCCCACTGGGATGCGGAAACCATACGAAAAACCGTCTCGCAACACCCCAGCGGAGAAATGATCCGGGTATTCATTGAGCCAAGGAATCATTGCCATGGTATCAACCGGGGTAGGTAAAGGCGCCCCTCGGACTGTTTCAGACCTGTTTGGCGCTTCCCCTACTTCCGTTATCACCCGTTTTGGCTCTGCACATGGTCTCGGGATGCGAGGACTGTCCACACCCCCCACAGTCGTGCCTAAACTTGCATGACCCCTGGGGCCTTGTACACTTTCCCCTGTTAAAATTCCAGCAGACCCCTTTTTTACCTGTATTGCCATTCGACCTTGAGCGATGCTCGTTACTTGAACCCGCCCGAAAGGGCGCCCCAGATGCATGGCGGGAAAACTCGCCCCCGTTTCCCCCCAACAATGGCGCCTTTGTCATGCCTGATTTCTCCATTTTTTGCCAGGAAATGGAGTCGTAACAATTCCACGTCAGAGATGTGTTGAACTCCTTGGCCTTACGAAAAATATTATCATAACAAAACCACTGATTGCCCTCATATGTCTGAGAAAACTCCATAATACGTGTCTGGTACACGGGTAACTCGGCCAACAGTTCAGGCCTCCGTTCCCCCATAATTGAAGTGAATATGCCAAATGCTCTGCCCCAATTACCTATCGTCTCATCGACTCTAAAAGCGGCCATCTTGGCGCGCCAAACACTCGGGTGCATAAACTCTTTTTGAGCTTTCACGTGCTCAATCTCGTAATGATCAGTTAGTAAAGAAAACATGTTTACATATTTCTCAGCCCATATCCTCTCCTTGATTTCCATCGGAATATGCTGAGCCACTTTCTCCCTTCTCGAGGGTACTGACCCCTCCCCCGCAATCGGCAGTAGCTGCTTACCTGCACCAGAAGCTGTAACCGTAGTCGCCGCCGAACTCACGCCCGCTGCGGGTTGACCCACTGGAGCCTGCGGGGGAACAAAAGTAGATGGAGCCTTTGCAGCCTCTCTTGCTTGCCGCAACTGCCTCATTACTGCACTGGCGTCATCTGCCGTAGCCCCCTCACTCCCTTTCCCCAACCACGCTGCCAGCTGTGCAGCCAACTCGGGAGGCATATCCTCTTCGTTCACAGGGGTGACTACAACGGCGATTGGTTGCCCCTCCTTCGGGACCGGGATAGGCGCCTCAGTCGGTGTATCAGGGTGCGCCGGCGGCGCCTCGGGAACCGGGGCCTCTTCCCCAGTTGCTCCCTTCTTGGCCCTTCTACTTCTCCCGTTAGGGACTACTCCCGGCAATGCTGGTCCGACGACTCGCTTAGGGCCCCCTACACCGTTCATTGCCGCCATCTGTTTCTTCATCTCGGCCATGTCTTTTACGAGCATGCGGAGCATCTGATCGGTTCCGACCCGCTTTCCGGCCTTCTTGCCCGGCATTCTCCTACGCTGATTTCCTGGAAGAACAAAGACAAGAATTAAAACGCTCAAAATTGGCTCTTCGTTCCGTCTCGAGCTCACGTGCAGCGGGGAGGTGCAGCTTCAGAGCACAGGAACAAGAGGATGCTTCCATGGCTTGTCGCTCCTCTTATCCTTCTTCGGGCGGGCGTAAACCCGCCTCCGCCCGCCTCCGGGGGCGTGGCTGGCGGCTTCAGTGTCTAGGACAACCCACTCTTGGGCGGGAAAAAGAGCGCCCCGGCTACGCCGCTTTGGGCATACCAGCCGAGACTCGCCTCCCGCCCAAGATGGCTTCCCGGGGGGATCGGGGCACTCCACCATACGTTCGGGGGGACCGAGTGGTCGCACCTTTCCATGATTGGTGGATTCAGTTGGTTGAAAACAGAAAGTTAGGGTGCATGGTTGTGTTGTGTGTAAGAAGCAATTTGAATGGTTAAGAAAAAGTCACTAAAAGCAATAATGCCCTGGATAAGCTGGTGTATTGAGAGGTCAAACATCCTTGCTGACTTAATTTGCAACATTGTAGAATAAACTTTTGAACCTGAGAGTTCAGTTAGAAGGGAGTTGCTATGGTAACAGATAGAAAGGTCTGAGAGGGGGAAGGGTGTTGGTTTGAAAATAGTGAGGGAAGACTTTTGATTGGTTGAAATAAGGCACATGTGTGTAAAGTTAGAGATTTTCTATGCCAGTCTTGGTTTCAGTGTATTGAGTGCACACCTTTTGCTCTGCTAAAGAAAAATTGGTGTCAATCAATCAATCAATCACAGCATTTATATAGCGCACTATTCACCCAGAGGGTCTCAAGGCGCTAGGGGAGGGGGGTCCGCTACAGCTCGAACAGCCAGGTCTTGAGTTGCTTCCTGAAGGTGAGGTGGTCCTGGGTCAGGCAGAGGTGGGTCGGGAGGCAGTTTCAAGTCTTGGCGGTGAGGTAGGAGAAAGACCGTCCCCCTGTGGTGGTTCTTCGAATGCGGGGGACGGCGGCGAGGGCGTGGCCGGTCGATCGAAGCAGCCGTTTGGGAGCGTAGAAGTTGAGGCGGTTGTTGAGGTATCCTGGGCCTTGGTTATGTAGGGCTTTGTGTGCGTGGGTGAGGTACGGAAGGTGATTCTCTTGTTGACCGGGAGCCAGTGCAGGTCTCTCAGGTGTCCGGAGATGTGGCTGCGACGGGGGATGTCCAGGATGAGATGTGCTGAGGCGTTCTGGATCCGCTGGAGTCTCTTCTGGAGTTTGGCAGTGGTTCCGGCGTAGAGGGAGTTGCCGTAGTCCAGACGGCTGGTGACGAGGGCCTGGGTGACCGTCTTCCTGGTCTCGGTGGGGATCCACCGGAAGATCTTACGTAGCATGCGCAGGATGTTGAAGCATGACGAGGAGACAGCGTTGACCTGTCTGGTCATGGAGAGGGAGGAGTCCAGGATGAGGCCCAGGTTGCGTGCGTGGTCTGTTGGTTTGGGTGCGTTGCCTAGGGCGGAGGGCCACCAGGAGTCAGCCCAGGCGGAGGGTGAAGAGCCCAGGATGAAGACTTCCGTCTTGTCCGAGTTCAGTTTCAGGCGGCTGTTCTTCATCCATTCGGCTACCTCTTTCATCCCTTCGTGGAGGTTGGCTCTGGCGGTGGTGGGGTCGTTGGTGAGGGAGAGGATCAGCTGGGTGTTGTCGGCGTAGGAGATGATGTTGAGGTTGTGCTGGCGTGCGATGTCTGCGAGGGGGCTCATGTAGACATTGAAGAGGGTCGGACTGAGCGAGGAGCCTTGAGGAACGCCGCAGATGACTTTGGTGGCTTCTGATCTGAACGGGGGGAGGTGGACTCTCTGTGTCCTTCCGGCGAGGAAGGAGATGATCCATTCCACTGCCTTCTCCTGGATTCCAAAGTTGCTGAGTCGCTGCACTAGTGTACGGTGGCAGACAGTGTCGAAGGCCGCAGAGAGGTCTAGGAGGATGAGGGTCCTACACTGTTTTCAATCTCCCAAAGCATTTGTAAAGGTAAGTAATGATTTATTTAATTTAGATAGAGACTTGTTTGCTCTATGGAGAATATTTGGAAACAGATAGTTATGTTTCAGTAGTGAAATTGTATGCTTGTACATAGGTCCTGTGTTGTGTTTCCAAAATGTTATTCAAAAAACGATTTTGGGTGCAAATCAATGGTATTTTCATTTGGCCCTTATTTATGATTGCCTTGTGCAGTCGGTGCATCACTTTAAACATAGGAAATAAGTGATGCTCTTGTGGCGCAAGGCCTTCATAAATAAGGCCCTGAGTTTGTTGGCTGTTGATTTGTTTTTTGCTTTTTGATAATACTTATTAGGAACATTTGCAAGATAGTGGGTTTGTATTTTGGGAAACAGTGAGGTTTAAAAAGTGATATTGAGTGGTTGTGTATAGGTTCTGCGCAGTGTTTATAAAATGTTATTCAAAAAACGATTTTGGGTGCAAATCAATGGTATTTTCATTTGGCCCTTATTTATGATTGCCTTGTGCACCCGGCGCATCACTTTAAACATGGGAAATAAGTGACGCTCTTGTGGCGCAAGGCCTTCATAAATAAGGCCCTGATTTTTTTTGTTGTTGGTTTGTGTTTTTGCTTTTTGATAATACTAGCTATGAACATTTGCAAAATAGAGGATTTGTATTTTGGGAAACAGTGAGGTTTCAAAAGTGATATTGAGTGGTTGTACATAGGTTCTGCATAGTTTTTCTAAAATGTTAATCAAAAAACGATTTTGGGTGCAAATGAATGGTATTTTCATTTGGCCCTTATTTATGATTGCCTTGTGCAGCCGGTGCATCACTTTAAACATGGGAAATAAGTGACGCTCTTGTGGTGCAAGGCCTTCATAAATAAGGCCCTGATTTTTTTGGTTGTTGGTTTGTGTCTTGCTTTTTGATAATACTTGCTATGAACATTTGCAAAATAGAGGATTTGTATTTTGGGAAACAGTGAGGTTTCAAAAGTGATAATCAGTGGTTGTACATAGGTTCTGCGCAGTGTTTCTAAAATGTTATTCAGAAAACTATTTTGGGTGCAAATGAATGGTATTTTCATTTGGCCCTTATTTATGATTGCCTTGTGCAGCCGGTGCATCACTTTAAACATGGAAAATAAGTGACGCTCTTGTGGCGCAAGGCCTTCATAAATAAGGCCCTGAGTTTGTTGGCTGTTGATTTGTTTTTTGCTTTTTTATAATACTTATTATGAACATTTGCAAGATAGTGGATTTGTATTTTTGGAAACAGTGAGGTTTCAAAAGTGATATTGAGTGGTTGTACATAGGTTCTGCGCAGTGTTTCTTAAATGCTATTCCAAAAACGATTTTGGGTGCAATTCAATGGTATTTTCATTTGGCCCTTATTTATGATTGCCTTGTGCAGCCGGTGCATCACTTTAAACATGGGAAATAAGTGACGCTCTTGTGGTGCAAGGCCTTCATAAATAAGGCTCTGAGTTTGTTTGCTGTTGGTTTGTATTTTGCTTTTTGATAATGCTTGATATCAACATTTGCAAGATAGAGGATTTGTATTTTGGGAAACAGTGACGTTTCAAAAGTGATATTGAGTGGTTGTACATAAGTTCTGTGCAGTGTTTCTAAAATATTAATCAAAAAACGATTATGGGTGCCAATCAATGGTATTTTCATTTGGCCCTTATTTATGATTGCCTTGTGCAGCCGGTGCATCACTTTAAACATGGGAAATAAGTGACGCTCTTGAGGCGCAAGGCCTTCATAAATAAGGCCCTGATATTTTTTGTTGTTGGTTTGTGTCTTGCTTTTTGATAATACTTGCTATGAACATTTGCAAAATAGAGGATTTGTATTTTGGGAAACAGTGAGGTTTCAAAAGTGATAATCAGTGATTGTACATAGGTTCTGCGCAGTGTTTCTTTAATGTTATTCAAAAAACGATTTTGGGGGAAAACAATGGTATTTATATTTAGCCCATATTTATGATTGCCTTGTGGCACCAGTGCGTCTCTTTTAACATTTGACGCACTCGTGGCTCAAGGCCTTCATAAATAAGGTCCTGAGTTTTTTTGTTGTTGGTTCTTGTCTTGCTTTTTGATAATGCTTGATATCAAGATTTGCAAGATAGAGGATTTGTTTTTTGTGAAATAGTGAGGGTTCATTAGTGAAAATGAGTGCTTGTACATAGGATCTTTGCTGTGTTTCTAAGATGTTATTCCAAAAACGATTTTGAGTGCAAATCAATGGTATTTTCATTTGGCCTTTATTTATGATTGCCTTGTGCAGCCGGTGCATCACTTTAAACATGGGAAATAAGTGACGCTCTTGTGGCGCAAGTTCTTCATAAATAAGGCCCTGAGTTTGTTGGCTGTTGATTTGTTTTTTGCTTTTTGATAATACTTATTATGAACATTTGCAAGATAGAGGATTTCTGTTTTGTGAAATAGTGAGGGTTCAGTAGTGAAATTGAGTGCTTGTACATAGGATCTTTGCTGTGTTTCTAAAATGTTATTCATATGGCTGAGATACCCGCCACCCCCTCTCAACACAATCCCCAAAAGGAGGGAAACCGGAAACAGTTCTTAAAGTTTTTGGAAGTGGGAGGGAGTGACCCTCCCGGCCGTATTTATTAAATAAAATTAAAAACATTAAACGTTTCATGTTATGTACAATTTCATTAACACATTGCGATGTTTGGCTAACCTTAACATATTCTCTAATACATCGGTTCTCCTAGCCGAACTAGCATCCTACAAAACATTCACTAGAAATACTGAAATTGTACATCCTAACGTTTAAGGGCCAACGGCAAGGTCATAACCGGTGTCAAGATCCCTAACCAGACTTACCCCTCCCACTTGGGAGGGGCGACAGCACAGAGGCTTACCTCAAGTGCAACTACTAACAATTTCCCTTGACTTGACGGGGGCACTTAAGACTCGACGCCATTTAAAGGTCGTTCGAAGACTCGTGTGAGGTATCTAGAAGGTATCGTGGACCTCCCCCCACCCCACACAACTTACCGCATCTGCCGTCGCAGATGACACTGGCCCCGGGAAATTCCCCAGGAGGGGGCTGTAACCCCTCCTACAAAGGAAGGGGCCTTGACCGCCTTTCCTTTACTTCCGGCGACCCACCCTTAGACGGGACCGCCTCCCCACTGAGGGGCCAATGGCCACCTCTCCCGAGCGCTCCCATCCGTGTTGGGTGACGCCCACTCATAGGGATCTTCTAATTAGTGCTCACCGATCATGACCTTACCGCCTACCAAAAAATAAATACGACAATTCTTACTCAAACCTATGTAGACATTGGTCGCTATGACCGAAAGAGCATGCTTAAAGATACAACACTATATCAAATCATTTTCATCGTAAAAACCTACACGACATTCACCATTCTTTATTAGGCTCAACATCAAACTGATACTTTCACAGCCTGTAAACGAAACGGAAAACATATTTATAAATTCACTTTATTACAAAACAACTGGCTGTCCTCAGGGGCTGGTGGGTGGGTCAAAATTGGCTCTTCGTTCTGTCCCGAGCTCACGTGTAGCGAGGAGGTGCAACTTCGGAGCACAAGAACAAGAGGACGTCTTCTGGTCTTGCGTCTCTTTTTATCCGTCTTCAGGGCGGGCGTAAACCCGCCCCTGCCTGCCCCTAGGGCGGGGCTGGCTACGTCGGTGTCTAGGCCAGCCCACTCTAGGGCGGGAAAAGACGTGCCCCGGCTACGCCGCTTCGGGCATACCAGCCGAGACGCGCCTCCCGCCCAAAAATGGCTTCCCGGGGGGATCGAGGCACTCCGCCATACGTTCGGGGGGACCGAGTGGTCGCCCCTTTCCATATGGCTGAGATACCCGCCACCCCCTCTCAACACAATCCCCAAAAGGAGGGAAACCGGAAACAGTTCTTAAAGTTTTTGGAAGTGGGAGGGAGTGACCCTCCCGGCCGTATTTATTAAATAAAATTAAAAACATTAAACGTTTCATGTTATGTACAATTTCATTAACACATTGCGATGTTTGGCTAACCTTAACATATTCTCTAATACAGCGGTTCTCCTAGCCGAACTAGCATCCTACAAAACATTCACTAGAAATACTGAAATTGTACATCCTAACGTTTAAGGGCCAACGGCAAGGTCATAACCGGTGTCAAGATCCCTAACCAGACTTACCCCTCCCACTTGGGAGGGGCGACAGCACAGAGGCTTACCTCAAGTGCAACTACTAACAATTTCCCTTGACTTGACGGGGGCACTTAAGACTCGACGCCATTTAAAGGTCGTTCGAAGACTCGTGTGAGGTATCTAGAAGGTATCGTGGACCTCCCCCCACCCCACACAACTTACCGCATCTGCCGTCGCAGATGACACTGGCCCCGGGAAATTCCCCAGGAGGGGGCTGTAACCCCTCCTACAAAGGAAGGGGCCTTGACCGCCTTTCCTTTACTTCCGGCGACCCACCCTTAGACGGGACCGCCTCCCCACTGAGGGGCCAATGGCCACCTCTCCCGAGCGCTCCCATCCGTGTTGGGTGACGCCCACTCATAGGGATCTTCTAATTAGTGCTCACCGATCATGACCTTACCGCCACAGGTCCGGATAGTTGACCGGCTATCCGGACCCCCCACAAGACTCCTACCTAAAGGTCATGTTTTAACGTTTTTAACCAAGCTAAGAAGTCTCCTATGAGTAACTCATTCCCCACCCTTGACAAATGCACACCATCCCCCAAATACATACTGTCATCATTAATACAACTATGCGAGATCGAATGCAACGTCTTGGAACGGAACAACCTACTCACTTTGTTATTCAATTTTTTAACAGAATGATTCAAAGCAGGGATCGAGATAGCCCCCCGCCACACTTTTCGTGGGATCATATGAGACCACGCAATTATGCACCCCGGAACTCTCCTCGCTAACCAACTTACCGTGGAAAGCATAGCCTCCAGGAGAAGTCGTCTACCGGTGGTGACCAAATCATTGCCCCCTAAATGCACTATGACTATGGACGGCGGTGACCTCATCCGCCCTAACAAACCCTCAAAGAATGCTTGAAACTGGTCAATACAGAGACCGCCTCTTCCGTAGAAGGACACTCTGTACCCGTATTCCCCAGGTACGTGAATCATGTCACCTGCTTTGAATACGTCTGCGGCCCGTCTCACGTATGAGTGGCCCACG
The DNA here is from genome assembly GCF_964263255.1 of Lissotriton vulgaris. Taxonomy (NCBI): domain Eukaryota; kingdom Metazoa; phylum Chordata; class Amphibia; order Caudata; family Salamandridae; genus Lissotriton; species Lissotriton vulgaris. Next base: position 124,975 of record NW_028253978.1, read on the forward strand.
ACCCACACCTCCTTTCTCACAGCCGGTGATGTCTGACCGCTGGCCTGGTGTTGGGTCGACTGCATAGTCCGCCCTGCCGCGTAGGCTTGCGCAACTGAAAACAAACAAAGACAAGAAGCGTGAGTATATGATTACAGCTTCACAACATGTGCAATCGCACGTATCTCTTATAACAATTGGAGGACCAACGCCCCACTCGTTTCACTTGCTCTACATTAAGACCCCTGGCTGTAGCTTCAGTGGCAGCCCCTATTCGAAAGGAATGGGTCCCGAATTCGCCCGGGTCCAAGCCCGCTGCGGCAATGGCCATTGCAAGCACCCGCTGAAACTGAAACCTCGTCAGCGGGGTGGCGTCTGCATGCCTCAACAAAGTCCCCCCCCATGATGCCACCCTTCGTGCTAGGTAATCTTCTAAACACTGTACCGGACACATGGAGGACCCGGGGGTCCTGCGAATGATCGTGCAGTCCCCCCTCCCATCTTGGTCGGTCTTGGACCTGAGAAAGGAGACAATCATCGCATCGCCCCTGATCTGAACGTGTTCCCGGCACAACCCCCCCACCACATCCTGTTTGTTTCTTGCAACCAGCTCACTTATCCTCATAGCCCCGTGAAATGCCAGCGTAAATGCAGTCCGGAACAAACACGTCTCGAAAGGGGACGAGCATGTGGTAGGGAGTGTGGCCAGCAACTGGGACAACCTATCCAGACCTATCGGTCGTCTCACATCTACTCTGCGACCCTCAAGGCGTTGCCACCCACGCAGCGCCTTTTGTACTGCGAAAGATGCTGTCGGGTCCTGGATATTATGGGCCCTGGCAACAAAGGAAATGGCGGCACGATGCCTTTGGGCCGTAGCCACCGATTTCCCAGCCCTACGTAAGGACATCAGAAAATGTACAACCCACTCTTCCTGACCCCAAAGTCCCCCTCTCTCAGTCCCCAAAAAGGCTAAATAGGCCTGAAACGCCCCTTCATATGCCTTCCTTGTCCTGGGTGCTAGACTCTCTCCCACGAGGTGACGAAGTTCGGGGCACCGAGAGACCAGAGAGCTTCGGGGAAGGGTGCCGGCTCTGGGTCCGCTGAAGGAAGGAAACCCGAGAAAGCCTGCATGTGAAAACGAGACAGTGCATCAGCCGCCTGATTCATCACCCCCGGGACATGTTTTGCTCTGAATATCACGTTCAGTTGCATACACAGTAGGACAATTTCTTTGAGCAGCCTCAAAATCAGTTTACAACGGGCTGCCTGACTATTGATGCATTCTACAACGGTCATATTGTCAGACCAGAACACGACAGAATGATCTCTGAACCCTTCAGGCCAGGTTCTCAGGGCCACCAGAATGGGAAACAGCTCAAGGAAAGCAATATTACTCGTCAGCCCCTTCTCGTGCCACCATAGGGGCCACCCTTGTGCAGACCATTTTGTGCCGAAGATGGCGCCAAAGCCTATGCTTCCCGCTGAATCTGTCCATAGCCCAAGCTCCTCGGAGGATACGGCTGGCTTGTTCCAGACGACTCGACCATTGAAGTCCGCCAAAAATGCTAACCAAATACGCATGTCCTGGCGGACCTCGGCCGATAACCTCGTGCGATGATGACCCTCCTTTAGGCCAACCATTGCTTGGGCGATTGAGCGGGAAAAGGGGCGGGCCATTGGGATCACTCTCAAGGCAAAGTTCAACTTCCCCACCAATTGTTGCAACTGATGCAGTGTAACTTTAGATGCAGTTAAACATACTTGGAGGGCTGCCCTAAACTTCAACACTTTGCTAGCTGGTAAACGGAAACACCCCTCCCTAGAGTCCAACTCGATCCCCAAAAACTCGAGGCAAGTCGTGGGACCCATAGTTTTACCTGGTGCCAATGGCACGCCAAAATGACCCATTAACACACAGAATTCAGCAAAGGCCTGGGCACATTCGGGATTTCCGGCGGGGCCAAGGAACAGAAAGTCGTCAAGGTAGTGCATTACATTTCGGAAACCCGTTTTCATAGTGAACACCCATTGCAGGAAAGTACCGAATTTCTCAAAATAGGCACATGATATAGAGCATCCCATTGGCATACACCTATCCATGTAAAATGACCCCTGAAACCCGAATCCCAGAAGACGCTGGTCGTCTGGGTGTACCGGGAGCAACCGGAACGCTGACTCGATATCTGATTTCGCCATCAACGTCCCGGGCCCCAGGCGATTCAAGATGGCTACTGCCTCATCAAACGATGCATATCGCACCGAACAAAGCTCTGGGTCAATTGCATCGTTCACCGAAAGACCATGTGGAGCAGACAGATTATGGATCAAACGAAACTCACCTGGGTCCTTCTTGGGGACCACCCCTAATGGAGAACAGACAAAATGCGGTACCGGGGGTACACTAAACGGGCCGGCGACCCGTCCCCGGCTAACCTCTTTCTGAATTTTCTCTTGCACTACAGATGTATGTTGTAAAACGGAAAGTTGATTTTTGCACGTTCCTACACCCTGAAAGTCCCCCACCGGGATGCGGAAACCATGTGTAAAACCGTTCCGCAGCACCCCAGCAGAAGTACGATCCGGGTATTCGCTGAGCCAGGGAATCATTGCCAAGGTATCAATCGGGGTTGGTAAAGGCGCCCCTCGGACTATCTTAGACCTGTTTGGCGCCTCCCTTACCCCCATTCTCACTCGTTCGGGCTCTGCACGATGACTCAGGATGGGACGACCCACAAGTACTACATTCATGTTTGAATTTACACGATCCCGGAGGCCTGGTACATTTCCCCTTGTTGAAATTAAAGCAGAAACCCTTTTTCCCTGTATTGCCTGCGGGTCTCGAATAATCGTCGGCGCTCGTACTTGGTCGAAAGGGCGTCCCCACATTTTGGCGGGAGTAATCAACAACATTGCTCCCAACCAATGGCATTTTTAACATTCCTGATTCTTTCATTTTATCCCATGTCACAGAATCGTAACAATCCCAAGTCAAACTCTTGTTATGCTCCTTTTCTTTCCTGAACAGATTGTCATAACAGAACCAATGGTTACCTTGATACGCTGTCGAGTAACCCATAATTCGTGATTGATAAATGGGAAACTCAGGAAGCAACTCGGGCCTACGTTCCCCCAAAATCGATGTAAAAATACCCCACGCATTGCCCCAGTTGCCAATATTCTCATTTACCTTGAAGGCGGCCATTTTTGCGCGCCAAACACTTGGATGCATTAGGTCCTTCTGACTCTTGACATGCTCTAACTCATAATGATCGACAAGCAAGGAGAATATATTCACGTACTCCCCCGCCCAAATCTTTTCTTTTATTGCTAAGGGAACATGCTGCCCCAATCTTTCTCTACGAGAGGGTGCTGACTCGTCCCTTGCGATCGGCAATGGCCGCTTACCTGAACCGGATGCTGCGTCTACCACTTGCGGCTTTTCTATCACCGCCACCGGTGCGGTCACCTTGGCAGCTTCTTTTTCCTTACGCAGCTTTCTTATCAGCGCCTGTGCCTCGGCAGCCGTGGCGCCCTCAGTACTATCGCCCAACCACGCTGCTAGCTGTGCTGCCAGCTCGGGGGGCATATCCTCGTTGGATGTCGGGGTGATGACAACGGGGATTGGATTCCCCTCCATCGGTAGCGGGGTCGGCACCTCGAGCGGGGCAGAGGGAGCCGGGACACTTCCCCCGGCTGGAACCCTTCTCGGCCTCTTAGGTCTCCCTCCAGCCGGTGGTTGGCCCGATCCCTCATCCCCGTCTCGCTCCGCCAGCCGCCTCTTTATGTCGGACATATCCTTAAAGAGGGCCCGAACCATCTGCTCAGTCGTCATTCTCTTTGCGCCTTTCTTGGGCATCTCTCCGACGAAGTATCTAGAAGACAAAGAAAAAGATCAAAACGCTCAAAATTGGCTCTTCGTTCTGTCCCGAGCTCACGTGTAGCGAGGAGGTGCAACTTCGGAGCACAAGAACAAGAGGACGTCTTCTGGTCTTGCGTCTCTTTTTATCCGTCTTCAGGGCGGGCGTAAACCCGCCCCTGCCTGCCCCTAGGGCGGGGCTGGCTACGTCGGTGTCTAGGCCAGCCCACTCTAGGGCGGGAAAAGACGCGCCCCGGCTACGCCGCTTCGGGCATACCAGCCGAGACGCGCCTCCCGCCCAAAAATGGCTTCCCGGGGGGATCGAGGCACTCCGCCATACGTTCGGGGGGACCGAGTGGTCGCCCCTTTCCAAAAAACGATTTTGGGTGTAAATCAATCGTATTTTCATTTGGCCTTTATTTATGATTGCCTTGTGCTGCCGGTGCATCACTTTAAACATGGGAAATAAGTGACGCTCTTGTGGCGCAAGGCCTTCATAAATAAGGCCCAGAGTTTGTTTGCTGTTGGTTTGTTTTTTGCTTTTTGATAATACTTGCTATCAACATTTGCAAGATAAAGGATTTGTATTTTGGGAAACAGTAGTGAGGTTCCCAAAGTGATATTGAGTGGTTGTACATAGGTTCTGCGCAGTGTTTCTTATATGTTATTCAAAAAACGATTTTTGGGGAAAATCAATGGTATTTACATTTGGTCCTTATTTATGACTGCCTTGTGGCACCGGTACGTCTCTTTTAACATGGGATGCACAGGTGGCGCAACGCCTTCATAAATAAGGCGCTGAGTAGCTGTGGTATAAACTTTAATATGTTGCAAATTAGTGTTTATATTGTTTTCTTTTTGTCATTACTTTGTTGTTTGCTAATAGTGGTCTTTAATGTGTTATTTTTTTCAGAACCACAGATTGAAATCAACATTTTAAAAGCAAGCAAAAATGCCATCAAGGCAAAGGAATAGAAAAAATACCATACGTAAAAAATCAAAATCATCAAAGGAAATACAAGAATCTTCTACAACAAGTACTTCAAAAAAACACCAGAAAAGCTCCTGGTAAGACAAATAAGTCTTTTCTTCACAATTTATGTAGATCAAAAAGTAATGTTAATGGTCATAAGAAGATCCAGAAGCAGAGAACAAATTTAGAAAAGAAGGAGAGGCCATCAAAAATGTCTCTATTGGAGCAGGAGATAAGACTATGGATAGCAATAGAAGGTTAAATCAATTTAGGGACATTCGTAGACGAATGTTTCGCAATAGGGTAGTTTTAAATTTGCTAAAAAATGAAAAGAAAGGTAAACACAGAGCTGCTTTTTACAAGAAAAAGAAAAGTGTAGAGAAGATTGTTGATCAGGCTTTTGAAGTTAAGAAAAAATATTTATTTTAGTAATCAATAGATTTAGAATACTTAATAAGGCAATTGATGTTTTCAAATCGAACAGTAGATGGAAAAGAATTATTAATCGGACTAATTTTTGTAAAGTATTTTCTGGAGAATGGATGCATATTTCAAGTTCTGAGCAATTTTTTAACGAGGAGAGTTACTTTCAGGAAAATGATTTGGTGCATGCAGTTGACACCAGTGGTCGAGCATATGAGGTGAAAGATGGTTGTGTGATGGAAAAAGAGAAACTTGTGTCTAGAGTTGCAGAAGAGGTGTTAAGTGATGAAGTTTTAGGGAGATGTACTAAGGGTCCAGTGTACACATGGAAGTGCAGTAGTATTTGTAGTGTGCGACAGGATTTAATCGATTTGCTTCGAAATTTCTTACGTACATATAGTAAGAAAAGTCTAAAACAAAAAATGAAGATCTTGCAAGAGTTAGATCCTTGCAGAGTGAGAGAAAGCACAGGTTTGCATGGGCATTCACTGGCTTGTCTTTCTAGAAAAGTATGTCAGAGTGTTTTTCATCATTTTAGGATGTTAGCAGTGCATCCTAATAAGGTGAGGAAATTAGTGAGAAGGTTGTGTTATGCAAAAAATCCAGCACTTAAGCTTAAACAGTTAAACAGTGCTCTTTTGCATGGATCTGAAGTGGATGTGAAGGCTATTTGTGAAGAAATTGAGTTTTGTTATTTTGGGAACAAAGAGGACAGTGTAGAAATGGATATAGTAATGGATGGTAATGTGGAAGACAATGTACAGATTTCAAGTAAAGAAAAGTTTGACGAGGAAATTACCAAGTTTAAGGTGAAATCAAGTGAAAGGCCTAATTTAACTTGTGTGGGTTGTCGACGGACTCATTATAAGATTCAGACGAGGTTAGTTGATTTATATGCAAAATGTGAATTGGAAAATAATAGTGAATGGCAGGATTTTGTAAGTTATTTGTTGGTGGAGAATTATTTTGATTTGAGTTTTGATCAGTGTTTTTGTAATTATTGTTTGAAAAAATTAAATGAAAATAGAATGCCTGCTAGAGCTGCTCATAGTAATCTTCAGTTGATAGATATTCCTTCTGAATTGATGGATTTAAATACTTATGAATACATTTTGATTCAGTGTGTCCATCCTTTTCAAGCTATTGTTCGCATGGAGCCTAAAATAGGGAAATTACCTCCTACAGATTTACAAAGAGGATTAAAGGGAAGAGTTGTTTATTTGCCTCTAGATATCAAGAAAAATATTTATACAATTGGTGTAGAAAGAGTAGAAGAGGATCCTCTGGTTATTCTAGTTAATGGGGTTCCGACAAAGAGTAAGAAAATCTGGCAAGATTTAGTGGATGTTAGGAAAGTCAAAAAGGCAACGTTGTATTTGGTCAAAAACAATAAGTACTGTAAAGATGTAAGTGGTGGAGCAAAGGAAACAGCTACAGAAGAAGACAGTGATTGTTCAGTTGGCCACACTGAAAAAGTTGATGTGTCTAGAAGTGAAGAAAAATATGAACATTATACTGTTCATCCTTTGCATTCCAAAGAAGTAATGGGGAATGCAATTGACTTGTTTCAAATGAAAGCAGTAAAAGGAAGTCCCATTAGTGTATGGGAAGAAAGTTTGGAAGCTCGTTGTTTTCCACAGTTATTTCCAACAGGTCGTGGTGGACGATATGACGATCAACCAGTTCAAATTCTTGCAGCTGAATACCGAACTTTAAGATTATATGCTGAAGATCCAAGGTTTCGGCAATGCATTCTGTATTTCTTTCATCTACTGTATGAAAGTGATTTATCTGGGCTTTCTTATGCAGTTAATCATATATTGAAAAGTAGAGCTCATCTGCAAAATGTTTCAGCAAGGGACTTTATGGAGAAAGTCAATCTGCAAGACAGTATTTTGGAATCTCAGCTAATCAATCTCATAGCATGTCAGCGTGGAACAAATGAGTATTGGTTCCGTCGTCATGGAGAATTGAAATGTATGCTAAGAAACTTAGGAACTCCTACATGGTTCCTTACTCTTAGCTGTGCTGAGTATGCATGGGACGACTTACTTCAATTTCTACGAGAGGCAAATGGAAACATACAAAATATAGAATTGAAAACACCTGGAGAACTGTGTTCTTTGGATCTAGTGAATGTTTGCAGATATTTTATTCATAGATTTGAAGCTATGATGTCTTTTATTACCAACAAAAAATATCCTCCCCTTGGAGAGGTTTTGGATTTTTTTTGGAGGAAGAAATATCAAGCGAGAGGTGCTCCTCATATACATATGCTGTTATGGATTAAAGATGCACCCAAATTTGGATTAGATTCGGATGAAACAGTGATGAGTTTCATGGAACAGTATTCAACATGTGCTGTTCCAAAAGCTGCTGAAGAAAACAGTTTAAGGCAACAAGTTTTACGTTTTCAATCTCATCGTTGTGGAAAGTACTGTCGTCGAAAATTTAAAAACAAGTAAAGTACTACACGAAATGTCGTTTTGCGTTTCCACGACCAGTGATTTCTAAGGGAAGAGTAAATAATTTGATGTCATCTCTACGACATACTGTGACGAGGAAATCTCCCAAAAATACATATCATTTAAAAAGAAACGAAGAGTCCAAGTACATCAACGACTACAACCCAGTGATTTTGTCCATGTGGAATGCTAACATGGATATTCAGTTCGTTGCTGACAACTCTATTGCTGAGGCTCGATATGTGACATCTTACATCACAAAAAAAGAAAAGACAGAACTGAAGGAAATGTGGGAGGACATTTCACATGAAAAGAGTCTAAGAAAGAAATTATACAGTTTCAGTCTGAAGATGTTGTCGCATCGAGAAATTGGAGCATATTAATGTTCTGATCGGTTATCATCAGCAAGTCTCTATGCCAAATCAAGAACAATCATTTGGGTGAGTCTAGGTCTTGCTGCAACACAAAACCGAGTTTTGAAATCTGTACAAGAAATTGAATATTTGGCGGAGAAAGAACCAAGCAGTACAGATATTTTGAAGACAAATATATTGGATACATACTATCCAAATAGAAGTACTCACCTTGAGAACACTTGTTTATATGAAGTTCTGCAAAACTACAGTTATAAGAGGAACATCACAGAAGATATCAATAATGGAAAATATGCTGTCATTGGGTATGAAGGATGTCTAGTGAAGCAGAGAAAAGGCCATTTGATTAATCATCGAAAATTGAGTTGCGAAGCTCCAGACAAAAGAAAATTTTACTATTTAGCTCTTTTGCAACTCTTTAAGCCATGGCGTATAGAAGTGGAACTACTTGGAGATTTTCTGTGTTATGAAGACTCTTTTAATGCAACTAAGGATACCATAGAATGTCCTGTTTTTCCAAATTATCTGCAAATGTTGAACGAAGAAATAGTGCAAGAAACCACAATTGCTGAAGAGATTGCTAGAGACAGTTCTCAAGACAGTCAGAGTTCTACTTCATTGAGCCAGGATCCACTAGGAGGACCAATTATCCCAAATGAAGCTGCAACTGCCATGGATGAAGTGGAAAGAGCTATGGAACAAGCTCAAGAGGATGGAGTTAACTTAGAAGATTTGGTAGAGCAACTAAACGTTGAGCAGAAAAAGATATATGATGAAGTCACAGAACAGATTGAACATGGATTCAGACATGCGAAAAAAGAGTGCTCATGTACATCATTTGAGCCTGTCCGACTGTACGTAAGTGGAGAAGCTGGGACAGCAAAACGTTTTCTGATTAAAGCCATTTCAAGTTATCTGCAGAAAAGGACTGATTCACCGCTGTCTTGTGTTGTAACTGCTCCAACTGGTCTGGCAGCACATAACATTAAAGGGATTACTCTACATCGTTTATTGATGCTGCCAGTTGAGCATGATAATAAATTGCATTACAACAATTATCTGGAGATGCGTGTTCTGAAGTTTCAAGAGTCTTGAAGAAAATGAAACTTCTTATCATTGATGAAGTAAGCATGTTCTCAAATCTAATGCTTGCTTTTGTGCATTTGAGAATGCAAGAAATTCTTAGAACAGAGTATGATGTGTTATTTGGAGGAAAAAAACATTATTGTTTTTGCAGATCTATTGCAGTTGACTCCAGTAAAAGGACAACCAGTGTTTAAAATGCTCACGCATGAAGATACAAGGAAGTCCCTTGGAAGCCTTGGAAACGTTAATATATGGTTAAATTTTAAATATGCTGAACTGCTTCAAAATATGCGACAGGCAAAGGATGAAGATTATAAAAAATATTCTACAAGATGTAAGAATTGGAAAAGTAAGTGAGCTTGGGAAAGAAGCTTTACATGCTCGATTAATTTCAAATTTGTATCCAAATGAAAACATTTTTTCAGAGAATATTTTTAAAAAAATGACTGAGAAGAAATCTGGGATATGTTTGATGCCAACTCTGCAAGAATGTTCCATCTTCAACAACAAAATGTTAGAGTTAGAAAATGAAGAGATTGTGAAACTGGAGGCAATAGATAAAATAGAGCATATGGGTGCAACAATTGTTTTGTCCGAAAATTTGAAAACCAAATTGGATTCATTAGAGAAAAGTATTTCTAAAACAGCTGGTTTTGAAAAGACTCGGAATGTGTGTTTAAATTGTCGTATCATTTTGAGAAGGAATTTAAATGTTGAAAGAGGTCTGGTAAATTGAGCAATGGGTTATGTTGTTGATTTTGTGAATTATAGAAATAGAGATGGAATTGAATTTTTCAAAATAAAATTTGATGGTATTGAGCAAGTACAACAAATCAGTCGTTGTTCTGCTAGATTTTTACTTGTAAAAGACTTATATGTTCGCCGAAAACAGTTTCCTGTTTGTTTGGCATATGCAGTAACAATTCATAAATCTCAAGGTTTAAGTGTAGATAATGCTTTAGTGAACATTGAAAGATCTGTGTTTAAAGAGGGTATGGCATATGTGGCATTATCCCGAGTCAGAACTTTATCAGGATTGTACTTGATTGAGTGTGATGGGACAAAGATTTGTGCAGATCTAGATTGTGTTAAAGAATACAATAGGTTAAGAAGAGAGTATGCTCCACATTTGCCTCAATATCCTCTGTTTGAAAAACGTGTGGTAGGCCGAAAAAGAAGAAATGAGGATAATTGCAGTAAGGTAGTAGCAAAACGAAAAAAAAGCTGATGAAACTGTAATTCAAAACAGAAAGAAAAAGGATTGTGATAAAAATGTTGTTGGATTTTAGTTTGAAAATAGTTCTGGTGTCAACTGCTATGCTAATGTAGTGGTTAATTTTGTTTTTTTTCTTCAAACTTTACAAGAACAGATTGTTGAAAATCGTGATCAAAGATTGTGTGGTTTATTGAATTCTGTGTTTGAGAAATGTAGCAGTGATAGAGCAAAAGTAGAAAGTGTAACAGAAATTCAAAATATTTTAGATATGTGTTCTGGTCAAGATACATTTTCACAGAACATTCAGCAGGATTGTCAGGAATGTTTAATGTATATGTTTGGTGTTTTGGAAGATGAAGGTGTAGATGTAGATAATCTTTTCAGCTTTTCTTATCAATGGCAGCATGACTGCCAGAATTGTAGTTCATCAAGTAATACTAGAATAGACACTGAAAGATTTATATATTTGACTTTACCAGACTGTAAATCAGTGTCATTTAAAAATCTAGTTAAAGCAGCAGATCGTAATATGGTGTGTACCCAATATAACTGTCCAATGCTATCCACATTATTTATACAAAGTTATGGTCAGTATATCATTTTAGTGTTCCAACGATGTAGACGTGATGGAACTAAATTGACAACTTCTATAAAAAATGTTGTGGCTTCTCAGTTATCAATTTCAGGAAGAACCTTTACAACTGAAGCTGTTATTTATCATGACGGTCCTTCGACAACTTCAGGTCATTATACATGCTACTTAATATGTGAAAAAGGATGGAGTTACTGCAATGATTCTCATTTGACTTATAAACAATGTTTGCCTTGTGACTCTAAAAATTCTTACCTAGTGTTTTTAAAACCAAAGTTTTAGTAAAGGGAATTGGCCTTTGAAGACGGGAATAGATAATGAAAGTTAGTTAGTTAGTTAGTTAGTTAATCTAATGTTTTAAATTATTTATCTCATATAGGTACTGTAAGTGGATCTCAAAGTAAAAATACTCATATATCAGACACGATTTGGCCGTAAGGAAAGTGTAAGGTATGATGTTCTCAGATCTTTTTTCATAGGAAGTCGATGAAATGGAAGTTATAGAGAACAACAGACTTTTTTTCCACCAAAAGGACCTTCACTATCTTCTATTTGGCCTCACGGAAAAGTAAGTGAATTAAAGATTAGTGTACTTATATGAGTTGTAAGTTTTTATGTTTTTTTTAAACACAATCTTTTAGATTGTTTTTTTTTTCTCCGCTGTTATATGATGAAGAGTTTTAACTCACTAATTCAAGTGAAATTCAATATATTCTGAGAACAGCAAAAAAAACTATGTAACATGTTGTATAAGTTATTCTATAGTTTGCATTGTGTAATTTATATTGTATTCCCATTGTCTCACACTCATGTTCCTTTTTCCACCCTTATTTATCTCTCTTTAGTCACTTACACTGCCTTTCTTTCACTTTGTTTCATCACTGTTTCTTTACTCCACTTCATTCACAACTCCTCAATCCAATTTCTACTGTCTGCATTTCCTCTCTCCCTTCCACCACTTTTCATCTTTCTCACATTCTCTCAGTACCACTGCTTTAGTTCTCTTCCCCTCTATTTCCTTCTTTTGCTCCTTTACTCTTTTTGCAATCTTAACTCATTGTACTGCAGTTCACTCAGTCCTTCTCTTTGTCTTTCTGTGTACTTACTTCCTCACTCCTTTTTCCTCTATTGTTCTATATTAACCTCATTCCTTTCATCCCTTCACTCTGTGACTCCCCTTCACTCACTCTCAGTCACCTTCCATTCCTGTTTCTTATTAATGGATCACCATTTAGACTCCTTTCCCTTTCCCTCATTTTCCTTTTACTTACTTCTCTTTCCTGATTTCGTTTTGGTATCTCACATTCTTTTAGTATTTTACTTATCTTCAGTAATTTGTTCTCCTTCTATTTCTTTTTCCGTCTTTTTTGTCTTTCTACATTACTTTATTTCTGTTTCTGTATCCTTCACTCTTGTTTTATTTCTTAGTATACTTTTTTGTTTTTTTTCCTCTTGACCTGTTTCTTCTATTTTAAAATATATATTTTACTAATTATAACTTTTTTTTTCTTTTGTCTTTCACAGATACATAGTGTAGTTTTAACATGGAGTAAAGTTTTCAATATTTATATGGTAAGTGTGATTAAAAAAAGTAGTTTATCTTCACCCTTTGCTTTAACTTCACTACTTTTCTCTCACCCTACCTCACCCCTAATTCCTTACTGTGCTTCCCTCACTTATTCTTATCCTCCATGTTTACTTCTCTTTTCCTTACTTTCCTACCACATTCAACTTCTTTCAGTGTCCCTGCTCATTTGAACTCCTTGACTTACCTTTTCTTTCTGATTCACTTAGTCCCTTTCTGACACTCCTTCCTTTACCCTCTCTGTTCTTTCTCTCTATCACTCCCCATGTCTTACCCTTATTCACTTTTATCCACCCTCTTTCACGCCTCTTTACTTACACTCACTGCTATTTTGTTTCCCTCTGTCACCACTGTTCCTTTTCTCTAGTTCTGTCACTACCTGTCATTCCCCATCCTTTACTCTCCGTCCTTTTACTTTCATCACCCATTCACATTCTCCCAGAACTTCAACTTTAGTCTTCTTCCTCTTTCTTCTCTTCTTTTGCTCCCTTATTCATTTTCCCTTTCTCAGTTACTTCCTCCTATACCTTTTCTCTGTTTTACTATCTATTACAGTCCCTCTGTGTTCCTCCCTCTAGCTCTCTTTCTCTTTACACCACTGTTTCTGTCCCCTTTTCTCATGCTCTCTCATTCTTTTTTTTTCTTTTCTTTTTTTTTTGCGCTAACGGGACGCGCCCCGGTACGCCCACCGGGGCGCGTCAAAATACTTCGCTTACCGGTGTGCACACCGGTACGCGCACCGGGAGCGCTCCAGGGTGAAAGATAAAAAAAAAGAATATAATTAAAAAAATATATATTATATTAATATACAATATAGGATTCATTTTTTGAAAACAATACATTTCTTAGATATAGACATTTGGTAATAAATAACCTTAGAAATTCACTAAAAAAAACAAAGGTTTTACACCAGTTATAGTTAGGAATTAGCAGTTAAAAAACCTTTGAAATTCCCTGAAAAAACCATAGGTTTCACACCAGTTATAGTTAGGAATTTGCATTTAAAAAAAACTAATAAATTCACTGAAAAAACCATAGGTTTCAAACCAGTTATAGTTAGCTGGAAATGTTACTGACATAAAACCATTGAAATTCCCACATTATAGTTAGTTGGAGTCACTATAACTTGCGCGTGTAATGCACTGCTGATGACATCACATATTACATCACTCATGACCTTGGTCAGTGACATCACTCATGACATCACTGATGACAGCATCCTTTTGACAGACTGACAGACCTCCTTTCAGTGTAATGTAACCTTTGAAACACATATTCAAAAATAGAAACTAACATTTTCAAAAAAATAGAGATACCCATACCAGTTACAACAACCAATTCAGTAATTCCACCATCTATATACACATCCACTCATTCACCAACAGTTCTATATAGTCACTCATACATATACTCACTCATCATATGCAGAGATACACCTATACATCCTGTTACAGACCCACAGTCATCTAAAAGTTACTCACACCGATACTCACACATGCAAATAAACTATTGAACATCCATTTATTTGTATATACAGCTATACACACACTACCACCTTACTTTTAAGGAAACTTACACATACTTACTCTCTTAAACAATCACTTATAGAAACACATACTTATTGAAACAGGAACTCTTACAATCTGTCACTCTCACATATACTCACTTATATACATCAATACTCACATATACTAGATTAAAACATATGTCGTTACTGATAAAGACACTAATGAGACAGTCATTCACTCAGTAACACACACATATACACACTCATCCACCCATACAGTCCTGCACATATGCTTTCTTTAAAACACATACAAACAGTGAGTCAGTCACCAACCCATGCAGCCACTTATACACAAAGTGAAACACTGATACATATATTTCAATATTTAAAAGTTACTCGCTAATATATGTATTCACTAAGATACACTTAATAAGCCAGTTAACCAATCATTTAAAAAAAAAAACTTTTACATATACATATATAAAACATATTTATTTTTAAAAAAGACACACATTCACTGGATGGTGTCATCAGTGATGTCATGAGTGATGTCACTGACCATGTCATGAGTGATGTAATGTGTGATGTCATCAGCAGTGCATTACACGCGCAAGTTATAGTGAGTCCAACTAACTATAACGTGGGAATTTCAATGGTTTTATGTCAGTAAAACTTCCAGCTAACTATAACTGGTTTGAAACCTATGGTTTTTTCAGTGAATTTCTTAGGTTTTTTAAATGCAAATTCCTAACTATAACTGGTGTGAAACCTATGGTTTTTTCAGTAAATTTCATAGGTTTTTTAACTGCTAATTCCTAACTATAACTGGTGTGAAACCTTTGGTTTTTTCAGTGAATATACATATATATATATATATATATATATATATATATATATATATATATATATATATATATATATATATATATATATATATATATATATATATATATATATATATTCAATGAAAAAACCATAGGTTATAGACCATATATAGTTAGGAATTAGCATTTACAAAACCATATTTTACTCACACAAAACCATTGAAATTTCATATATAGTTAGTTGCCCTAACTATATATCGCGCACCCGCAATCCACTGCTGATGATGTCACATATTACATCATTCATGACATGGTCAGTGATATCACTGATGACATCACTGATGACATCTCAAATGACATCACTGATGACATCACTGATGACATCTCAAATGACATCACTGATGACATCTCATTTGACATTACTCATCACATCACTGATGATATCATTCATGTGATAATACGATGAAACTCTTGAGATTCTAATATAACCTTAGATACAATCAGTGTAAACAGACACTCACAGACTGTCACTCATCCATGGAGTTACTCACACTCCTAGTCATTCATGCAAAAAATCATTCACACCTCCATTTTCTCAACTATACAGTTATACACACTTTACTTATTCAAACATATACTAACACATATTTACTCTCTTATACAATCCCTGATGCAAGCTCCCAATGATATATATATTATGCACAGTTATTTATATATGTCAACTCTCACATGTACTGTGTTTTATATATGTACTTACTTTGACATGTAGCACTGAGATATCCATTCACTCACCAATACAATCATGCACACAGTCAACAGCCCATACAGCTGTTTCCACATGCACTTTTGAACCCATACATCTAGTGAATCAACTGCTCACATATCTATGCTCAGAGTCATACACCTCCCAGCCACCCACACACACATCCAGTCTCCCATACAAATACTTGGGCAACCAATCAATAACCCATATAGTTACTCATATAGCTACTGATCAACACATGCAGCAGTTTACAGAACAACAGACATAATGATGTACAAATTAAGACAGTTTAGTCACTAACTCATGCCCTCAGTGAGACACATTTAATCACTCACTCATACAGTCAGTCATGCACCAACTAAATCCTTCATCCAGACACTTATACATCCACTCATTCTTCAATATGTAAGACATATTTTAACTTTACTGAAACATACAGTCACTGGGTGTTGTCATCAGTGATGTCATCAGTGATGTCATTTGAGATGTCATCAGTGATGTCATCAGTGATATCACTGACCATGTCATGAATGATGTAATATGTGACATCATCAGCAGTGGATTGCGGGTGCGCGATATATAGTTAGGGCAACTAACTATATATGAAATTTCAATGGTTTTGTGTAAGTAAAATATGGTTTTGTAAATGCTAATTCCTAACTATATATGGTCTATAACCTTTGGTTTTTTCATTGAATTTCAATGGTTTTTTAAAAGCTAATATCTGTAGCTGTAAAATGTCTTTTTCTTTATATCCCAAATTATATTTTATATGTTTATGATAATTTTTTTTAAAAATATTTTTGGGGTTCGCTCCTGGTTCGCGAACCGGGAAGCTTTCCGTTAGCTCAATTTGATGCCGCGACCCGGTCCGCTAACCGGTAAACGTTCCTTTCACGCAACTACCGCATCAGAAATCAACATCGTGACGCGTCGCGGAAATGCGACATATCACGTTGTCGCGTAATGCGTCTTATGACGCGCCGCGTTAGCGCTCCCGGAAGTGCTCCGGAACGCGAACCGGAAGCTATCCGAGGCGCGGCGCGCTCCGCGTAACGTGAGCGGAACAGGTCATGTGACTTGTTTATTAAAGTTTTCATTGGTTCATTTCACTTTTGGTTTCCTAATGATGTAAGACTAGGTCATGTGACCTAAAAATAACACTTTTCAATGGTTTAGAACTATTTTTTTCCCAAATGATGAAAGCCCCCACCTTTTTTCTCACTCTGACTTTCAACTTTGAGAAAGGTAAGACCTGATAATTTGCTCTGATTAAAAAATGGCTCAATAGTAGCTTCAGCTTCTGCACCCCCACCACCACCACCACCATCTCCTCATAGGAAGAGAGGACCACCTGCACAGTTTATTGGAAACACAGAGGAGGAAGAGGAAGAAGAAGACGGAGAGGAAGAAGAGGGACCACGATTTGTCCAAGAGTTACCCCGGGTATCTCATCGCAAAGATAGCTTTATCTGGCAATTTTTTTCCATTCCACCAGGAGAGAAAAAAGTCAATGCACGCTATGCTACGTCCCTTATCTGCCAAGATAAGTTATCCAGGGGCACTAATAAAAAATACAGCTATGGAAATTACACGATGCACCGACATATGCAGAGATGGCATCCAATCAACTATAGTCGTGCAGAGATGCATGAACTACAACAGAACCCCCCATCTTCGGTGGCCAGAACATCTACTGATATCTCTCTCTCACTTGCAGAGGCAAAGGAAACAGTGCCAAATATACAAAAAAATGTTGTCCATCTGAAGCTGACATGCTTGTATTGTGGCACTTTAATTTCATGCGCAAACATGAGTGTGAAATTAATTAATTTGGCTTTCGAGAAACACCAATGCTCCAAACGCAAGAAGTTTTAATATTTTTTTTTGCTCCTGTTGAGCCCTTTTCAATGCCTCTTTCTGTTCTTTCCCTTTGAAAAAAAACAAAAAAAACAAAAAAGTGTTCAAAAAATACGAAAAACCAAATAATGTTCAAAAAATACAAATAAAATATAACACAACAAAAAAAAAAAAGTTCTTTTCAGAACTACCTCCCCTTTTTACAAAAATTGCTAGAAAGTGTAACACTCTGGCAAGCTGTTTTTTTTAGTTCGCTTTCCGGTTCGCTCGCCGGTTCGTGAACCGGGAGCTAACCCCAATTTAAAAAAAAATAAAAATAAAGGAGTAAGTACAAGAGAAGAAAACAGAGAGTGATGTAAAAAGAAAGACAGATATAGGGACTACACCAGAAATGGTGTTTAATAGATTTATTTACCTAAGAAAAGAAGGAAGAGGATATAATTGTGGAAAACAAAATACATAAGGAAGTGAAAGAATCAAGAATTGAAAATGCAATAGGTTTCACAATAGAAGAGTTTGTTCGTTTGGTTTTGCAAATGGATGAGTGGCGTTGTGTGGATGAGAGGCATTGCGTGGATAATTGGCGTTGTGTGGATTATTGGTGTTGCGTGGATGAGTGGTATTGCGTGGATTAGTGGCATTGCATGGATGAATTGCGTGTGTGAATGGCGTAGTGTGTGTGAGTGACGTTGTGTGTGTGAGTGGCGTTGTGTGTATGAGTGGCGTTGCGTGTGTGAATGGCGTTGCGTGTGTGAATGGCGTTGCGTGTGTGAGTGACGTTACTGTGAGGAGGGGGTAGAGGAGAAATACACACGGCAGACAGGAGAGGGGACGAAGCGGGGACAGTAGAATGAGAAGGTAAAGCAGCCGGGTTGTTTATAGTGAAGCTAAACTTCACTTCAAAGGTGTGGAAGGAGTACGCCTGAGAAAACAGATGGCGATTTGGTAATGTGCACACGCATTTTATATTATTCCAAATTGGTATTGAACCAAAACCCACGGGCACAGCTCCAAATTTGCACATTTAAATAATCTTTGTTTAAAGCTCTATAGTCTGAAGCCCTAAAGTAGGTGAATGTGATTGAAATGTAACGAAAAGAGTAGAAAACATTTACCTTATAATTCTTGTTAACTTTTTCAATTCTTTTTTCATACTTTCAATCTGTGAAAGAGAGAACAAACATTTCAAAAATATTAAAACATGTATTTAAAAATTAGAAAAGACAAGGGAAAAGGTTCAAGAACAAACAGTTTTTCAACAACTTTGACATATACAGAAGCCTTTGCTTCTCTACGTCCCCTACACAATCCTAAAGATATATATATTAAACAAACAGTATCTTGATGCTGATGAAGTGAGGCCTATTTTGGAACATGGTGCATCTTTTGCACTGCTGATGTCTCACAATAGTGATGCAATAGCAGCGCAAAAGAGATGTAAAGCCATCATAAAATTGTGTCTAACATTTTAAATGATTGTTTCAGGATGCAAATAAGATGTGTCCTTTCAAGAGGTTTGTTTGAGGTGAGGCCTATTCAGGTTTAAAAAAAAACAGTACCCAGAAGTGCAGCACTATAAGCATTAACTTTGACACTTACAGAAGCCTCAGTTTCTCCATATCTACCTCACATTTCTAAATGTATATCATAAGTACAAAAAGTAGAGAATTAATTATACATATTAAATGGTTTATTTTGCTGTTCTCAGAATGTATCAAATTTCACTAAAACAGTGACTTGAAGGTATTCATCATGTAACAGCGGGGAAAAAAAAACACATTCAAAATGATTGTGTTTAAAAAACCCATACAACATAAGAAATCTGAATTCAAAACTCATAAAAATTAACTTACTTTCCATGACTTCGAAGGATGTCCTATGAATAGCTTACACTCCTTTGTGCTATTAATATTTTCAGCCCGCCTCTTTCTGAAAGAAAACCTCCATCGTTTTGAAAAATATGTTACATACATGTTTCCACATGGCCAAATCATGTTAGAGCGATTTACAACTTTTGTAATTCTTGTAACCAAATGCCGTCATTTTCTATTTTCGCAACTTTCAGAAAGAAAACGTTTAAGATTACTTTCACAGTCCTGGACTATTAATATCTTACTCTTCTTGCTCACTCATGTTCTACTTTTCCTATCACACTGATACTGCTTACTATGAAGCAGACTTACTTGCATCAGGTTTATATAGTTGGATTTTTAAAATGACATTTTAAACAAAATTTTGGACCAATAATCTAGACAGCATTGCAGACTTACATCCCCTCTACTCCATGAACCTCTTGAAATTCCTCAGAGCACATCCCGAGATTCTTTCCCTAAAATTTTGGTTTTAAAAACACCAGGTAAGAATTTTTAAGGTCATACGGCAATTTTTTTTTGAAAGTTATAACAGAATCGTTGCAGAATGACCAGCCGTTTCTAGACTTTAAATAAGCTGTGTAATGTCCTGATGTTGTTGAAGGACCGTCATGATAGATTATTGCTACAGTTACAAAAGTCCTTGCTGATATTGACAACTGCGAAGCAACAAAATTTTTTATTAAAGTTGTCAATTTTGTTCCATCAGGCCTACATCGTTGGAACATTAAAATGACATACTGGCCATATCTTCGTATAAATAATGTTGACATCATTTCAGATTTACATTGGCTACACTCCATGTTGTGATCAGCTGCTTTTACTAGCTTATTAAAGGACACTGATTTACTGTCTGGCAAAGTTAAATATATAAATCTTTCTGAGTCTACACTAGATGTACTTGATACCCTACAGTTCTCGCAGTCATGCTGCCATTGACAAGAAAGCCCAAACAGGTGATCTACATCTACACCCTCATCTTGCAATACATCAAGCATATACATTAAAAACTCCTGACAATCCTGCTGATTATTTTCAGAGAAGTCTGTTTGACCTGAACATTCGTCTAACAGATAACGAACTTCAGACACACTTTCTACTTTTGTTCGATCAGTGCTACATTTCTCTAACACAGAATTCAACAAACAGCATAAACTTTGTTCCGAATTGAACACAATCTGTTTTTTTAAAGTCTCTAGTAAAAAGAGAAATTAACCACTACATTTGCATAGCAGTTGACACCAGAACTGTTTTCAAATTGAAAACCAACAACATCTTCAACAGAATCCGTTTTCTTTCTGCTTACAATTTTCGGTTCATCGACTTTTGGTCTTTTTCCTTCAACCTCCCTACTATTACTGATATTTCTTCGTTTACGGCCTACCACACGTTTCTCAAACAAAGGATATTGAGGCAAATGTGGCGCATACTCTCTTCTTAACCTATTGTATTCCTTAACACAATCTAGATCCGCACAAATGTTTGTGACATCACAATCAATCAAGTACAATCCCGATAAAGTTCTAACTCGTGACAATGCCACAAATGCCATACCCTCCTTGAACACAGAACTGCCAATATTCACCAATGCACTGTCTACACTTAAACCTTGCGATTTATGGATTGTCACCGCATATGCCAAGCAAACAGGAAACTGCTTACGACGAACATATAAGTCTTTAACAAGCAAAAACCTAGCAGAGCAATGACCAATTAGCTGTACTTCCTCAATGCCATCAAATTTAATTTTTAAAAATTCAATTCCATCTCTACTTCTGTAGTTCTCAAAATCAACAGCATTACCCATTGATCCATTTACCAGACCTCTTTCAACATGTAAATTCCTTCTCAAAATGATTCGGCAATTTAAACACACATTCAAAGTCTTTTCAAAACCTGCAGTTTTAGATATAGACTTCTCTAATGCATCCAATTTTGATTTCAAATTCTCAGACAAAATAATTGTTGATCCCATATGCTCTATTCTGTCAATAGCTTCCAGTTTCACAATCTCTTGCTTTTCTAAATTCAACATTTTGTTGTTGAAGATGGCACATTCTGCAAGAGTTGGCATCAAACATATTCCGGATTTCTTCTCAGTAATTTTCTGAAAAATATTCTCAGGCACAACGTCTTGTTCTGGATATAAATTTGACAGTAATCGTGCATGTAAAGCTTCTTTCCCACGCTCAGTCACTTTTCCAATTCTAACATCTTGTAGAATATTCTTGTAATCTTCATCCTTCGCCTGACGCATATTTTCATGTAGTTCTGCATAATTGAAATTTAACCATATATTGACGTTGCCAATGCTCCCTAGGCACTTCCTGGTATCTTCATGTGTGAGCATTTTGAACACAGGTTGTCCTTTCACTGGTGTAAGCTGCAGAAGATCTCCGAAAACAATGATGTGTTTGCCACCAAATAACACATCATACTCAGTTTTAAGAACTTCTTGCATTCTCAAATGCACAAAGGCAAGCATGACATTGGATACCATGCTTACTTCGTCAATGATAAGAAGTTTCATTTTCCTCAATACTCTTGAAACTTCACAACAAGCATCTCCAGATAACTTGTGGTATTGTAATTTGTTGTCATGCTCCACTGGCAGCATCAGTAGACGATGCAAAGTAATACCTTTAATGTTATGTGCTGCCAGTCCAGTTGGAGCGGTGACAACACAAGACAGCGATGACTCAGTCCTTTTCTGCAGATAACATGAAATTGCTTTAATGAGGAAACTTTTTCCAGTTCCCGCTTCTCCACTCACGTACAGTCGGACAGGCTTCAACGACGTACATGAGCACTCTTTCTTCTCATGACTTAATCCATGATCAATTTGCTTGGTAACTTCGTCATATATTTTCCTCTGCTCAACGTTGAGTTGTCTTTCCAAGTCTTCTAAGTTAACCGCATCCTCCTGAGCATGTGCCATGGCTCTTTCCACTTCATTCATAGCAGTGGCAGCTTCATTTTCGATAACAGGTTCTCCTAGTGGATCCTGACTCAATGAAACAGAACTCTGACTGTCCTGAGAACTGTCTCTGGCAATCTCGGCTGCAATCGTTGCTTCCTGCTCAATTTCCAAAGTCAACATTTCTTGATATTTGGGAAAAGTAGGACATTCTATGGTTTCCTTGGCGGCAGTGAAAGAGTCTTCGTAACAGAGGAAATCTCCAAGCAGTTCCTCTTCTGCACGCCAAGGCTTGAACAGTTGCAAAAGGGCTAAATAGAAAAACTCCTTTTTTTCTGGAGATTCGCCACTCAATTTTCGATGGTTTACCAAGTGGCATTTTCTTTGCTTCACCAGACATCCCTCACTTCCAATTACAGCATACACTCCTTTCTCAATATCTTCTTTGATGTTCCTCTTGAATATGTAATTTTGTAGAACCTCATACAAACAGACATTCTCGAGGTGAGTGCTTCGATTTGGATAATATGTATCCAACATGTTGGTCTTCAAAATGTCGGTACTGTTTGGCTCCTTTTCCGCCAAATACTCAATTTCCCGCACAGGTTTCAGAACTCGATTACGCGTTGCAGCAAGACCAAGACTCGCCCAAACGATACTCCTGGATTTAGAATAAAGACTTGCTGAAGACAACCGGTCAGAACATATGGCCGAGATACCCGCCACCCCCTCTCAACACAATCCCCAAAAGGAGGAAAACCGGAAACAGTTCTTAAAGTTTTTGGATGTGGGATGGAGTGACCATCCCGGCCGTATTTATTAAAACAAAAAATTAAAACATTAAACGTTTTCATGTTATGTACAATTTCATTATCACATTACGATGTTTGGCTAACCTTAACATAATCTCTAATACAGAGGTTCTCCTAGCCGAACTAGCATCCTACAAAAACATTCTCTAAGAACACTGAAATTGTACATCCTAACGTTTAAGGGCCAACGGCAAGGTCATAACCGGTGTCAAGATCCCTAACCAGACTTACCCCTCCCACTTGGGAGGGGCGACAGCACAGAGGCTTACCTCAAGTGCAACTACTAACAATTTCCCTTGACTTGACGGGGGCACTTAAGACTCGACGCCATTTAAAGGTCGTTCGAACACTTGTGTGTGGTATCTAGAAGGTATCGTTGACCTCTCCCCACCCCACACAACTTACCGCATCTGCCGTCGCAGATGACCCTGGCACCGGGAAATTCCCCAGGAGGGGGCTGTAACCCCTCCTACAAAGGAAGGGGCCTTGACCGCCTTTCCTTTACTTCCGGCGACCCGCCCTTAGACGGGACCGCCTCCCCACTGAGGGGCCAATGGCCACCTCTCCCGAGCGCTCCCATCCGTGTTGGGTGACGCCCACTCATAGGGATCTACCAATTAGTGCTCACCGATCATGACCTTACCGCCTACCAAAAATAAATACGACAATTCTTAAACCTATGAAAACATTGGTCACTACGACCGAAAGAGCATGCTAGAAATGCAACACTACATCAAAATCATTTTAATCGTAACAACCTAGACGATATTCACCATACTTTATTATGATTAACCACAAACTGATACTGTCACAGCCTGTAAACGAAATGGAAAAACCAACTTATAAATTCACTTTATTGCACAACAACTTGCTGTCCTCAGGGGCTGGTGGGTGGGTCAAAAATGGCTCTTCGTTCCGTCCCGAGCTCACGTGTAGCGAGGAGGTGCAGCTTCGGAGCACAAGAACAAGAGGACGTCTTCTGGTCTTGCGCCTTCTTTTATCCGTCTTCAGGGCGGGCGAAAACCCGCCCCTGCCCGCCCCGAGGGCGTGGCTGGCTGCGTCGGTGTCTAGGCCAGCCCACTCCAGGGCGGGAAAAGGCGCGCCCCGGCTACGCCGCTTCGGGCATACCAGCCGAGACGCGCCTCCCGCCCAAAAATGGCTTCCCGGGGGGATCGAGGCACTCAGCCATACGTTCGGGGGGACCGAGTGGTCGCCCCTTTCCATATGGCCGAGATACCCGCCACCCCCTCTCAACACAATCCCCAAAAGGAGGAAAACCGGAAACAGTTCTTAAAGTTTTTGGATGTGGGATGGAGTGACCATCCCGGCCGTATTTATTAAAACAAAAAATTAAAACATTAAACGTTTTCATGTTATGTACAATTTCATTATCACATTACGATGTTTGGCTAACCTTAACATAATCTCTAATACAGAGGTTCTCCTAGCCGAACTAGCATCCTACAAAAACATTCTCTAAGAACACTGAAATTGTACATCCTAACGTTTAAGGGCCAACGGCAAGGTCATAACCGGTGTCAAGATCCCTAACCAGACTTACCCCTCCCACTTGGGAGGGGCGACAGCACAGAGGCTTACCTCAAGTGCAACTACTAACAATTTCCCTTGACTTGACGGGGGCACTTAAGACTCGACGCCATTTAAAGGTCGTTCGAACACTTGTGTGTGGTATCTAGAAGGTATCGTTGACCTCTCCCCACCCCACACAACTTACCGCATCTGCCGTCGCAGATGACCCTGGCCCCGGGAAATTCCCCAGGAGGGGGCTGTAACCCCTCCTACAAAGGAAGGGGCCTTGACCGCCTTTCCTTTACTTCCGGCGACCCGCCCTTAGACGGGACCGCCTCCCCACTGAGGGGCCAATGGCCACCTCTCCCGAGCGCTCCCATCCGTGTTGGGTGACGCCCACTCATAGGGATCTACCAATTAGTGCTCACCGATCATGACCTTACCGCCACAGGTCCGGATAGTTGACCGGCTATCCGGACCCCCCACAAAACTCCTACCTAAAGGTCATGTTTTAAAGATTTTAACCAGGCTAGGAAGTCTCCTATGAGTAACTCATTCCCCGCCCTCGACAAATGCACACCATCCCCCAGATACATACTGTCATCATTAATACACTTATGCGAGATCGAATGCAATGTCTTGGAACGGAACAACCTACTTACTTTGTTATTCAATTTTTTAACAGAATGATTCAAAGCAGGGATCGAGATAGCCCCCCGCCACACTTTTCGTGGGATCATATGAGACCACGCAATTAGGCACCCCGGAACTCTCCTCGCTAACCAACTTACCGTGGAAAGCATAGCCTCCAGGAGAAGTCGTCTACCGGTGGTGACCAAATCATTGCCCCCCAAATGCACTATGACTATGGACGGCGGTGACCTCATCCGCTCTAACAAGCCCTCAAAAAATTCCTGAAACTGGTCAATACAGAGACCGCCCCTTCCGTAGAAGGACACTCTGTACCCGTATTCCCCAGGTACGTGAACCATGTCACCTGCTTTGAATACGTCTGCGGCTCGTCTCACGTATGAGTGGCCCACGACCCACACCTCCTTCCTCACAGCCGGTGACGTGCGACCGCTGACCTGGTGTTGGGTCGACTGCTCAGTCTGCCCTGCCGCGTAGGCTTGCGCAACTGAAAACAAACAAAAGACAAGAGGCGTGAGTACATGATTACAGCTTCACAACATGTGCAATCGCACGTACCTCTTATAACAATTGGAGGACCAGCGCCCCACACGTTTCACTTGTTCTACATTAAGACCCCTGGCTGTAGCTTCAGTGGCAGCCCCTATACGAAAGGAGTGGGTCCCAAATTCGCCCGGGTCCAAGCCCGCTGCGGCAATGGCCATTGCAAGCACCCGTTGAAACTGAAACCTCGTCAGCGGGGTGGCGTCTGCATGCCTCAACAATGTCCCCCCCCATGATGCCACCCTTCGTGCTAGGTAATCTTCTAAGCACTGTACCGGACACATGGATGACTCGGGGTTCCTGCGAATGATCGTGCAGTCCCCTCTCCCATCTTGATCAGTCTTGGACCTGAGAAAGGAGACAATCATCGCATCACCCCTGATCTGGACATGCTCCCTGCACAAGCCCCCCGTCACGTCCTGTTTGTTCCTTGCAACTAGCTCACTAACTCTCATAGCCCCGTGAAATGCCAGCGTAAATGCAGTCCGGAACAAACAGGTCTCGAACGGGGACGAGCATGTGTTCGGGAGCGTGACCAGTAACTGGGACAACCTGTCTAGACCTATCGGTCGTCGTACGTCTACTCTGCGACCCTCTAGACGTTGCCACCCACGTAGCGCTTTCTGTACCGTGAAAGACGCTGTTGGGTCCAGGATGCCATGGGCCCTGGCAACAAAGGAAATGGCGGCACGATGCCTGTGGGCCGTAGCCACCGATTTCCCAGCCCTACGTAAGGACATCAGAAAAAGTACTACCAACTCTTCCTGACCCCAAAGTCCCCCTCTCTCTGCCCCCAAAAAGGCTAAATAGGCCTGGAACGCCCCTTCATATGCCTTCCTTGTCCTGGGTGCTAGACTCTCTCCCACGAGGTGACGAAGTTCGGGGCACCGAGAGACCAGAGAGCTTCGGGGAAGGGTGCCGGCTCCGGGTCCGCTGAAGGAAGGAAACCCGAGAAAGCCTGCATGTGAAAACGAGACAGTGCATCAGCAGCCTGATTCATCACCCCTGGGACATGTTTTGCTCTGAATACCACGTTCAGTTGCATACACAGTAAGACAATTTCTTTGAGCAGCCTCAACATCAATTTACAACGGGCTGCCTGACTATTGATGCATTCTACCACGGTCATATTGTCGGACCAGAACACAACAGAATGATCTCTGAACCCTTCTGGCCAGGTTCTCAGGGCCACCAGAATGGGAAATAGTTCAAGGAAAGCGATGTTACTCGTCAGCCCCTTCTCGTGCCACCATAGGGGCCACTTTTGTGCCGACCATTTTGTGCCGAAGATGGCGCCAAAACCTACGCTTCCTGCTGAATCTGTCCATAGCCCAAGCTCTTCGGAGGACACGGCTGGCTTGTTCCAGACGACTCGGCCATTGAAGTCCGCCAAGAATGCTAACCAAATCCGCATGTCCTGGCGGACCTCAGCCGATAACCTTGTGCGATGATGACCCTCCTTTAGGCCAACCATCGCTTGGGCAATTGAGCGGGAAAAGGGGCGAGCCATTGGTATCACCCTCAAGGCAAAATTCAACTTTCCCACTAACTGTTGCAACTGATGCAGTGTAACTTTGGATGCATTTAAACATACTTGGAGGGCTGCCCTGAATTTCGACACTTTGCTAGCTGGTAAACGGAAGCACCCCTCCCTTGAGTCCAACTCGATCCCCAAAAACTCGAGGCAAGTCGTGGGACCCATAGTTTTACCCGGTGCCAATGGCACGCCAAGATGATCCATTAACACACAGAATTCAGCTAAGGCCTGGGCACATTCGGGATTACCGGCGGGGCCAAGGAACAGAAAGTCGTCAAGGTAATGCATTACATTTCGGAAACCCGTTTTCTTAGTGAACACCCATTGCAGGAAAGTACTGAATTGCTCAAAGTAAGCACATGATATAGAGCATCCCATTGGCATACACCTATCCATGTAAAATGACCCCTGAAACCCGAATCCCAGAAGACGCTGGTCGTCTGGGTGTACCGGGAGCAACCGGAACGCTGACTCGATATCAGATTTCGCCATCAACGTCCCGTGCCCCAGGCGATTCAAGATGGCTACCGCCTCATCAAAAGATGCGTATCGCACCGAACAAACTTCTGGATCAATTGCGTCGTTCACCGAAAGACCATGTGGAGCAGATAGATTATGGATCAAACGAAACTCACCCGGGTCCTTCTTGGGGACCACCCCTAACGGAGAACAAACGAAATCCGGTACCGGGGGTTCACTAAACGGGCCGGCGACCCGTCCCCGGCTAACCTCTTTCTGAATTTTTTCTTGCACTACAGATGTATGTTGAAAAACGGAAAGTTGATTTTTGCACATCCCTACACCCTGAAAGTCCCCTACCGGGATGCGGAAACCATGTGTAAAACCGTTCCGCAGCACCCCGGCAGAAGTACGATCCGGGTATTCGCTGAGCCAGGGAATCATTGCCAAGGTATCAATCGGGGTTGGTAGAGGCGCCCCTCGGCCTAGCTTAGACCTGTTTGGCGCCTCCCTTACCACCATTCTCACCCGTTCTGGCTCTGCACGATGACTCAGGATGGGACGACCCACACGTACTACACTCATGTTTGAATTTACACGATCCCGGAGGCCTGGTACATTTCCCCTTGTTGAAATTAAAACAGAAACCCTTTCTCCCTGTATTGCCTGCGGGCCTCGACTGGTCGTCGGTGCTCGTACTTGGTCGAAAGGGCGTCCCCACATTTTGGCGGGAGTAATCAACAACATTGCTCCCGACCAATGGCATTCTTAACATTCCCGATTCTTTCATTTTATCCCATGTTAAAGAATCGTAACAATCCCAAGTCAAACTCTTGTTATGTTCCTTTTCTTTCCTGAACAGATTGTCATAACAAAACCAATGGTTACCTTGATACGCTGTCGAGTAACCCATAATTCGTGATTGATAAACGGGAAACTCTGGAAGCAACTCGGGCCTACGTTCCCCCAAAATCGATGTGAAAATACCCCATGCATTGCTCCAGTTGCCAATGTTCTCATTTACCTTAAAGGCGGCCATCTTTGCGCGCCAAACACTCGGATGCATTAAGTCCTTCTGACTTTTCACATGCTCCACATCATAATGATCAACAAGCAGGGAAAATATATTCACGTACTCCCCCGCCCAGATCTTTTCCTTTATAGCTAAAGGCACATGTTGTCCCAATCTTTCTCTACGAGAGGGTGCTGACTCGTCCCTTGCAATCGGCAATGGCCGCTTACCTGAACCGGACGCAGCTTCTGCCGCTTGCGGCTTGTCTATCCCCGCCAACGGCGTAGCCACTCTAGCTGCCTCTTTCTTCTCACGAAGCCCTTTTATCAGCGCCTGTGCCTCGGCAGCCGTGGCGCCATCACTACTATCCCCCAACCATGCTGCTAGCTGTGCTGCCAGCTCGGGGGGCATGTCTTCCTTGGATGTCGGGGTGACGACAACGGGGATTGGATTCCCCTCCATCGGTACTGGGGTCGGCGCCTCGAGCGGGGCAGAGGGAACCGGGACGTCCCCACCGGCTGGAACCTTTCTCGGCCTCTTAGGTCTCCCTCCAGCCGGCGCAGGGCCCGAACCCTCCTCCCCATCTCGCTCCGCCAACCGTTTCTTTATGTCGGACACTTCTTTGCAAAGGGCCCGCACCATCTGGTCGGTCGTCATTCTCTTTGCGCCTTTCTTGGGCATCTCTCCGAGGAAGTATCTAGAAGACAAAGAAAAACGATCAAAATGCTCAAAAATGGCTCTTCGTTCCGTCCCGAGCTCACGTGTAGCGAGGAGGTGCAGCTTCGGAGCACAAGAACAAGAGGACGTCTTCTGGTCTTGCGCCTTCTTTTATCCGTCTTCAGGGCGGGCGAAAACCCGCCCCTGCCCGCCCCGAGGGCGTGGCTGGCTGCGTCGGTGTCTAGGCCAGCCCACTCCAGGGCGGGAAAAGGCGCGCCCCGGCTACGCCGCTTCGGGCATACCAGCCGAGACGCGCCTCCCGCCCAAAAATGGCTTCCCGGGGGGATCGAGGCACTCAGCCATACGTTCGGGGGGACCGAGTGGTCGCCCCTTTCCATTCGTAAGCTCCAATTTCTCGATGCGATAACATCTTCAGACTGAAACTGTACAACTTCTTGCTGAGGCTCTTTTCATGGGAAATGTCCTCCCACATATCCTTCAATTCTGTCTTTTCTTTTTTGGTGATGTAAGATGTCACATACCGAGCCATACCGTTGTGAGCCACAAACTGTATATCCATGTTAGCATTCCACATGGACAAAATCACTGGGTTGTAGTCGTTGATGTACTTGGACTCTTCGTTCCTTTTCAAACTGTATGTATTTTTGGGTGATTTCCTCGTCACATTATGTCGCAGAGAAGACATCAAACTGTTCACTCTTCCTTTAGAAATCACTGGTCGTGGAAAGTTGAAACGACATTTGGTGTATATGTATATGAGGAGCTTTTCTTGCTTGGTACTCCTTTCTCCAGAAGAAATCCAACACCTCTCCAAGAGGTGGATTCTTCTTATTCGTGATGAAAGACATCATAGCTTCAAATCTATGATTGAAGTACCTGCATACATTCACTGGATCCAAAGAGCACAGTTCTCCGGGTGTCTTGAATTCAATGTTTTCAATGTTTCCATTTGCCTCTTGTAGAAATTCAAGTAAGTCTTCCCAGCCATACTCGGCACAGCTGAGAGTAAGGAACCATGTCGGAGTTCCTAAGTTCCTCAGCATACATTTTAAATCACCATGACGACGGTACCAGTACTCATTAGTACCACGCTGACACGCCATGAGATTAATTAGGTGAGAATCCAAAATACTGTCTTGGACATTGACTTTATGCATAAAGTCACTTGCCGAGATGTTTCGCATCTGTATACCACTTTTCAAGATGTGGTTCACTGCATATGACAGTCCAGACAGATCGCTTTCAAACAGGAGATGAAACAAATAGGGAATACATTGACGAAACCTAGCATCTTCTGCATACAATCGTAAAGTCCTGTATTCAGAAGCAGGAATTTGATGAGGTCGCTCATCATATCTTCCTCCTTGACCTGTTGGAAATAGCTGTGGGAAACACCGCGCTTCCAAACTTTCCTCCCAAACACTAATGGGACTCCCTTTGGCTTGTTTCATTTGAAACAACTCAATAGCATTCCCCATGACTTCCTTGGAATGCAAAGGATGAACACTATAATGTTCATATATTTCTTCACTTTTAGAGGCCTCTACTTTCTCAATTTGGCCAGCACACAAATCGCTATCCTCTTCATCACTTACTTCCTCTTCTGCAACATATACATTCTTATAGTACTTATTATTTTTCTTCAAATACAATGTTGCCTTTTTGACTTTCCTAACATCCACTAAATCTTGCCATATTTTCTTATTCTTTGTCGGAACCCCATTAACTAAGATAACCAGAGGTTCTTCTTCCACTTTTTCTACTCCAATTGTGTTTATGTTTTTGTTCAAATCTAGAGGCAAATAAACAACTCTTCCCTTTAATCCTCTCTGTAAATCTGATGGAGGCAACTTCCCTGTCTTTGGCTCCATTCTTACAATAGCCTGAAAGGGATGGATACTTTGAATCAAAATAGATTCATAAGTATTTAAATCCTTCAATTCAGAAGGAATCTCAACCAATTCCAGATTATTATGAACCGACCTAGCAGGCATCTGGTTTTGGTTTAATTTGTTACAACAATAAGTACACACACGTTGATCCGATCCCAAATCAAAACAATTTTCTACCATCAAGTATGTGGCAAAATCCTTCCATTCACTATTATTTTCCCTTTCACTTTTTGCATATAAATCCACTAACTTAATCTGATTCTTGTAATAAGTGCGTCGACAACACACACAAGTGAAATTAGGCCTCTCACTTGATTTCATCTGAAACGTGGCAATTTCCTTCTGAAAATTATCTGTACTGGAAACCTGTACATTATCTTCAACATTACCCTCTACTTCTGGGTCAATTTGAACATTCTCATCTTTACTTCCAAAGTAACAAAACTCAATTTCTTCACAAATATTCTTGACATCTATTTCAGAACCATGCAAAAGAGCAGCACATAATTGTTTAAGCATAATTGCTGGACTCTTAGCATGATACAACATTCTCACTAATTTCCTCACTTTATTATGATGCACTGCTAGCATCCTGAAATGATGAAAAACACTCTGGCATACTCTCCTGGAAAGACAAGCCAGTGAATGACCATGCAAACCTGTCACTTGTCTCACTCTGCAAGGATCTAATTCTTGCAACATCTTCATTTTCTGCTTCAAACTTTTCTTATTAAATGTCCGTACAAAATCACAAAGCAAATTGATGGAATCCTGTCGCACACTGCAAATAGAACTACACTTCCAAATGTACACAGGACCTTTAGGACGTCTTTCTAAAACCTCATCACTTAACGCCTCTTCTATCTCTGTTGTCACAAGTTTTTCTTTTTCAACTGGACAACCATCCTTCACTTCATAAGCTCAACCACTGGTGTCAACTGCAAACACCAAATCATTATCCTGAAAATAACTCTCCTCATTAAAAAATGGCTCACAACTTGAACTATGCATCCATTCTCCGTAAAAAACTTCACAAAAGTTACTACGATTAACTACTCTCTTCCATCTACTATTTGATTTGAAATCAGAAATTACCTTGTTTAGTGTCCTAATTCTATTGATTACCAGAATAAACAACTTTCGCTTAATTTCGAAAGCATGATCAAGAATTTTCTCTACATTTTTCTTTTTCTTATAAAATGCCACTTTTTGTTGGCCTTTCTTAATATTTTTTTATAAATTAACTATTATCCTGTTGCGGAACATTCGTTTTCGAATGTCCCTAAACTGTTGTTTCCTTCTACTATCATGCACAGAGTTATCTCTTGCTCTAGCAGTAACATTTTTGATTGGTCCTTCCTTTCCATTTAAATTGCTTCTCTTTTTCTGGACTGAAACATTTTCTGTAGAAATACTTTTGTTACTACAAATATTTCTTATGAATGATTTTGTGGTCTTACCCGGAGCTTTCTTGGTGATTTCACAAGTTTTTTTGGGAGAGGACTGCTGCAATAATAGATGATCCTGCTGTCTTTGACGTTTTCTAGCCTTTCTAATTCGATTCTTAGTTGGCATTTTCAAATTTTGAAATGATCTGCAGTTGAATCTGTGGAAAAATATAATAAAAAAGGTTATTAACCACTATTACCAAACAGTAAATGAATACCAGTCATCAAAAACTTAACACCCTACTTATTATTTAACATAGCAAATCTTTTGCACCACCACTGCGTCACAAAAGTGACGCACAGTGGTACAAAACAGGCATACACCTATCATAAATCTCTCCGTAACATTTTAAATGATTGATTCAGGATGACGATAAGGTGTGGCCTTTCCAGAGGTTTGTTTTAGGTGAGGCCTACTCACGGTTGCAGAAGAGTTTTTCGCTTGTTGAAGAATACAAAGGAGATAATACATGTGAAGGCCTACCAATGAAATAAGTCATGTCCACTTCACTCTTGAACAAAGGCCAGACCTGTTTTGAATCAGTGGTCAGACCTAAACTTCATCTGCACAATGTCATTCATAAACTTAGGAAACACTACTAATGTAATTGAAAAAAGAGGATTTTTTTTTTTTTTTCAGAATTACTTCACCTATGTTTCCGCATTGACTTAAAATGTCCTTAAGACACATGAACGCGTTTTTTTTGATTGCCCTTGCACCATTTTTGGGTCTTTTTAACATGGCTATGTAACTCCCATAATCAAAATCAAAATTTGCCAAGCACAGGTGGGAGCGTATTTACAAGAAAGTTGCCCAATGGAGAAAGCTCTTCAATTAAAATGGGAAAAATAACATCATAGACACTCAAATGCATTTTAAATATGCTCCAAACAACCTATGAAGCTCTAGCAGTACATATCCGGAAATGTAATTGATTTCAAAAAACGTTTTTGAACACAACATATAAATCAATTGTATACCTACATTCAAGAGGAAATGACTGAAAATGTCCTTAAGACACATAAAAGCGTTTTTTTTTGATTGCCCTTGCACCATTTTTGGGTCATTTTAACATGGCTATGTAACTCCCATAATCAAAATCAAAATTTGTCAAGCACAGGTGGGAGCGTATTTACAAGAAAGTTGCCCCATGGAGAAAGCTCTTCAATTAAAATGGGAAAAATAACATCATAGACACTCAAATGCCTTTTAAATATGCTCCAAACAACCTATGAAGCTCTAGCAGTACATATCCAGAAATGTAATTGATTTCAAAAAACGTTTTTGAACACAACATATAAATCAATTGTATACCTACATTCAAGAGGAAATGACTGAAAATGTCCTTAAGACACATAAAAGCGTATTGTGGTGGGAGCGTATTTACAAAAAAGTTGCCCCATGGAGAAAGCTCTTCAATTTAAATGGGAAAAATAACATCATAGACACTCAAATGCCTTATAAATATGGCCCAAACAACCTATGAAGCTCTAGCAGAACATATCCAGAAATGTAATTTTTTTCAAAAATTGTTTTTAAACACAACATATCTGTTTCAGCTTGCATGAGAGACCATGGAATGGGCTCCATGTACAACAATAACTTGTGTTACTGAATGCCAGATTTCTACACAGAATATGCAATTACAATTTCTCAAAGAAACAAAATCTATTTGTATATCACTTTAGACAAAGCCACATTTTAAAAACACAGCTTTCTTCATCATTTTCTCCTTAAATCCTACTATTCTCTATCTAAATTAAATAAATCTTTTCTCACCTTAGCAAATACTTTTTGAGTTTCAAAACAGTCTCAAAAATACACCAAATTGTCTTCAGCAGAACAAAGAGGATGCACTCCAGAGGCTGCAGCTATAGAAAGCACAGAAATGCTGATATTCATTACACATATCTCTCATATTAGCCAATCATAACTCTTCCCTCACTTTTTTCAAATCAAAACCCTTCCCCCCTCTGCCCTCTCTGCCTTTTTTGCTTAGCAACCACCTCCTGAAAGACCTCTCATGTTTGCAAGTTCACACAACAATGTTTCAATTGAACTCTGAACTCTCAGTGCACCTGCGTATCCAGTGCAATCTTTCATTAAATGTTTTTTCCTTGACCATTCAAATTACATCTTTCAAAGAACACATCCATGCACCCTAAATTTCTGTTTTCAGAAATGGAAATGCACCAATCACTGCTAATGAATCATTAGCACTGGAAATCCACAGTTTTTTTTCTTTACAAACTCCTACTGTTTCAACTGCCCTTTCATTACCACACTTCATCTGACTCCAGCACAACCTTCTCCCACCATGTTTAATGTCTGGATTGTTGGACATAGTTACATCTACTGGGCTCAAAGGTATGCTGAGAACAGAAATTTACCTAACCTCAATTTACAAGATGTGGAAATTAAGTGGTTGGGCTAAAGAGGATTAAAATGTCACCAATTGATACCATTGGTGAAAACCTTTATGCATTTGCCAAAACCTGACCTGTTAATTGTGCACTGTGGAGGTAATGATTTGGGCACTTTGACTGGGGTAGGTCTGGAAATGCTTTTAAAGGACACCTTTGAGCAATTAATGGCACTTTTTCCTCAAACTGCCTTGGTATATTCCAATATATGCCAAAGACAGAAATGGAGGTGGTCCAACCAATTTTGTCCAAAAATTGAGAAGTCGAGGAAGCATGTAAACAAATCTGTTTCAGCTTACATGAGAGACCATGGAATGGGCTCCATGTACAACAATAACTTGCGTTACTACATGCAAGATATCTACAGAGGAGATGGAGTTCACTTCTCAGATGAGGGCAACAGAATTTTCATTTTGAATTTAAGACTGTGCATTGGTACCTACTTATAAGTACCTAAATAAACCATAAACCCAAAAGCTCTTCTCAGAGCTACCCTACATCTGATCACTCACATTTATTATTTTTCTCTAACTTTTTTCTCTAATTTTCAACAAACTACGCTCCCCGGAGCGCTACCCGGTACGCGAACTGGAAGCTAACCGCGCAAAATTTAAAAAAAAAAATGTTTTTTTCCCGCACATATGGTCCTCCTCAGCCACCCTCAGAAAACCTAGGGGGTCAAGATACATCTACCGTGCCCCCTTCTACCCATTCTGAACATTATTTGCCCTCCATCTTGTATCTTGATTCGACCGAAACACAAAATGGTGGACTCCCGTAACGCTGCTGGTTCGCGGACCGGGACGCATACCGGGAAGCGGTCCAATAAAAAAGGTGGGAAAGTAATTCACAGAAAAACGACTGGAGACACTCTCACCAAATATAGATTAGCTCATACTACATAACAATCCCTTTCATTTTCACAAATTTGATTGAAATTCCATTTAGCCATTTAGCCTGTAGACCTCTCTAAATACCGTGAGGTAAATTACTTCACAAAACACATCTGAAGTGTTGGAATTGACAACCAATGAAAATGTTACTTTCATTTTCTACTTTTATTACCTGACATTTGATTGGTTATATACCTGAATATATATAAAGGAAGAGAAGGAAACACAGCCATTTTGACTGCTACTTCTTGTTGTACATTACATTTGAATTATCACTAAACACTTCAACTTGTTTGTGAAGGTAAGTTGTTATTTTTAAAACTGAAGTATATTGTGCACTATAAGTTAATATGGTAAACTTTTTCTGATAGTTATATACTATCCCTCTGTAGTAGTTATAGATTTAGATAGACTTCTCTGTTATAGTTATGGATGCAGTTAGGCTTCTCTTGGTTAAATCACATACACTTTTTTATAGTCCTACTTCCACTCTGATACTATACACTGCCAAAAGATAAATTCACTGATAATAACTGCCTATCTAAAATTAATCCCAACAGTGCCCTATCTCTACTAATATATATTTTTTTTATCCAAATTTCAGGCAAAATGGAAGGCGAACAGAAAGTTGAATTTAAAATTGTCCTGCAAGAGAGCAGCCAAGAAATCATTGATCAAAATGAAAATGAATTTATGGATGAAAGTAGGGACCAGGAACTACTGCAATGTGTGCAAGCAGTAGATAACCTCCTTAAAAATGAGGACATTTTACACCCTCAAAGACTACAAAGTATATTCAATGAGAATTATGAAATTTCTGACAGTGAAATGTTAGAAAGTTTAAGAAATTATGAAACACAATCACAATAAAAAAAATGTTTGAAAAAATAAAGAAATTAAAAAATAATCAACAAAAACAACAAACAATTAACATACAGTATTTCAAAAGTCTATCATTCTTTTTTCCTTATAGTACGCTGCCCAGAACGCTTTCCGGTTCGCAAACAGGCCGCTCCCCAAGCAAAAAAAAAAAGAATTTTTTTTTTTGCCCTGCTGGGCCCTTTTAAAACCTCCAAATAAAACCTAGGGGGTCAATGAGGATCTACTATGCCCCCTTATGGTAATTTCCCCCTTTGTTTTGGCCTCTTCTTGTCTCTCGATCCTACCGAGAGACAAGATGGCGGCCGCTCCGGACTGTTTAGAATGTTGACAGACACCGGAGAGTCAATCAGCTTCGCATTGCAAAGTTCCGTTACGCGAAAAGTACGCGAACCGGAGCGCTACCCGGAGCGCTGTTACAGATATATATTTTTTTTGAACGTTAATTTCTCAAAATCCACTGGAGCACATATATTGAGACCTAGCAAAGGCACATCGGGCTAACAGTCCCTACAATTTTGCCAAGTTTCGTGCAAATCCATTCAGCCGTTCGAGCTAAAAGTGAGGCCAACCGCCCTATGGAAAAATGAATGGGAAAACGCGTTTTGGGACCCCCCTTTTTTCTCGGCCCCCCCTTGACGACCCCCCCCCAATTTTCAGAGGCTGCTCAGAAACAAAATGTGCAATTTTCCTGAAAATTTCAGCCAATTCCGTCCACAGACGCCAAAGTTATTAGACATAGAATTTTCAAAAATCCCATAGGGAAAAAATCCTAACTATATATACCTACTGGCGACCGCCAGTAGGTAATATATATATATATATATATATATATATATATATATATATATATATATATATATATATATATATATATATATATACATACATATATATATATATATATATATATATCAAACAAAGACTAGAGCCTATGTGGGAACGCCACACAGTTGGTAAGTAACTCCGTAACTTTTGTAGCAGACTGCAGGCTCAGCTAACTGTCTCCTCCACCAAACACGCCAAATGCATTTCGGGCGATTGCCCTTGTTCACTGGCTCAATCAAAGTAGTCCTCACAGCCTTGGACTATATACCATAGTTCATTGCATGGTGCCTGCTGGGTATTGAAGTCCTTTCCCATTTCTCCATAATGGGTGCTGACGGAATGCTTGAATTAAAATGAAATCCCCATGTGGGTTACACGGAGGAGAGACTTCAGAGTTCCTGCTCGATGTGGACTGCAACATAGGATTTACCATCCCCAATACGGCACTCTAGGTGGTGAGCGCCCGTTGGTCCGCTGTCATCGCGGCAGGGCGTTCCCGCGATGAGGCACGCCGCAATTTAATTCCAAACAAAGAGGAGAGCCTATGTGGGAACGCCACACAGTTGGTAAGTAACTCCGTAACTTTTGTAGCAGACTGCAGGCTCAGCTAACTGTCTCCTCCACCAAACACGCCAAATGCATTTCGGGCGATTGCCCTTGTTCACTGGCTCAATCAAAGTAGTCCTCACAGCCTTGGACTATATACCATAGTTCATTGCATGGTTCCTGCTGGGTATTGAAGTCCTTTCCCATTTCTCCATAATGGGTGCTGACGGAATGCTTGAATTAAAATGAAATCCCCATGTGGGTTACACGGAGGAGAGACTTCAGAGTTCCTGCTCGATGTGGACTGCAACATAGGATTTACCATCGCCAATACGGCACTCTAGGTGGTGAGCGCCGTTGGTCCGCTGTCAACGCGGCAGGGCGTTCCCGAGGGGCCGCCGTCAGCGTTTCCTGAGCAGACTCTGTAAAGTATATATATATATATATATATATATATATATATATATATATATATATATATATATATATATATATATATATATATATATATATATATATATATATATATATATATATATATATATATATATATATATTCACTGAAAAAACCATAGGTTTCACACCAGTTATAGTTACCTGGAAATTTTACTGACATAAATCCATTGAAATTCCCACGTTATAGTTAGTTGGACTCACTATAACTTGCGCGTGTAATGCACTGCTGATGACATCACATATTACATCACTCATGACATGGTCAGTGACATCACTCATGACATCACTTATGACACCATCCAGTGAATGTGTGTCTTTCAGATAAAGAAATATGTTTTATACATGTATATGTTAAGGTCGATGGAAGAATATTTGTTTAAATTATTGTCTTAATGGATGTTTTTTTTAAAAAAATGATTGGATAACTGCCTTATTAAGTGTATCTTAGTGAATACATATATTAGCGAGTAATGTTTAAATATTTAAATATATGTATCAGTGTTTCACTTTGTGTATACGTGGCTGCATGGGTTGGTGAGTAGCTACATGTGTGTGTATATGGGTTATTAGATTTTTTTTTAGTATCTTTATAATTGTCTGTTTGATTTGGTGGGGGTGTTACTTAGCACAAAGATGCATCAATGACTGACTCACTGTTTGTATGTGTTTTGAAGACAGCATATGTGTAGGATTGTAAGGGTGAATGAGTGTGTATATGTATGTGTTAGTAAGTGAATGACTGTCTCACTGGTGTCTTTATCAGTAACTACATATGTTTTAATGTAGTATATGTGAGTATTGGTGTATATAATTGAGTAAATGTGAGAGTGAGAGATTGAAAGAGTTCTTGTTTTAATAAATATGTGTTTCTATAAGTGATTGTTTAAGAGAGTAAGTATGTGTAAGTTTCCTTAGAAGTACGGTGCTAGTGTATGTATAGCTGTATATGCAAATAAATGGATGTTCAATAGTTTATTTGCATGTGTGAGTATGTGTGTGAGCAACTTTTTGAAGACTGTCAGTGTGTTAACGGATGTATAGGTGTCTCACTAAATATGATGAGTTAGTATATGTATGAGTGACTATATAGAAGTGTTGGTGAGTGACTGGATGTGTATATAAATGGTGGAATTACTGAATTGGTTGTTGTATCTGGTATAGGTATGTCCACTTTTTTTTAAATGTTATTTTTTATTTTTCAAAATGTGTTTTAAGGGTTACTTTACAGTGAAAGTAGGTCAGTCTCTCTGTCACAAGGATGGTATCATCAGTGATGTCATGAGTGATGTCACTGACCATGTCATGAGTGATGTAATATGTGATGTCATCAGCAGTGCATTACACGCGCAAGTTATAGTGAGTCCAACTAACTATAACGTGGGAATTTCAATGGTTTTATATCAGTAAAATTTCCAGGTAACTATAACTGGTGTGAAACCTATGGTTTTTTCAGTGAATTTGATAGGTTTTTTAAATGCTAATTCCTAACTATAAGTGGTGTGAAACCTATGGTTTTTTCAGTGAATTTCAAATGTTTTTTAAATGCTAATTCCTTTCTATATCGAGTTTCTAACCTTTTTTTTTTTTACAATTTGCTGTTTTGTGTAAGTATTCATTTTTTTTTTTATATAATTTTTTTCTTTTGCTCTCTGGGTGCGCGCTCCGGTAAGCTCTCCGGTAAGCTCTCCCGTAAGCTTTCCGGTAAGCTAACCGGTGAGCTCACCAGAAAGCGCACCCAGAGCGCTACTTTCGTTCGTGAAAAAAAATATGAATGAAAAGTTAATAATAATGCAAAACATTTCGTACCATACAAATAAAATCAGTTTTTTTTAAAAAGGAAAATGATTATGCATTTCCGTAAAAGTTTGATGACGTCACTTCGGCGCGCAACGTAAGTGCCCTCGGAAGCGCCTACGTTCGCGCCGCGTAAACGCACCCAGAAGCGCCTACGTTCACGCCACGTTTGCGCCCCGGAAGCGCCTACGTTCGCGCCGCGTAAACGCACCCGGAAGCGCTCCGGAGCGCGCAGCGTAAGCGCGTCGGGTCATTTGACCTTAAAATAACACTTTTCATTGGTTGCTAACAGTTTTTTTTACAAAGAATGACATCCCCACCCTTTTCCTTCACTTCTTCTTTTATTTTGTGACTGAAAGACCTGCCTTTTTGCTCCAGGATATTTCTTGGTTTTACAATGGCTGCCAGACAATCCAGCAGTGAGGATGACCCAGAATTCATTAATGAAGAGCCTCCTCAACGAAAAGTTAAGGAACATTTCATTTGGAAATTTTTTGAAATCCCACCTGGACAAAAAAAGGTAAATGCTCCAAAAGTGCAGTGCAGGATCTGCAAAGAAGAGCTGTCACGAGGTAACCCTTTGAAAAAGTACTCTTTTGGGAACTTCACAATGATCCAGCATGTGCAGAGGAAGCACCCCCAGAATTTTGCCCGGGAAAGTGTCAGGGCTCTGGCACAAGAGGTTCCCAGTGATGGGGCCTCTACATCCACCGGAGGAGCAACTTCTTCTGGGAGAGGGCAATCACAGGAGCAGGTGCCAAACATTCAACCTGCATTTAACCATGGTATTGTCAGATGCAGATACTGCAATCAACACCTCACCTATGGGGAGCAAAGTGTCCAGCTCATGGTTCGAGCATTGGAGAACCATCACTGCCCTTCCCACCCCTAATTTTTTTTGGTATTTTTGCTCCTGTTGAGCAGTTTCCATTCCCTGTTTTTGTTCCTGTTTTGAAAAAAGAAGAAAACCAAAAGTTCTTTTCAGAACTACCTCCAATTCTCATCAAAGAGCTATATTCTTAAAAAAATGAAAAAGAGTAAGTGAAATAGAGTGCATTGATAATTGAAAGGAGAATGAGTAAGAAAGAACAGAAAGGTATGAGAGGTGAAAGGAAGTGAAGTAGGAGGACTGAAAGAAGGTAAGTGTTAGGAAAGAAAGTTATGAGAAGAAGAGTGAATATGGGGAATGATGATATTGAATGAAAATGTTGAAAAAGAACAGGAGTTTTGAAGGATAAGAAAAGATGCATTGCTGGAGTTGAAGGTAGAAGGCCTCATTTATGAAGCCATGCGTCACTTTAATGCCACCAAAGCATCACTTTTTGTGACACAACAGTCCAATAAAAAATGCACCTTATTTATTCATATTTACAAAGTGGCGTTTCTAGGTAAATACGTCACTTTGTAAACCCCTGTGCCACATTATTCCTACGTCAGGTGTAATTTATGCAAAAGGGACGTATTGACGCAAGAAATGGTCGTAGAGGTGACACAGTGAATAAACTGGAGGCCTCATTTCTGAAAAGTGATGCATCGCTACGTGAAAACAGCGATGCGTCACTTTTCTGGGCGCACTCCTTTTGACATTCCAGATATGTCATAATTAATTTATGACTAATCAATTCGCAAGGAGTTACAGATACGTCAGTATTTCTGTCGTATCTGTAAACACAAAATTGACACATTACTGGAGTGCGTCACAAAAGTGACGCAACTCCAGTAATGTGTCCTTTCACATGGGGAAAGCACCATGTGAAGTGTCTTGCATCAGTCTTACACCTGCTGTGAGGCAGGCGCAAGATTTTGACGCAACAGCATCCGAAAAGTGACGCAGTGAAATCTCATAGATTTCACTGTGTCGCTATTACCAAGCTTTTTGCGGGGGAACTCCCCCTCTGCATACATTATACCTGACGCAGGTATAATGTGGCGCAGGGTTTTAAAAAATGACCCATCTACCTAGATGCGTCACTTTTTAAATATAGCCCAACATGGCACATTTTTTTACACCGCTGGTGCGATGCGTCACTTTTCTGTGCGCACTCCTTACGACATTCCAGATGTGTCATATTTAATGTATGACGAATCATGTCGCAAGGAGTTACAGATACGTCAGTATTTGTGACGTATCTGTAAACACGAAAGTGACGCATTGCTGGAGTGCGTCACAAAAGTGACGCAACTCCAGTAATGCCTCCTTTCACATGGGGAAAGCACCATGTGAAAAGTCTTGCGTCAGTCTTACACCTGCAATGAGGCAGGCGCAAGATTTTGACGCAACAGCATCCTAAAAGTGACGCAGTGAAATCTCATAGATTTCACTGCGTCGCTATTACCAAGCTTTTTGCGGGGGAACGCCCCCTCTGCATACATTATACCTGACGCAGATATAATGTGGCGCACGGTTTTAAAAATTGACCCATCTACCTAGATGCATCACTTTTTAAATATAGCACAACAAGGCGCATTTTTTTACACCGCTGGTGCAATGGTGCTTTCCCCATGTGAAAGGACGCATTACTGGAGTTGCGTCACTTTTGTGACGCACTCCAGCAATGCGTCACTTTTCTGTTTACAGATATGTCAGAAATACTGACGTATCTGTAACTCCTTGCGACATGATTCGTCATACATTAAATATGACACATCTGGAATGTCGTAAGGAGTGCGCACAGAAAAGTGACGCATCGCACCAGCGGTGTAAAAAAATGCGGCTCCTTGCGCTTTATTTAAAAAGTGACGCATCTAGGTAGATGGGTCACTTTTCAAAACACAGCGCCACAATATATCTGCGTCAGGTATAATGTATGCAGAGGGAGCGTTCCCCCGCAAAAAGCTTGGTAATAGTGACGCAGTGAAATCTATGAGATTTCACTGCGTCACTTTTAGGATGCTGTTGCGTCAAAATCTTGCGCCTGCCTCACAGCAGGTGTAAGACTGACACAGGACCTTTCACATGGTGCTTTCCCCATGTGAAAGGACGCATTACTGGAGTTGCGTCACTTTTGTGACGCACTGCAGCAAGGCGTCACTTTTATGTTTACAGATATGTCAGAAATACTGACGTATCTGTAACTCCTTGCGACATGATTCGTCATACATTAAATATGACACATCTGGATTGTCGTAAGGAGTGCGCACAGAAAAGTGACGCATCGCAACAGCGGTGTAAAAAAATGCGCCTCGTTGCACTATATTTAAAAAGTGACACATCTACCTAAAAAAATGCGCCTCGTTGCGCTATATTTAAAAAGTGACGCATCTACCTAGATGCGTCACTTTTTAAATATAGCGCAACAAGGCGCATTTTTTTACACCGCTGGTGCATCACAAAAAGTGACGCACAGGCGGCGCAAAACTGGCAGCGCAAGGCCTTCATAAATATGGTCCTGGATTTTCCCCGTGCTTCGCTCCCCGGTGCGCTTCCCAGTGCGCGTACCGGGGGCTCCCCCCAAAAAATCGAAAAAAAATATTTTTTTTAAAATGCCCCGCAGGACCCTATTTTAGCCCCCACATTAAACCTAGGGGGACAGGAGGGGGTCTACCCTGCCCCCTTTTGGTCAATTCCCCCCTTTGTTGTTGCCACCTCTTGTGTCTCGATTTTACCAAAACACAAGATGGCAACCGCTCCAGACTGTTTAGAATGTTTACAGACACCCAAGAGCCAATCAGCTTTCTGCGCGCAAGTCGCGTGGCACGCCCGTTGCGCTCCCCGGTGCACGTACCGGGGCGCGCCTATAGATATATATATTTTTTGGAACCTAAATTACTCAAAATCCACTGGAGCAC
The DNA here is from genome assembly GCF_964263255.1 of Lissotriton vulgaris. Classification (NCBI taxonomy): domain Eukaryota; kingdom Metazoa; phylum Chordata; class Amphibia; order Caudata; family Salamandridae; genus Lissotriton; species Lissotriton vulgaris. The sequence continues at coordinate 169,440 of NW_028253978.1, forward strand.
ATATCGTGAGACATAGCAAAGGCACATCGGGCTACCAGTCCCTACAATTTTGCCAAGTTTGGTGTAAATCCATTCAGCCGTTCGGGCTAAAAGTGAAATTGACCGCCCTATGGAAATTAACATGGAGAAAACGTGTTTTGGGACCCCCTTTTATCTCGGCCCCCGCTTGATGAATCCCCCCCAAACTTTCAGGGAAGGTCCGGGGTGCCGCGAGGCCATTTTGAGGCAGATTCGTCAACCGAAGCCAAAGTTATTCCAAATAGAATTTTGAGATTTAACATTGAAAAAAATCCTAACTATAACTACCTACTGGCGACCGCCAGTAGGTAATATATATATAGATATATATATATATATATATATATATATATATATATATATATATATATATATATATATATATATATATATATATATATATATATATATATATTCATAGAAAAAAACATAGGTTATAGACCATATATAGTTAGGAATTTGCATTTACAAAACCTTGAAAATTCACTGAAAAAACCATAGGTTATAAACCATATATAGTTAGGGATTAGCATTTACAAAACCTTATTTTACTCGCATAAAACCATTGAAATTCCATATATAGTTAGATGCGCTAACTATATATCGCGCACCCGCAATCCACTGCTGATGATGTCACATATTACATCATTCATGACATGGTCAGTGACATCACTGATGACATCACTGATGACAACTCAAATGACATCACTGACAACATCACAGATGACATCATTCATGTGTTAATACGATGAACCTCTACAGACTCTGATATATCCTTAGATACACTCAGTGAAAACAGACACTCACAGATTGTCACTCATCCATGGAGTTACTCATACACCTAGACAGTCATGCAAAGAATCAATCACCCCTCCAATTCCTCAACTATACAGTTATACACACCTTACTTATTGAAACATATTCTAACACATATTTACTCTCTTATATAATCCCTAATAAAAGTTCACAATGATCCATACAGCCACTCACACATTCACTGGCTCTAATGCACAGTTATTTATATATGTTAACTCTCACATGTACTGTGTTTTACATATGTACTTACTTTGACATGTAGCACTGAGATATCCATTCACTCACCAATACACTCATGCACACAGTCAACCGCCCATACAGCTGTTTCCACATGCACTTTTGAAACCATACATCTAGTGAATCAACTGCTCACACATCTATGCACAGAGTCACACACCTCCCAGCCACTCACACATATACTCAGTCTCCCATACAAATACTTGAGCAACCAATCAATAACCCATATAGTTATTCATATAGCTACTGATCAACACATGCAGCAGTTTACAGAACAACAGATATAATGATGCACAAATTAATACTGTTTAATCACTAACCCATGCACTCAGTGAGACACATTTAATCACTCCCTCATACAATCAGTCATGCACCTACTAAATCCTTCATCCAGACATTCATACATCCACTCATTCTTCAATATGTAAGACATATTTTAACTTTACAGAAACATACAGTCACTGGATGTTGTGATCAGTGATGTCATCAGTGATGTCACTGACCATGTCATGAATGATGTAATATGTGACATCATCAGCAGTGGATTGCGGGTGCGCGATATATAGTTAGCGCATCTAACTATATATGGAATTTCAATGGTTTTATGCGAGTAAAATAAGGTTTTGTAAATGCTAATCCCTAACTATATATGGTTTATAACCTATGGTTTTTTCAGTGAATTTTCAAGGTTTTGTAAATGCAAATTCCTAACTATATATGGTCTATAACCTATGTTTTTTTCTGTGAATTTCATTGGTTTTTTAAAAGCTAACATTTGTAGCTGTAAAATGTATTCTTCTTTAAATCCAAAAATATATTTTAGATGTCTATTGATAATTTTTTTTTTTAAATTTTTTTTCTCCGCTTCCGGTAAGCGAACCGGGAAGCTTTCCGTTAGCTCATCTTGATGCCGCGATCTAGTACGCGAACCGGTAAACGTTTCGTTAGCGCAACTGTGACGCGTCGCGGAAGCGCGACATATCACGTTGTCGCGTAATGCGTCTTATGACGCGCCGCGTTAGCGCTCCCGGAAGTGCTCCGGACCGCGAACCGGAAGCTATCCGAGGCGCGGCGCGCTCCGCGTAACGTGAGCGGAACAGGTCATGTGACTTGTTTATTAAAGTTTTCATTGGTTCATTTCACTTTCGGTTTCCTAATGATGTAAAACTAGGTCATGTGACCTAAAAATAACACTTTTCATTGGTTTAGAACTATTTCTTTTCCCAAATGATGAAAGCCCCCACCTTTTTTCTCACTCTGACTTTCAACTTTGTGAAAGGAAGACCTGATTTTTTTCTGTGATGGCTTCAATAGTAGCTTCAGCTTCTGCACCCCCACCACCACCACCCCCATCTCCTAATAGGAAGAGAGGACCCCCTCCACAATTTATTGGAAACATAGAGGAGGAAGAGGAAGAAGAAGACGGAGAGGAAGAAGAGGGACCACAATTTGTCGAAGAGTTACCCCGGGTATCTCATCGGAAAGAAAGCTTTATATGGCAATTTTTTAGCATTCCTTCTGACGAAAAAAAAGTCAATGCACGATATGCTAAGTGCCTTATCTGCAAAAAAAAATTATCCCGAGGAACAAACAAAAAGTACAGCTTTGGAAATCACACAATGCACCGACATATGCAGAGGTGGCATCCAATGAACTACAGTCGTGGAGAGATGCGTGACCTGCAACAAAACCCCCCAACTTCGGTGCCTTCAACATCTTCTGATCTGTCTCTGTCAGTGGCCGAGGCGAATGAAACAGTGCCCAACATACAGAAAAATTTTGTGCATCTAAAGCTGACATGCTTGTATTGTGGAACACTAATTTCATGCGCTAACATGAGCGTGAAATTGATTAATCTTGCTTTCGAAAAACACCAATGTTCCAAACGCAAGAATTTTTAATTTTTTTTTTTGCTCCTGTTGAGCCATTTTCAATACCTCTTTCTGTTCATTCCCTTTAAAAAACAACAAAAAAAACAAAAAAGTGTTCAAAAAATCCAAAAAAATGAAATAATGTTCAAAAAAGTAAAAAAAAAAAAAGTTCTTTTCAGAACTACCTCCCCTTTTTACAAAAATTGCTAGAAAGTGTAACACTCTGGCAAGCTGTTTTTTTTTAGTTCGCTTTCCGGTTAGCTCTCCGGTACGCGAACCGGGAGCTAACCCCAAATTTTTTTTTTTTAAAAAAAAGGAGTAATTACAAGAGAACATGGCTAAGAACTGCTCACAAATGAGGCCTATTTTGAAACATGATGCTTCTTTTGCATTGCTTATGTCTCACAATAGTGATGCAATAACAGCGCAAAAGAGATGTAAAACCATCATAAAATTGTGTCAAACATTTTAAATGATTGTTATAGGATGCAAATAAGATGTGTGCTTTCAAGAGCTTTCTTTGAGGTGAGGCCTATTTCTTTTTTTTTAAAAAAAACAATTCCCAGAAGTACAGCACTGTAAGCATTAAAATTGACACTTACAGAAGACTCAGCTTCTCCATATCTACCTCACATTTCTAAATGTATATCATAAGTACAAAAAGCATAACATTAATTATACATGTTAAATTGTTTATTTTTGCTGTTCTCAGAATGTATCAAATTTCACTTAAATCAGTGACTTGAAGGTATTCATCATGTAACAGCGGGGAAAAAAAAACACAATCAAAATGACTGTGTTTAAAAAACCCATACAAGCTAAGAAATCTGATTTCAAAACTCCTTAAAATTAACTTACTTTCAATAAAGTCGAAGGATCTCCTATGTACAGCGTCCACTCTGTTGTGCTATAAATATTTTCAGCCCGCCACTTTCTGAAAGAAAACCTCCATCGATACGAAAAATATGTTACATAGAAAAAAAGACTTCTCTCATTCTATCACATGTTTCCACTAGGCCAAATCATGTTGCCGCGATTCGCAAGTCTTGTTATTCTTCCAATCAAATCCCGACATTTTCTATTTTTGCAACTTTCAAAAAGAAAACATTTGAGATTATTTTCACAATCCTGGACTACTAATAACTTACTCTTCTTTGTCACTCATGTTCTCCTTTTCCTATGACACTGATACTGCTTACTATGAAGCAGACTTACTTGCAGCAAGTTTATATAGTTGGATTTTTAATCTAGACAGCATTGCAGACTTACATTCCCTCTACTTAAAATTTTGGTTTTAAAAACACCAGGTAAGAATTTTTAAGGTCAAACGGCAATTTTTTTTTGAAAGTTACAGCGGAATCATTACAGAATGACCAGCCGTTTCCAGACTTTAAGTAAGCTGTATAATGTCCTGATGTTGTTGATGGACCATTGTGATAGATAATTGCTACAGTTACAAAAGTCCTCCCTGATATTGACAGCTGAGAAGCCACAATTTTTTTTTATTAAAGTTGACAATTTTGATCCATCAGGCCTACATCGTTGGATCATTAAAATGACATACTGGCCATATCTACGTATAAATAATGTTGACATCATATCACATTTACATTGGCTACACTCCATGTTGTGATCCGCTGCATTTACTAGCTTATTAAAGGACACTGATTTACTGTCTGGCAAAGTTAAATATATAAATCTTTCTGAGTCTACACTAGTAGTACTTGATACCAAACAGTTCTCGCAGTCATGCTGCCATTGATAAGAAAGCCCAAACAGGTGATCTACATCTACACCCTCATCTTGCAATACATCAAGCATATACATTAAAAACTCCTGACAATCTTGCTGATTATTTTCAGAGAAGTCTGTTTGACCTGAACATTCATCTAACAGATAACGAACTTCAGACACACTTTCTACTTTTGTTCGATCACTGCTACATTTCTCGAAAACAGAATTCAACAAACAGCATAAAATTTGTTCTGAATTCAACAGAATCTGTTCTCTTAAACTCTGTAGTGAAAAGAGAACATTAACCACTACATTTGCATAGCAGTTGACACCAGAACTGTTTTCAAATTGAAAACCGACAACATCTTCAACAGAATCCACTTTCTTTCTGGTAACAATTTTCGGTTCATTGACTTTTAGTCTTTTTGCAACAACCTCCCTACTATTACTGATATTTCTACGTTTCCGGCCTACCACACGTTTCTCAAACAAAGGATATTGAGGCAAATGTGGCGCATACTCTCTTCTTAACCTATTGTATTCCTTAACACAATCTAGATCCGCACAAATGTTTGTGACATCACAGTCAATCAAGTACAATCCTGATAAAGTTCTAACTCGTGACAATGCCACATATGCCATACCCTCCTTGAACACAGAACTGCCAATATTCACCAATGCACAGTCTACACTTAAACCTTGCGATTTATGGATTGTCACCGCATATGCCAAGCAAACAGGAAACTGTTTACGGCGAACATATAAGTCTTTAACAAGCAAAAACCTAGCAGAACAACGACCAATTTGCTGTACTTCCTCAATGCCATCAAATTTAATTCTTAAAAATTCTATTCCATCTCTATTTCTGTATTTCTCAAAATCAACAACATTACCCATTGATCCATTTACCAGACCTCTTTCTACATGTAAATTCCTTCTCAAAATGATTCGGCAATTTAAACACACATTCAAAGTCTTTTCAAAACCCGCTGTTTTGGATATAGTCTTCTCTAATGAATCCAATTTTGATTTCAAATTGTCTGATAAAATAATTGTTGATCCCATATGCTCTAATTTGTCGATAGCTTCAAGTTTCACAATCTCTTGCTTTTCTAAATTCAACATTTTGTTGTTGAAAATGGCACATTCTGCAAGAGTTGGCATCAAACATATCCCGGATTTCTTCTCAGTAATTTTCTGAAAAATATTCTCAGGCACAATCTCTTGTTTGGGATATAAATTTGTCAGTAATCGTGCATTTAAAGCTTCTTTCCCATGCTCGGTCACTTTTCCAATTCTAATATCTTGTAGAATATTCTTGTAATCTTCATCCTTTGCCTGACGCATATTTTCATGCAGTTCAGCATAATTGAAGTTTAACCATATATTGACGTTGCCAATGCTCCCTAGGCACTTCCTTGTATCTTCATGCGTGAGTATTTTGAACACAGGTTGACCTTTTACTGGTGTCAGCTGCAGAAGATCTCCGAAAACAATGATGTGTTTGCCACCAAATAACACATCATATTCAGTTTTAAGTACTTCTTGCATTCTCAAATGCACAAAGGCAAGCATGACATTGGAAACCATGCTTACTTCGTCAATGATAAGTAGTTTCATTTTCCTCAAGACTCTTGAAACTTCACAGCAAGCATCCCCAGATAACTTGTTGTATTGTAATTTGTTGTCATGCTCCACCGGCAGCATCAGTAGACGATGCAAAGTAATACCTTTAATGTTATGTGCTGCCAGTCCAGTAGGAGCGGTGACAACACAAGACAACGATGACTCAGTCCTTTCCTGCAAATAACAAGAAATTGCTTTAATGAGGAAACTTTTGCCAGTTCCCGCTTCTCCACTCACGTACAGTCGGACAGGCTTCAACAATGTACATGAGCACTCGTTCTTCTCATGACTTAATCCGCGCTCAATTTCCTTGGTAACTTCATCATATATTTTCCTCTGCTCAACGTTGAGTTGTTTTTCCAAGTCTTCTAAGTTAACTGAATCCTCCTGAGCATGTGCCATGGCTCTTTCTACTTCATTCATAGCAGTGGCAGCTTCATTTTCGATAATAGGTCCTCCAAGTGGATCTTGACTCAATGAAACAGAACTCTGACTGTCCTGAGAACTGTCTCTGGCAATCTCGGCTGCAATCGTTGCTTCCTGCTCAATTTCCAAAGTAAGCATTTCTTGATATTTAGGAAAAGCAGGACATTCTATGGACTCCTTGGCTGCATTGAAAGAGTCTTCGTAACAGAGGAAATCTCCAAGCAGTTCCTCTTCTGCACGCCAAGGCTTGAAAAGTTGCAAAAGTGCTAAATAGAAAAACTCCTTTTTTTCTGGAGATTCGCCACTCAATTTTCGATGGTTTACTAATTGGCATTTTCTTTGCTTGACCAGACATCCCTCACTTCCAATTACAGCATACACTCCTTTCTCAATATCTTCTTTGATGTTCCTCTTGAATATATAATTTTGTAGAACCTCATATAGACAAACATTCTCAAGGTGACTGCTTCGATTTGGATAATATGTATCCAACATGTTGGTCTTCAAAATGTCGGTACTGTTTGGCTCCTTTTCCGCCAAATACTCAGTTTCCCGGACAGGTTTTAGAACTCGATTTCGTGTTGCAGCAAGACCAAGACTTGCCCAAACGATACTCCTGGATTTGGCATAGAGACTTGCTGAAGACAAGCGGTCAGAACATTCGTAAGCTCCGATTTCTCGATGCGACAACATCTTCAGACTGAAACTGTACAACTTCTTGCTGAGGCTCTTTTCATGGGAAATGTCCTCCCACATATCCTTCAGTTCTGTCTTTTCTTTTTTGGTGATGTAAGATGTCACATACCGAGCCACAGCCATACAGTTGTCAGCCACAAACTGTATATCCATGTTAGCATTCCACATGGACAAAATCACTGGGTTGTAGTCATTGATGTACTTGGACTCTTCGTTCCTTTTCAAATTGTATGTATTCTTGGGTGATTTCCTCGTCACATTATGTCGCAGCGAGGACATCAAACTGTTCGTTCTTCCTTTAGAAATCACCGGTCGTGGAAAGTTGAAACGACATTTGGTGTAGAACTTGTCCTTGTTTCTGAATTTACGACGACAGTACTTTCCACAACAATGGCTTTGGAAACGTAGAACTTCTTCTCTTAGGCTTTTCTTCTCCGTTGCGTTTGGAACAGCACACGTAGAATACTGTTCTATGAAACTCATCACTAAGTCATCCGGATCTGTTCCAAATTTAGGTGCATCCTTGATCCACAACAACATATGTATATGAGGGGCACCTCTTGCTTGGTACTCCTTTCTCCAGAAGAAATCCAACACCTCCCTTCAAGAGGTGGATTCTTTTTATTTGTGATGAAAGACATCATAGCTTCAAATCTATGATTGAAGTACCTGCATACATTCACTGGATCCAAAGAACACAGTTCTCCAGGTGTCTTGAATTCAATGTTTTCAATATTTCCATTTGCCTCTCGTAGAAATTCAAGTAAGTCTTCCCAGCCATACTCGGCACAGCTCAGAGTGAGGAACCATGTCGGAGTTCCTAAGTTCCTCAACATACATTTTAAATCACCATGACGACGCTACCAGTACTCATTAGTACCACGCTGACACGCCATGAGATTAATTAAGTGAGAATCCAAAATACTGTCTTGGACATTGACTTTATGCATAAAGTCACTTGCCGAGATGTTTCGCATCTGTATACCACTTTTTAAGATGTGGTTCACTGCATATGACAGTCCAGACAGATCGCTTTCAAACAGGAGATGAAACAAATAGGGAATGCATTGACGAAACCTAGCATCTTCTGCATACAATCGTAAAGTCCGGTATTCAGACGCAGGAATTTGACGAGGTCGCTCATCATATCTTCCTCCTTGACCTGTGGGAAATAGCTGTGGGAAACACCGAGCTTCCAAACTTTCCTCCCAAACACTAATGGGACTCCCTTTGGCTTGTTTCATTTGAAACAACTCAATAGCATTCCCCATGACTTCCTTGGAATGCAAAGGATGAACACTATAATGTTCATATATTTCTTCACTATTAGACACCTCTACTTTCTCAATTTGGCCAGCACACAAAACGCTATCCTCTTCATCACTTACTTCCTCTTCTGCAACATATACATTCTTATAGTACTTATTATTTTTCTTCAAATACAAAGTTGCATTTTTCACTTTCCTAACATCCACTAAATCTTGCCATATTTTCTTATTCTTTGTCGGAACCCCATTAACCAAGATAACCAGAGGTTCCTCTTCCACTTTCTCAACTCCAATTGTGTTAATGTTTTTGTTCAAATCTAGAGGCAAATAAACAACTCTTCCCTTTAATCCTCTCTGTAAATCTGCTGGAGGCAACTTCCCTGTCTTGGGCTCCATTCTTATAATAGCCTGAAAGGGATGGATACTTTGAATCAAAATAGATTCATAAGTATTTAAATCCTTCAATTCTGAAGGTATCTCAACCAATTCCAGATTATTATGAACTGCCCTAGCAGGCATCTGGTTTTGATTTAATTTATTACAACAATAAGTACACACACGTTGATCCACTCCCAAATCAAAACAATTTTCTACCATCAAGTATGTGGCAAAATCCTTCCATTCACTATTATTTTCCCTTTCAGTTTTTGCATATAAATCCACTAACTTAGTCTGATTCTTATAATAAGTGCGTCGACAACATACACAAGTGAAATTAGGCCTCTCACTTGATTTCATCTGAAACGTGGCAATTTCCTTCTGAAAATTATCTGAACTAGAAACCTGTATATTATCTTCAACATAACCCTCTACTTCTGGGTCAATTTGAACATTCTCATCTCTACTACCAAAGTAACAAAAGTCAATTTCTTCACAAATATTCTTCACATCTATTTCAGAACCATGCAAAAGAGCAGCACATAACTGTTTAAGCATAATTGCTGGACTCTTAGCATAATACAACATTCTCACTAATTTTCTCACTTTATTATGATGCACTGCTAGCATCCTGAAATGATGAAAAACACTCTGGCATACTCTCCTGGAAAGACAAGCCAGTGAATGACCACGCAAACCTGTCATTTGTCTCACTCTGCAAGGATCTAAATCTTGCAACAACTTCATTTTCTGCTTCAAACTTTTCTTATTAAATGTCCGTATAAAATGACAAAGCAAATTGATGGAAACCTGTCGCACACTGCAAATAGAACTACACTTCCAAATGTACACAGGACCCTTAGGACGTCTTCCTAAAACCTCATCACTTAGCGCCTCTTCTGTCTCTGTTGTCACAAGTTGTTCTTTTTCAACTGGACAACCATCCTTCACTTCATAAGCTCGACCACTGGTGTCAACTGCAAACACCAAATCATTATCCTGAAAATAACTCTCCTCATTAAAAAATGCCTCACAACTAGAACTATGCATCCATTCTCCGGAAAAAACTTCACAAAAGTTAGTACGATTTACTACTCTCTTCCATCTACTTTTAGTTTTGAAATCAGAAATTACCTTGCTTAGTTTCCTAATTCTATTGATTACCAAAATAAACAACTTTCGCTTAATTTCAAAAGCATGATCAATAATTTTCTCTACATTTTTCTTCTTCTTATAAAATGCCGCTTTCTGTTGGCCTTTTTTTTAAATATTTTTCAATAAATTAACTATTATCCTATTACGGAACATTCGATGTCGAATGTCCCTAAACTGTTGTTTCCTTCTACTATCATGCACAGAGTTATCTCTTCCTCTACCAGTAACATTTTTGATGGGTCTCTCCTTTCCATTTAAATTGCTTTTCTTTTTGAGGACTGAAACATTTTTTGGAGAAATACTTTTTTTATGACAAATATTTCTTAAGAATGATTTCGTGCTCTTACCCGGACCTTTCTTGGTGTTTTGACAAGTATTTGGGGAAGAGGACTGCTGCAATAAAACATCATCCTGCTGTCTTTGACGTTTTCTCGCCTTTCTAGTTCTATTTTTGGTAGGCATTTTCCAAACTATGAAAGAATCTGCAGTTGAATCTGTGGAAAAATGTATTAAAAAATGTTATTAACCACTATTACCAAACAGTAAATGAATAACAGTCATCTAAAACTTAACGCCCTACTAATTATTAACAGTCAGCGATATTCATGCATTTTCCAGCAAATGCTCTTAGCCATGTTATCCACCTTCCATTGGATAACATGGCTAAAAACTGCTCGCAAATGCAAAAAAAAACGGCCGCAATGCATGAATATCGCTGAACAGTCAGCGATATTCATGCATTTTCCAGCAAATGCTCTTAGCCATGTTATCCACTTCCCATTAAATAACATGGCTATGAACTGCTCAGGGCCCCATGAGGAACCCTATCCATTTTAAAAGGAAAACATAACATCAAAGACACTCAAATGCCTTATAAATATGGCCCAAAACAACCTATGAAGCTCTAACAGTACATATCCAGAAATGTAATTGATTTCAAAATTCGTTTTTAAACACAGCATATAAATTAATTGTATACCTGCATTCATGAAGAAATGACTGAAAATGTCCGTGAGACACATGAAAGTGTTTTCTGGAATGCCCTAGCACCATTTTTGGGACACTATTAACATGGCTAGGTAACTCCCATAATCAAAATCTAAATTTGCCCAGCGCAATTGGGAGCGTATTTACAAGACACTTGCCCCATGAAGAACACTTTCCATTTAAAAAGGTAAACCACAATGCAAGAATATCGCTGAAAAGTCAGCGATATTCATGCATTTTCCAGCAAATGCTCTTAGCCATGTTATCCACCTTCCATTGGATAACATGGCTAAGAACTGCTTGCAAATGCAAAAAAAAACGGCCGCAATGCATGAATATCGCTGAACAGTCAGCGATATTCAAGCATTTTCCAGCAAATGCTCTTAGCCATGTTATCCACCTTCCATTGGATAACATGGCTAAGAACTGCTCGCAAATGCAAAAAAAAAACGGCCGCAATGCATGAATATCGCTGAACAGTCAGCGATATTCATGCATTTTCCAGCAAATGCTCTTAGCCATGTTATCCACTTCCCATTAAATAACATGGCTATGAACTGCTCAGGGCCCCATGAGGAACCCTATCCATTTTAAAAGGAAAACATAACATCAAAGACACTCAAATGCCTTATAAATATGGCCCAAAACAACCTATGAAGCTCTAACAGTACATATCCAGAAATGTAATTGATTTCAAAATTCGTTTTTAAACACAGCATATAAATCAATTGTATACCTGCATTCATGAAGAAATGACTGAAAATGTCCGTGAGACACATGAAAGTGTTTTCTGGAATGCCCTAGCACCATTTTTGGGACACTATTAACATGGCTAGGTAACTCCCATAATCAAAATCTAAATTTGCCCAGCGCAATTGGGAGCGTATTTACAAGACACTTGCCCCATGAAGAACACTTTCCATTTAAAAAGGTAAACCACAATGCAAGAATATCGCTGAAAAGTCAGCGATATTCATGCATTTTCCAGCAAATGCTCTTAGCCATGTTATCCACCTTCCATTGGATAACATGGCTAAGAACTGCTTGCAAATGCAAAAAAAAACGGCCGCAATGCATGAATATCGCTGAACAGTCAGCGATATTCAAGCATTTTCCAGCAAATGCTCTTAGCCATGTTATCCACCTTCCATTGGATAACATGGCTAAGAACTGCTCGCAAATGCAAAAAAAAACGGCCGCAATGCATGAATATCGCTGAACAGTCAGCGATATTCATGCATTTTCCAGCAAATGCTCTTAGCCATGTTATCCACTTCCCATTAAATAACATGGCTATGAACTGCTCAGGGCCCCATGAGGAACCCTATCCATTTTAAAAGGAAAACATAACATCAAAGACACTCAAATGCCTTATAAATATGGCCCAAAACAACCTATGAAGCTCTAACAGTACATATCCAGAAATGTAATTGATTTCAAAATTCGTTTTTAAACACAGCATATAAATTAATTGTATACCTGCATTCATGAAGAAATGACTGAAAATGTCCTTCAGACACATGAAAGTGTTTTCTGGAATGCCCTAGCACCATTTTTGGGACACTATTAACATGGCTAGGTAACTCCCATAATCAAAATCTAAATTTGCCAAGCGCAAGTGGGAGCGTATTTACAAGACACTTGCCCCATGAAGAACACTTTCCATTTAAAAAGGTAAACATAACATCAAAGACACTAAAATGCATTCTAAATATGACCCCAAACAACCTATGAAGCTCTAACAGTACATATCCAGAAATGTAATTGATTTCAAAATTCGTTTTTAAACACAGCATATAAATCAATTGTATACCTGTTTTCAAGAGGAAAGGACTGAAAATGTCCTAGAGACACAGGAAAGCGTTTTCTTGAATGTCCTACCACCATTGTTTGGACATTATTAACATGGCTATGTAACTCCCATAATCAAAATCTAAATTTGCAAAGCACAAGTGGCAGCGTATTTACAAGAAATTTGCACCATGAAGAACGTAAAATAGCATAATAGACACTCAAATGCCTTATAAATATGACCCAAAACAACCTATGAAGCTCTAGCAGTACATATCCAGAAATGTAATTGATTTCTAAATTCGTTTTTAAAAACTACATATCTGTTTCAGCTTACATAACAGACCATGGAATGGGCTCCATGTACCACAATAACTTGTGTTACTGCATGCCAGAATGCTACACCGAATATGCAATTACAATTTCTCAAAGTAACAAAATCTATTTCTATATCACTACAGACAAAGCCACAGTTTAAAAACACAGCTTTCTTCATCATTTTCTCCTTAATTCATACTATTCTCTCTCTAAAATAAATAAATCTTTTCTCACCTTAGCAAATACTTTTTAAGTTTTGAAAACAGTCTCAGAAATACACCAAATTGTCTTCAGCAGAAGAAAAACGATGCACTCCAGAGGCTGCAGCTATTGAAAGCACAGAAAAACAGATATTCATTTCACATATCTCTCATATTAGCCAATCATAACTCTTCCCTCACTTTTTTCAAATCAAAACCCTTCCCCCCTCTGCCCTCTCTGCCTTTTTTCCATAGCAACCACCTCCTGGAAGACCTCTCATGTTTGCAAATTCACACAACAATGTTTCAATTGAACTCTGAACTCTCAGTGCACCTGCGTATCCAGTGCAATCTTTCATTAAATGTTTCTTCCTTGACCATTCAAATTACATCTTTCAAAGAACACATCCATGCACCCTAACTTTCTGTTTTCAGAAATGGAAATGCACCAATCACTGCTAATGATTCATTAGCATTGGAAATCCACAGTTTTTTTTCTTTACAAACTCCTACTGTTTCAACTGCCCTTTCATTACCACACTTCATCTGACTGCAGAACAACCTTCTCCCACCATGTTTAAGGTCTGGATTGTTGGACATAGTTACATCCACTGGGCTCAAAGGTATGCTGAGAACAGAAATTTACACAACCTCAATTTACAGGATGTGGAAATTAAGTGGTTGGGCCAAAGAGGATTAAAATGTCACCAATTGATACCATTGGTGAAAACCTTTATGCATTTGCCAAAACCTGACCTGTTAATAGTGCACTGTGGAGGTAATGATTTGGGCACTTTGACAGGGGTAGGTCTGGAAATGCTTTTAAAGGACACCTTGGAGCAATTAATGGCACTTTTTCCTCAAACTGCTTTGGTATATTCCAATATATGCCAAAGACAGAAATGGAGGTGGTCCAACCAATTTTCTCCACAAATTGAGAAAGCGAGGAAGCATGTAAACAAATCTGTTTCAGCTTTCATGAGAGACCATGGAATGGGCTCTCTGTACAACAATAACTTGCGTTACTACATGCAAGATATCTACAGAGGAGATGGAGTTCACTTCTCAGATGAAGGCAACAGAATTTTCATTCTGAATTTAAGACTGTGCATTGGTACCTACTTATAAGTACCTAAATGTACCATAAACCCAAAAGCTCTTCTCAGAGCTACCCTTCATCTGATCACACACTTTTATTATTTTTTTTCTAACTTTTTTCTGTAATTTTCAACAAACTACGCTCAAAGAGCGCTATCCGGTACGCGAACTGGAAGCTAACCGCGCAAAATTTTTAAAAAAAATGTTTTTTCTTCGCACATATAGTCCTCCTCAGCCACCCTCAGAAAACGTAGGGGGGCAAACTACTTGTACCATGCCCCCTTCTACCCATTCAGAACATTATTTACCCTCCATTTTATACCTTGATTCGACCGAAACACAAAATGGTGGACTCCCGTTACGCTCCTAGTTCGCGGACCGGACCGCTTTCCGGGAAGCGGTCTAAAAAAAAGGTGGGAAAGTGATTCACAGAAAAACGACTAGAGACACTCTCACCAAATATAAATTAGCTCATACTACATAACAATCCCTTTCATTTTCACAAATTTGATTGAAATTTAATTTAGCCATTTAGCCTGTAGACCTCTCCAAGTACCGTGAGGTAAATTACTTCACAAAACACATCTGAAGTGTTGGAATTGACAACCAATGAAAATGTTACTTTCATTTTCTACTTTTATTACCTGACATTTGATTGGTTATATACTTGAATATATATAAAGGAAGAGAAGGAAACACAGCCATTTTGACTGCTACTTCTTGTTGTACATTACAATTGAATTATCACTAAACTCTTCAACTTGTTTGTAAAGGTAAGTTGTTATTTTTAAAACTGAAGTATATTGTACACTATAACTTAATATAGTAGACTTTTTCTGCTAGATATACACTATCCCTCTGTACTAGTAATGTATTTAGATAGACTTCTCTGTTATAGTTATGAATGGAGTTGACTTGTCTTGGTTAAATCACATACACTTTTTTATAGTCCTATTTCCACTCTGATACTATACACTGCCAAAAGATAAATTCACTGATAAAAAATGACTATCTAAAATTAATCCCAACAGTGCCCTATCTCTACTAATATATATTGTTTTAATCCAAATTTCAGGCAAAATGGAAGGCGAAAACCAAGTTTCTTTTGAAATGGACCTGCAAGAGAGCAGCCAGGAATTGATTGAACAAATTGACATGGAATTTATGGATGAAAGCTTGGATAATGAACTGCTGCAATGTGTCCAAGCAGTAGATGCCCTCCTTGCAAATGAGGACATTTTACAACCTCACAGCTTGCAAACAATATTTCAAGAAAATAATGACATTTCAGACACTGAAATGTTAGAAAGTTTAATAAATTATGAAAAACAATAAAAATAAAAAAAAAAATAAAAAAAAAGAAAACCAAAAAAAAAAAACAACAACAAACAAAACAACAAACAATTAACATTTAGTCTTTGAAAAGTATATCATTCTATTATCCTTAAAGTACGCTGCCTAGAACGCTTTCCGGTTCGCGTACTAGGCGCTCATCGCGAAAAAAAAAAAAGAAAATTTTTTTTTGAACCCTGCTGGGCCTTTTAAAACCTCCACATAAAACCTAGGGGGTCAGGGAGGATCTACTATGCCCCCTTATGGAAATTTCCCCCTTTGTTTTGGCCTCCTCTTATCTCTCGATCCTACCGAGAGACAAGATGGCGGCCGCACCGGACTGTTTAGAATGTTGACAGACACCGAAGAGCCAATCAGCTTTCCGTGCGCAAAGTTCCGTTACGCGAAAAGTACGCGAACCAGATCGCTGCCCGGAGCGCTGTTACAGATATATATCTTGATTTAAACGTTAATTTCTCAAAATCTACTGGAGCACATATATTGAGACCTAGCAAAGGCACATCGGCCTAACAGTCCCTACAATTTTGCCAAGTTTCGTGCAAATCCATTCAGCCGTTCGAGCTAAAAGTGAGTCCAACCGCCCTATGGAAAACTCAATGTTAAAAACGCGTTTTGGGACCCCCCTTTTTTCTCAACCCCCCCTTGACGACCCCCCCCAAATTTCCTGGAGCTGCTCAGAAACAAAATGTGCCATTATCCTGAAAATTTCAGCCAATTCCGTCCACAAACGCCAAAGTTATTAGGCATAGAATTTTCAGAAATCCCATAGGGAAAAAATCCTAACTATATATACCTACTGGCGACCGCCAGTAGGTAATATATATATATATTACCTACTGGCTATCGCCAGTAGGTATATATAGTTAGGATTTATTCCCTATGGGATTTTTAAAAATTCTATGTCTAATAACTTTGGCGTTTGTGGACGGAATCGGCTGAAATTTTCAGGAAAATGGCACATTTTGTTTCTGAGCAGCCCTTGAAAATTTAGGGGGGTTTTGTCGAGGGGGGGCCGAGAAAAAAGGGGGGTCCCAAAACGCATTTTTCCCATGTTAATTTCCATAGGGCGGTTGGACTCACTTTTAGCTCGAACGGCTGAATGGATTTGCACGAAACTTGGCAAAATTGTAGGGACTGTTAGCCCGATGTGACTTTGCTAGGTCTCAATGTATGTGCTCCAGTAGTTTTTGAGAAATTAACGTTTAAAACAAGATATATATCTGTAACAGTGCTCCAGGCTGCGCTCCGGTTCGCTTACTTTTCGCGAAACGGAACTTTGCGATGCGAAGCTGATTGGCTTCCCCGTGTCTGTCAACATTCTAAACAGTCCGGAGTGGCCGCCATCTTATCTCTCGGTAGGATCGAGAGAGAAGAAGAGGTGAAAAACTAAGGGGGAATTTAATGAAAGGGGGCAAGGTATACCCCTCTTGACCCCCTAGGAATGTTGTTGGGGTTATTAAAGGGTCCCGTGGGGAAAATAAAAAAAAAAGTGATTTTTCACGGTAGAAGCGCTTCACGGGCCGCGAACTGGGCCGCAAACTGGCAGCGAAATGGGAATTCGCCATTTTGTGCTTCGTTTTAATTAAATTACTAGGTATAAGGGGGTGCGGGAGACGTATCCTAATCCCCTCTGTTTCATGAGGGTGGCTGAGGAGGCTCATATATGTTGATACATCTCTTCCAGCAGCTGTGCGTGAGCTTTTTATTTTTTTTGCTGCGTGACGTCTGTTAACGTTCGATTCGATGGAAATCAGGAAGTGTTGACCGCCAATTTGTCACTGCGATAAAATATTTTGTTATAAATGAATCCTTATTGATAAACATTGTCTGCGCCATCTTGCCTTTTTTCCAATGCCACAATTTTGTCGTGCACGGCAGCCATTTTAGATGCCAGGCTGGTCCCAGGCTATCACCTACCCCTGTGGATGTAGTTTATGGCCCCAGCTGTAGAGAATCCAGACATGCCAACCCTCCCGATTCAGGCGTGAGACTACTGATTTCAGTGCTAGTCTCCCGCCTCCCGATTTCTGCAAGCAAAAACCCGGGGGCATATTACCAACAACTAGCGATAATTTTTGTCTCTAACTTGTTTAGAGAGAAAAATTATCGCCGCACATCGGCGATTTTTATCGCAGATAAACCTTGCTATTAGCAAGGTTTATCGCAAATGCGATAAAAAACGGCCGCAATGCATGAATATCGCAGAAAAGTCAGCGATATTCATGTATTAGCGAGCAAATGCTCTTAGCCATGTTATCCACCTCCCATTGGATAACATGGCTAAGAACTGCTCAGGGCACTATCACTGACATGCAAAGCGGGGCCCACGATGGTCGCTATCTCCTTTTAGCTGTCACTAACTGGTGTTAGCGACAGCTTGGTAATAGGGAGATAATTTTATCTCCGCTTTCTTGGCTTTTAAAGCCAAAAAAGCGGAGATAAACCCCCTTGATAATATGCCCCATGATTCCTCGGGGGTTTCAGCTGACAGGGCTTGGTATTGTGTTACGTGGTAATTCTTCCAGGAAACGTCAGAGGGTCGATGCAGGGGTTCTAGAAGGGGTGATAAACCATTTAAGCCTCATAAACAAGCGCATGGTCTTTTAAAGTTCTGTGAAGTACTCGGGGCGGCGGTGTGTCTGTGTCCTCTTTCAGGAGCGGGCGGGGGGGGGGCACTGCCAGCAACTTCCAGGCTAGGCAGTGTTCAACACTTGCATCACCCTTTCTCTACCTGCTATTGCGCTCCATGCTTCGTAAAGGTAAGAAAAAGAACGTGCATTTGAGTTTGAAATGTCCGATCCTGTAGCAGTACACTTGCAAAGCCCACACATGACAATAACCCGATTCAAGGCCCCATTCACCCGTTTTTAAAAAAATGTATAACACTCCAACAAAGTAAGATTATAACACTTTATTAACTTTTAAATATAATGAACGGAACAAAAACTGTAAAAACTTTTAAACATTTTTCACCAAAAAAAGCAACAATTGTCAGAAGCTGTCTTTTGTGCGAATAGTCCCAAGGCAGCACAACGTGCTGAGTTCTGGACGGCACCCAGGTGATGTCGCCTGGGTGCCGCACTGGTTTTGGTATCCTACAATGCTGCTCCGAAAATTGGCGTGGGGCGTCCCGGGTGGTGCGGGGGGAGGCCTCGTCAGTAGCGGTCTGTTGTGCGAATAGTCCCAAGGCCAGTAGAACGCGCTGAGATGTTGATGGCACCCAGGTGAAGTCCAGTAAACTGCCGCACTGGTTTTGGTATCCTACAATGCTGCTCCGAAAATTGGCGTGGGGCGGCCCGGGGGGGGGGGGGCGTGGGGGAGGCGGCGTGAACGGGCATCCCCAGGTGGCGGCCATCCAGCTGAGTTGCGCCCGCTCTTGCGGCTACAGCGTCTCGCTCACCATGTTGTTGAGTTGCTCCCACTCTTGCAGTGCAGCGATAGGCGGCTGCCACATGACTCTTAAAATGGCGGACGGCTCTTCGGTTTTGGGCCTGGTCCACTAAAATGGCCCTGGGACACCTTGGAACTCGGACGCTTGCCTGCTAGGGCTTGGGCTCCATTCTCGAAAAGCGTCCCCTCAGCCGTGAAGATTCTACAAAAGTCTTGGGGGCCCCCGACTCCCGCAGGCTTCCGGTGGGGAGCGGCTGCCATGATTGCTCGCGGAATGACCACGACGGAGCTACGAGATGGTGGTGCTCTCATGCTGACGCCAGCTTTAGTCTGAAACATCCAGAAACAAGGTGGGGCTTTCATCGTTTGGGAAAAAAAAATGTTCTAAACCAATGAAAAGTGTTATTTTTAGGTCGTATGACCAAGCCTTCCATCTTTAGGAAACCAAAAGTAAAATGAACCAATGAAAAGTTTTATAAACAAGTCACATGACCTGTTATGCGGCATAGGGCTACAAAAAGCGTAGAAAATCCGTTGGCACGTGAGGCGGCGTCAGTAGCGGACCGATGTGCGAATAGGCCGAAGGCAGCACAACGCGCTGAGATCCGGATGGCACCGAGGTGGTGTCCAGCAAATTGCCGCACTGGTGTGGCCATCCTACAATGCTGCGCCGAAAGACGGCGTGTCCAGCTGAGTTCCGGTCACTCTTGCGGTACAGTGACTCGAACGCGCCGAGATCCGGATGGCACCGAGGTTGTGTCCAGCAAGTTGCCGCACTGGTGTGGCCATCCTACAATGCTGTGCCGAAAGTCGGCGTGGGGTGCCCCGTTGGCTTATGAGGTGATGTCAGTAGTGGACCGATGTGTGAATAGGTCGGAACCAGCACAAGGCGCCAAGATCCGAATGGCAAGTCCTGGATGTTGAGTGCCATAGTTGAGAGTTCTGAGCAGTGCTTGTAAGACTATCTGAAGCTTATTTGCACCTGCTGCAGCTTCACTGTTGCCCAAGGTGGTGTCCAGCAAATTGCTGCACTGGTGTGGCCATCCTACAATGCTGCGCCGAAAGACGGCGTGTTCAGCTGAGTTCCGGTCACTCTTGCGGTACAGTGACTCGAACGCGCCGAGATCCGGATGGCACCGAGGTGGTGTCCAGCAAGTTGGCGCACTGGTATGGCCATCCTACAATGCTGCGCCGAAAGACGGCGTGACCAGCTGAGTTCCGGTCACTCTTGCGGTACAGTGACTCGAACGCTCCGAGATCCGGATGGCACCGAGGTGGTGTCCAGCAAGTTGCCGCACTGGTGTGGCCATCCTACAATGCTGCGCCGAAAGTCAGTGTGGGGTGCCCCGTTGGCTTATGAGGTGATGTCAGTAGTGGACCGATGTGTGAATAGGTCGGAACCAGCACAAGGCGCCCTGCACTGTTGAGCTTTTTTCAATGCCTGTTTTTTGTTGTTTCCCCTCCATCAAAAACAAAAAAAATATATAAAAGTGTGCAAAAATACAAAAAAATGTTTAGAAAAGCAGTGCTTGTAAGACTGTCTGAAGCTCTTTTGCACCTGCTGCAGCTTCACTATTGCCCTGGTGTGGCCAAAGATCGCCCATGACATAGGCGGACGGCTCCCGAGGTCCGGCGGAACTTTTTTCCTTTTCCTTTCTGCTTCTTGTCCCACAATCCGTTTCACCTGAAGACACGACCAGGTTCCTGAATGTGTGCAGGGGGACGCTATTGATTGAATGAAAATGGCGGCTTGACACAAAGCTGACTCAAGCGTTGCTGTTGATGCTATACAGACAAAAATTGGTTTTCAGTTTGTACATTCTTCAGGATTTTTTTTTCCATCCAAGGCTGATTGAGAGTTTGTAGAAAAATGGCTTCAGATTTTCCACATATTACTCTTCAACATTCTTCCTAAATGTAACAATGTGAGACTCACTAGGAGAACGGCTGTTTATCTTTCCTTTCAAAATGCTGCCAACAATATTTTCTGAATGGAAGACACCATCTTGTAGCATAAAGGGCCGAAAGGGGTTCTGGTCTGGCCGATTGTTGGTGGAGACATTTTGACTATATCTTGGACCTGCCCGGCCTCGCCCAAAATGGCGCCGGTATAAATGGGACTCGTAACTCCTTGCCCGCAAATGTATATCTAGAAAATTTTATTGTAAGTGGCCCTGTCTTATTTTAATTACAAAATGTACGTCCACCGATTCCGCAACTGTTAGACACCTTAGTTCTTGCAACCTAATGGCCCGCTCGTTACGTTCCTCTACAGTGTAAATGTCTCCTCATCATATACGATTTCAGTTTGCTCCGTGGCCGGCCCACGTGGTTATAGGCCCGTATTTGTATACTGACATTTTCACAATAAAGGTTTTTAAAACAAAACACGGTAGTAGTATTTACATTGGTAAAGTTTTTACTTTTAGTCACTGTTTTCGAATCAGTAAAAGGCAAGTGAAATAAAGCAGTCCAATTACATGACGGATAAAAGGTATAATATGTAGGAACGTAGTAAAGATAAATGGTCAAGGGCAGTTGTGTTTTCCACTCCTGCAACATAAAGTGATCGATAAGAATCTGATAATCAGGCGTATCGGCGACTAAGACAGCAGGCCGAGTCTCTTTTACTCAACGGCTCCGTCATGGAACGAAGAAACGCCCTTTTTCTCGAAAAAGGAATATATTTTACTTGCAGGACAGTTGTAAATTTTCCAGGAAAGTACATTAGCCTGGAATATTATAACATATATGTTTAAAAAAAAATAATGTTCGAAAACAATAAAAAGCGTAATTTTTAGGTCATATGACCGAGCTTTTCATCATTAAAATAACAAAAGTAAAATGAACCAATGAAAAGTTTTATTAACAAGTCACATGACCTTTTATGCTTACGTTACGCGCTGCGCGCCGCGCCCCGGATCACTTCCGGGTGCGCTAACGCGGCGTGTCATATAACGCATTACGCGACAACGTAGGTCAAGAATATAGTCAAAATGTCTCCACCAACCAGCGTTCGGAACACAACCCCTTTCAGCAGTCCAAAAAGTTCTGTTAAATGACAACAGAGGGGACAGGCAACAAGAACCATCAGTCAAAGAGGGGAGGGCAAGTTCTTCTCTTCCGGGTCATGTTGGGGCGCTACCGGAACTGATCGAATTGGTAGTCTACAGTGTTTCTGGATGTTTCAGACTAAAGCTGGCGTCAGCATGAGAGCACTACCATCTCGTAGCTCCGTCGTGGCCATTCCACGAGCAGACATGGCAGCCGCTCCCCACCAGAAGCCTGCGGGAGTCGGGGGCCCGCAAGACTTTTGTAGAATCTTCACGGCTGAGGGGACGCTTTCGAGAATGGGACCCAAGCCCTATCAGGGAAGCGTCCGAGTTCCAAGGTGTCCCAGGGCCATTTTAGTGGACCAGGCCCAAAACCGAAGAGCCGGCCGCCATTTTGAGAGTCCTGTGGCAGCCGCCTATCGCTGCACCGCAAGAGTGGGAGCAACTTAACTACATGGTGAGCGAGAAGCTGTAGTCGCAAGAGCGGGCGGTAAACAGCTGAATGGCAGAAGAGGCACAGTGTAGCAAAAGCGGGCGGAATGGCAACTAAAACGGTAAAGGGGTGCCCCACTACAGCGTGTCTTCAGGTCAAACGGATTGTGGGACAAAGTCCAGAATAGAAGAGTCATCGAAAGGCAAAAAGTTCCGCCGGACCCCGGGAGCTGGCCGCCTATGTCGGGGGCGATCTCAGGCTACACCAGTGCTATAAGACTTGGGGAGAGGGTCGGAGCCAAGCGTCTTCTCCGAGTCCGTGCCATCACACCGCCCCTCGGGGGCCTCCGTCAAGCGGTTTAGGGAGGTACCATATAACATTGTTTTCAAATGCAGTCAGGTCCACAAACGACCCTCACTTACTTTGAGAATAGTGAAGCTGCAGTAGGTGGAAATAAGCTTCAGACAGTCTTACAAGCACTGCTTTTGTAAAAATTTTTTGATTTTTTTGTATTTTTGCACAGTTTTATATATTTTTTTTGTTTTTGATGGAGGGGAAACAACAAAGCACAGGCATTGAAAAAGGCTCAAACTCAATCAATCAATCAATCAATCAGTGACACTTGTAAAGCGCGCTACATACCCGTAGGGTCTCAAGGCGCTGGGGGGGGGGGGGGTGCCGCTACTGCTCGAACAGCCAGGTCTTCAGCTTCTTCCTGAAGGAGAGGTGGTCTTGGGTCAGGCGAAGGTCGGTCGGGAGGGAGTTCCAGGTCTTGGCGGCCAGGTAGGAGAAGGACCTTCCTCCTGTAGTCGCTCTTCGGATGCGGGGGACGGCGGCGAGGGCGTGGTTGGCTGATCGGAGGTGGCGTTTGGGAGCGTAGAAGTTGACTCGGCTGTTGAGGTAGCTCGGGCCTTGGTCGTGTAGGGCCTTGTGTGCGTGGGTGAGGAGGCGGAAGGTGATTCTTTTGTTGACGGGGAGCCAGTGAAGGTCTCTCAGATGTCCGGAGATGTGGCTGGTTCGTGGGATGTCGAGGATGAGTCTGGCTGAGGCGTTCTGGATCCGCTGGAGTCTCTTCTGGAGCTTGGCGGTGGTACCGGCGTAGAGGGCGTTGCCGTAGTCCAGTCGGCTGGTGACGAGGGCCTGGGTGACGGTCTTCCTGGTCTCGGTGGGGATCCACCAGAAGATCTTCCGTAGCATGCGTAGGATGTTGAAGCACGCCGAGGAGACGTTGTTGACTTGCCTGGTCATGGAGAGGGAGGAGTCCAGGATGAAGCCCAGGTTTCCTGCATGGTCTGTCGGTTTGGGTGCGGTGCCCAGGGCGGGAGGCCACCAGGAGTCGTCCCAGGCGGAGGGTGAGGAGCCCAGGATGAGGACCTCCGTCTTGTCCGAGTTCAGTTTCAGGCGGCTGGTTGTCATCCACTCGGCTACCTCTTTCATCCCTTCGTGCAGGTTGGCTCTGGCGGCGGCGGGGTCGTTGGTCAGGGAGAGGATCAGCTGGGTGTCGTCGGTGTAGGAGATTATGCTGAGGTTGTGTTTGCGTACGATGGCCGCGAGGGGGCTTATGTAGACGTTGAAGAGGGTGGGGCTCAGAGATGATCCTTGGGGGACGCCGCAGATGACTTCGGAGGCCTCTGACTTGTACGGTGGAAGACGGACTCTCTGTGTTCTTCCGTCGAGGAAGGAGATGATCCATTCCAGCGCCTTGTCCTGGATGCCGATGTTGCTGAGGCGCCGTACTAGGGTGCGGTGGCAGACCGTGTCGAATGCTGCGGAGAGGTCTAGGAGGATGAGGGCCGCTGTTTCTCCCTTGTCCATCAGGGCTCGGATGTCATCGGTGGCGGCGATGAGGGCGGTCTCGGTGCTGTGGTTGGCTCGGAAGCCGGACTGTGAGGGGTCGAGGGATCTGTTCGTCTCGAGGAAGGCGGCCATCTGCTTGTTGACGGTCTTCTCGATGACTTTGGCTGGAAACGGGAGGAGCGAGATGGGGCGGTAGTTCTTGAGTTCGGTGGGGTCCGCTGTGGGTTTCTTGAGTAGAGCGCTGAGTTCGGCGTGCTTCCAGCTCTCAGGGAAGGTGGCGGTGTCGAAGGATGTGTTGATGATGTCTCACAGGTGGGGTGCGATGACAGCGTCGGCCTTGTTGAAGACGTGGTGAGGGCAGGGGTCGGTCGGTGATCCGGAGTGGATGGAGTTCATCGTGCGGATGGTGTCTTCGGTGCTGATCGGGGTCCAGGCGTGGAGGGTGGTGGTGGGGGGCGGTTGTTCGGTCATGGTGTGCGTTGGTTGGTTGTTGAAGCTGCTGTGTATGTCCGCGATCTTGTTGTGGAAGTATGAAGCGAGGGAGTTGCAGAGGTCTTGCGATGGGGTGATGTCGTTGTTTCCTGCGCTGGGGTTGGAAAGCTCTTTCACAATGTTGAAGAGTTCCTTGCAGTTGTGTGCGTTGTTGTCCAACCGGTCCTTGAATGCTGTTTTCTTGGCGGCGCGGATCAGCTGGTGGTGTTTCCGGGTGGCGAGTTTGAAGGAGGTCCTGTTGTCCGGTGTCGGTTCCCTTCTCCAGACTTTCTCGAGGGCTCGGCAGTTCTTCTTGGAGCTCTTGAGTTCGTCGGTGAACCATGGGGCCTTCTTGCTGCCGGGTCTGCTAGGCGGGGTCCTCAGTGGGGCGAGTTCGTCCGCGCAGTTGCTGATCCACTTCGTGAGGTTGTCGGCGGCCTGGCTGGGGTTCGCTGAGCTGGCAGGAGGGTGCTGGCTCAGGGAGGTGGCGAGCTGGTCTGCTGTGATCTTGTTCCAGCTTCTGCGGGCGGCCTGTTGCTGGTGGTGGTGGGTCGTCGTTCTCTTGAAGGTGAAGTGGACGCAGCTGTGGTCCGTCCATTGAAGCTCAGTGGCGTGGCTGAAGTCGATGTCTGTGCTGGAAGAGAAGACTGCGCCGAGTGTGTGTCCGGCGAGGTGGGTGGGGGTGGACACCAGTTGCTTGAGTCCCAGGTTGGCGAGGTTGTCGAGCAGGGTGCTGGTGTTGCGGTCGTTGTTGTTCTCCAGGTGGAAGTTGAGGTCCCCCAGGAGGATGTAGTCAGCGGAGGGGAGGGCATGCGGGCTGACGAAGTCGGCGATGTCCTCGCTGAATTGTGTGCGTGGTCCAGGGGGTCGGTAGATCAGGGTGCCTCTGAGGGTTGTCTTCGGGTTGGTGTGGATCTGGAAATGCAGGTGTTCGGCGCTGGTCAGGGTGTTGTCTGTGCTGGTCGTGAGACGGATGGTGCTCCTGTGGACGATGGCGATGCCTCCTCCCATCTGGTTGGCGTTTCGGTCCCTCCGGACGATCTTGTAGCCCTCTGGGATAGCGATGGCGATGTCGGGAGCTGAAGAGGCGTTCATCCAGGTCTCTGTGAGGAAGGCAACGTCTGGGGCTGTGGCGTCTAGGAGGTTCCAGAGTTCGATGGCGTGTCTGTGGACGGAGCAGGATGCACTTGAGGTGGGTGCTGCTGGTGTTTGACTTGGCGGGTGTTGGTGCGAGGCAGGTCCGGATGCAGGAGAACTTGCAGGCGTGGCAGCTGAAGGGTCCGTGGGTGTGACGTGGTGTGGCTTGGTGGCACTCTGGGCGTCGGCCGGTGTTGAGTGCGTTGAGGGTGGCGGCTGAGTACGTCCTGCGGGTCGGTCGGGGTCTTCGAGGACCAGGGGTCCTGGCGCTGGTCGCGATCCGGTCGCGGACGGGCGCAGACAGGCTTACCTTTGGCGCGCCTTCGGCGCACAATCGGCGCGCCCGCTGCGCGTGACCGCTGCGCGTTCGCACGGTCGCCATTTAAGGCGAAGTGCGCGGGTGGGCGGAGCAGCTGGGAGGCGGGAGCGGGGAGGGTTACAGAAGAGAAAAGGGGCGGGGACAAGCGGCGGTGGCGGGAAGGGAGGGCGGAGGGCAGCGAGGTAGGCGGACAACAAGGAAGGAGAGCCTAAAACACGGGTAAAAAGAAAAATGCTAAACAGGCACAAATAAACGACAAAACAAGGAAAAAAATAGGTTAAACGAAGTAAAACAAAAACAGGCACAAATGATCGTCAAAACCAGGCAAAACAATCCCCGCAGCGGAGGCAGCCGGCAACCGGCAAACGAGGCGGCAGCGAGTCAGAGGGCAGGCGGGGGGCACACGCAGCAGCTGGTGGCCGTGCGGCGCGGGGGTGTCCCACAAGTGGGTCACACTCACCTGCGTCGCACGGTCGCCATTTAAGGCCAAGTGTGCGGGTGGGCGGAGCAGCTGGGAGGCGGGAGCGGGGAGGGTTACAGAAGAGAAAAGGGGCGGGGACAAGCGGCGGTGGCGGGAAGGGAGGGCGGAGGGCGGCGAGGTAGGCGGACAACAAGGAAGGAGAGCCTAAAACACGGGCAAAAAGAAAAATGCTAAACAGGCACAAATAAACGACAAAACAAGGAAAAAAATAGGTTAAACGAAGTAAAACAAAAACAGGCACAAATGATCGTCAAAACCAGGCAAAACAATCCCCGCAGCGGAGGCAGCCGGCAACCGGCAAACGAGGCGGCAGCGAGTCAGAGGGCAGGCGGGGGGCACACGCAGCAGCTGGTGGCCGTGCGGCGCGGGGGTGTCCCACAAGTGGGTCACACTCACCTGCGTCGCACGGTCGCCATTTAAGGCCAAGTGCGCGGGTGGGCGGAGCAGCTGGGAGGCGGGAGCGGGGAGGGTTACAGAAGAGAAAAGGGGCGGGGACAAGCGGCGGTGGCGGGAAGGGAGGGCGGAGGGCGGCGAGGTAGGCGGACAACAAGGGGCAGGCGGGGGGCACACGCAGCAGCTGGTGGCCGTGCGGCGCGGGGGTGTCCCACAAGTGAACTCAGAACTCTGAACTATGGCACCCAACATCCAGGACTTGCCATCCGGATCTTGGCGCCTTGTGCTGCTTCCGACCTATTCACACATCGGTCCACTACTGACATCATCTTATAAACCAACGTTATGTAAATAGTTATTTAATAAAATGTTTTACCCTGTTTCTTTGCTGGTGTGTTGTCTATATTTTTAATATTTGCATAGGGTTTGTCGTTATTTTGGGCGGGATGGGTGACGGAGCCGAGCTGTCTTGCAGCCCTCATGGTGTGGAGCTCAGTTCATCTCACTATTTTCGTATTTCTCATGAAGGGTTGTTTATAATATTTCTATTTTAGCGAGGTCAAAAAGAGATCCAATTAGTGGCCTACTGATTTTGCTCGATTACTTTTATTTTTTTACACGATTTTTCACGATCTGCAAAGACTAAACAGAGTATTGCGACTTTGTGCTTGTTTGTAAATAGAGAATGAACCAAAGAGAATCAATTGTAAAACAGTAAATGCTTGGATAATAATCAATCAAATGGAGAGACAAGCAGGCAGGACGGATTACAACTGGGGTAAAGGCCTGCGTTAACTACTCTTCACTATCTGCAAAGAGAGAGTACTACTAAGAGAAAAGAGGGGAGGGGGGCAGCGTTCAAAGCACATCAGCGTGCATAAATACGAAAATGTTTTTATCTATCACGTACTTGACATTTTAAAGCTTTTCATATTTGCTATTAAAAAACCATTGAAATTCACTGAAAAAACCATAGGTTATAGTCGATATATAGTTAGGAATTTGCATTTACAAAACCTTGAAAATTCAATGAAAAAACCATTGGTTTTAGGCCATATATAGTTAGGGATTTGCATTTACAAAACCTTATTTTACTCGCATAAAACCATTGAAATTCCATATATAGTTAGATGCGCTAACTATATATCGCGCACCCGCAATCCACTGCTGATGATGTCACATATTACATCATTCATGACATGGTCAGTGACATCACTGATGACATCACTGATGACAACTCAAATGACATCACTGATGACATCTCAAATGACATCACTGATGACATCACTGATGACAACTCAAATGACATCACTGACAACATCACAGATGACATCATTCATGTGTTAATACGATGAACCTCTACAGACTCTGATATATCCTTAGATACACTCAGTGAAAACAGACACTCACAGACTGTCACTCATCCATGGAGTTACTCATACACCTAGACAGTCATGCAAAGAATCAAACACACCTCCAATTCCTCTACTATACAGTTATACACACCTTACTTATTGAAACATATTCTAACACATATTTACTCTCTTATACAATCCTTGATACATGTTCACAATGATCCATACAGCCACTCACACATTCACTGGCTCTTATGCACAGTTATTTATGTATGTTAACTCTCACATGTACTGTGTTTTACATATGTACTTACTTTGACATGTAGCACTGAGATATCCATTCACTCACCAATACACTCATGCACACAGTCAACCGCCCATATAGCTGTTTCCACATGCACTCTTGAACTCATACACCTAGTGAATCAACTGCTTACACATCTATGCACAGAGTCACACACCTCCCAGCCACCCACACACATACTCAGTCTCCCATACAAATACTTGAGCAACCAATCAATAACCCATATAGTTATTCATATAGCTACTGATCAACACATGCAGCAGTTTACAGAACAACAGATATAATGACGCACAAATAAATACAGTTTAATCACTAATCCATGCACTCAGTGAGACACATTTAATCACTCCCTCATACAATCAGTCATGCACCTACTAAATCCTTCATCCAGACATTTATACATCCACTCATTCTTCAATATGTAAGACATATTTTAACTTTACAGAAACATACAGTCACTGGATGTTGTCATCAGTGATGTCATTTGAGTTGTCATCAGTGATGTCATCAGTGATGTCACTGACCATGTCATGAATGATGTAATATGTGACATCATCAGCAGTGGATTGCGGGTGCGCGATATATAGTTAGCGCATCTAACTATATATGGAATTTCAATGGTTTTATGCGAGTAAAATAAGGTTTTGTAAATGCAAATCCCTAACTATATATGGCCTAAAACCAATGGTTTTTTCATTGAATTTTCAAGGTTTTGTAAATGCAAATTCCTAACTATATATCGACTATAACCTATGGTTTTTTCAGTGAATATATATATATATATATATATATATATATATATATATCCATCCAAAAAGTGCAGGTACCCGTTTAGAAGCAACAACATACATGAACTCTGTGTTGAACTTAATTTATTTCACGCACTTGCCAGCAGGTTTTCAAAAGCAAGTCTCTTCATGAAATTCAAGTGCCAAATGCATTTCGAGAGCGAAGGCTCTCTTCCTCAGTGGCAAATTCCATCCAGGTGCTGAGGCACTCCCATGAGTGTAAATTACCCCTCCCTCTGAACTTTGCGAAGCACAGCAGCGTTTCTGGGATTAGAAGTCCTTTAGTTGGGAGGGGAGCTGTTCAGCAAAATTGATGTAAGTAAAAGCCCAAGTGGGTTTGAAGGCACATTACCATTGTCTGCCTGCCCCGCTTTTCAGTCCGTGATTAAGTGTTCAAGGGGCACCCCTGCTGCGCCCCAAGACGTCCGTGTCCAAGCTCCTCTTAAGTCTTGAAGAGCTAGCTCTGCCCTGCAGCATGTTGCAACCGGGCGGCCGTCATAAATCCATCCAAAACGTGCAGGTACCCATTTAGAAGCAACAACATACACGAACTCTGTGTTGAACTTAATTTATTTCACGCACTTGCCAGCAGGTTTTCAAAAGCAAGTCTCTTCATGAAATTCAAGTGACAAATGCATTTCGAGAGCGAAGGCTCTCTTCCTCAGTGGCAAATTCCATCCAGGTGCTGAGGCACTCCCATGAGTGTAAATTACCCCGCCCTCTGAACTTTGTGAAGCACAGCAGCGTTTCTGGGATTAGAAGTCCTTTAGTTGGGAGGGGAGCTGTTCAGCAAAATTGATGTAAGTAAAAGCCCAAGTGGGTTTGAAGGCACATTACCATTGTCTGCCTGCCCTGCTTTTCAATCCGTGATTAAGTGTTCAAGGGGCACCCCTGCTGCGCCCCAAGACGTCCGTGTCCAAGCTCTTCTTAAGTCTTGAAGGGCTAGCTCTGCCCTGCAGCATGTTGCTCCCACGACCGGGCGGCCGTCATAAATCCATCCAAAAAGTGCAGGCACCCATTTAGAAGCAACAACATACACGAACTCTGTGTTGAACTTAATTTATTTCACGCACTTGCCAGCAGGTTTTCAAAAGCAAGCCTCTTCATGAAATTCAAGTGCCAAATGCATTTCGAGAGCAAAGGCTTTCTTCCTCAGTGGCAAATTCCATCCAGGTGCTGAGGCACTCCCATGAGTGTAAATTACCCCGCCCTCTGAACTTTGTGAAGCACAGCAGCATTTCTGGGATTAGAAGTCCTTTAGTTGGGAGGGGAGCTGTTCAGCAAAATTGATGTAAGTAAAAGCCCAAGTGGGTTTGAAGGCACATTACCATTGTCTGCCTGCCCCGCTTTTCAGTCCGTGATTAAGTGTTCAAGGGGCACCCCTGCTGCGCCCCAAGACGTCCGTGTCCAAGCTCCTCTTAAGTCTTGAAGAGCTAGCTCTGCCCTGCAGCATGTTGCTCCCACGACCGGGCGGCCGTCATAAATCCATCCAAAAAGTGCAGGTACCCATTTAGAAGCAACAACATACACGAACTCTGTGTTGAACTTAATTTATTTCACGCACTTGCCAGCAGGTTTTTAAAAGCAAGTCTCTTCATGAAATTCAAGTGCCAAATGCATTTCAATAGCGAAGGCTCTCTTCCTCAGTGGCAAATTCCATCCAGGTGCTGAGGCACTCCCATGAGTGTAAATTACCCCGCCCTCTGAACTTTGTGAAGCACAGCAGCGTTTCTGGGATTAGAAGTCCTTTAGTTGGGAGGGGAGCTGTTCAGCAAAATTGATGTAAGTAAAAGCCCAAGTGGGTTTGAAGGCACATTACCATTGTCTGCCTGCCCCGCTTTTCAGTCCGTGATTAAGTGTTCAAGGGGCACCCCTGCTGCGCCCCAAGACGTCCGTGTCCAAGCTCCTCTTAAGTCTTGAAGAGCTAGCTCTGCCCTGCAGCTTGTTGCTCCCACGACCGGGCGGCCATCATAAATCCATCCAAAAAGTGCAGGTACCCATTTAGAAGCAACAACATACACGAACTCTGTGTTGAACTTAATTTATTTCACGCACTTGCCAGCAGGTTTTCAAAAGCAAGTCTCTTCATGAAATTCAAGTGCCAAATGCATTTCGAGAGCGAAGGCTCTCTTCCTCAGTGGCAAATTCCATCCAGGTGCTGAGGCACTCCCATGAGTGTAAATTTCCCCGCCCGTCACGAAGGGGATTCTTTCCACACCCAATGGGGTTTCAACTATGTTTTACTATGGCTAATGCAGGGCGGCTCACTTGAGATAAACCAATGACACTACTAAGACCAGCAGGCTCAGCGCGTGTCCACACCTACTGGGCGGCTGTTTTTCATGTATAATTACTGCCTTGCGCTCTGCATTATGCTGATTGAACTGCCTCTGAAGAAATGCTCGTGTAGCATGAAACGCGTCAGGCTCTTGAATTTGTGAAAACTCCTTTTTCAAAACATGCTGCAGCCTTTTGCAATAAACGGATTGATACCTACCTGTTTGTGGCTTTCCTAAATGGGCAAACTTTGTTGGTTTGATGTTTGACGGCCGGCCCGGTCGTGGGAGAAGCCCTGCCAAAACTGAGATGGACCAGGCTGGAATCACTCAACATTCAGCTATTTGGACAGTAGGTCGTGTTGCAGAAGTTTTAAAGTGCAGCCTGTCACGAAGGGGATTCTTTCCACACCCAATGGGGTTTCAACTATGTTTTACTATGGCTAATGCAGGGCGGCTCACTTGAGATAAACCACTGACACTACTAAGACCAGCAGGCTCAGTGCGTGTCCACGCCTACTGGGCGGCTGTTTTTCATGTATAATTACTGCCTTGCGCTCTGCATTATGCTGATTGAACTGCCTCTGAAGAAATGCTCGTGTAGCATGAAACGCGTCAGGCTCTTGAATTTGTGAAAACTCCTTTTTCAAAACATGCTGCAGCCTTTTGCAATAAACGGATTGATACCTACCTGTTTGTGGCTTTCCTAAATGGGCAAACTTTGTTGGTTTGATGTTTGACGGCCGGCCCGGTCGTGGGAGAAGCCCTGCCAAAACTGAGATGGACCAGGCTGGAATCACTCAACATTCAGCTATTTGGACAGTAGGTCGTGTTGCAGAAGTTTTAAAGTGCAGCCTGTCACGAAGGGGATTCTTTCCACACCCAATGGGGTTTCAACTATGTTTTACTATGGCTAATGCAGGGCGGCTCACTTGAGATAAACCACTGACACTACTAAGACCAGCAGGCTCAGCGCGTGTCCACGCCTACTGGGCGGCTGTTTTTCATGTATAATTACTGCCTTGCGCTCTGCATTATGCTGATTGAACTGCCTCTGAAGAAATGCTCGTGTAGCATGAAACGCATCAGGCTCTTGAATTTGTGAAAACTCCCTTTTCAAAACATGCTGCAGCCTTTTGCAATAAACGGATTGATACCTACCTGTTTGTGGCTTTCCTAAATGGGCAAACTTTGTTGGTTTGATGTTTGACGGCCAGCCCGGTCGTGGGAGAAGCCCTGCCAAAACTGAGATATACCAGGCTGGAATCACTCAACATTCAGGTATTTGGACAGTAGGTCGTGTTGCAGAAGTTTTAAAGTGCAGCCTGTCACGAAGGGGATTCTTTCCACACCCAATGGGGTTTCAACTATGTTTTACTATGGCTAATGCAGGGCGGCTCACTTGAGATAAACCACTGACACTACTAAGACCAGCAGGCTCAGCACGTGTCCACGCCTACTGGGCGGCTGTTTTTCATGTATAATTACTGCCTTGCGCTCTGCATTATGCTGATTGAACTGCCTCTGAAGAAATGCTCGTGCAGCATGAAACGCGTCAGGCTCTTGAATTTGTGAAAACTCCTTTTTCAAAACATGCTGCAGCCTTTTGCAATAAACGGATTGATACCTACCTGTTTGTGGCTTTCCTAAATGGGCAAACTTTGTTGGTTTGATGTTTGACGGCCGGCCCGGTCGTGGGAGAAGCCCTGCCAAAACTGAGATGGACCAGGCTGGAATCACTCAACATTCAGCTATTTGAACAGTAGGTCGTGTTGCAGAAGTTTTAAAGTGCAGCCTGTCACGAAGGAGATTCTTTCCACACCCAATGGGGTTTCAACTATGTTTTACTATGGCTAATGCAGGGCGGCTCACTTGAGATAAACCACTGACACTACTAAGACCAGCAGGCTCAGCGCGTGTCCACGCCTACTGGGCGGTTGTTTTTCATGTATAATTACTACCTTGCGCTCTGCATTATGCTGATTGAATTGCCTCTGAAGAAATGCTGGTGTAGCATGAAACGCGTCAGGCTCTTGAATTTGTGAAAACTCCTTTTTCAAAACATGCTGCAGCCTTTTGCAATAAACGGATTGATACCTACCTGTTTGAGGCTTTCCTAAATGGGCAAACTTTGTTGGTTTGATGTTTGACGGCCGGCCCGGTCGTGGGAGAAGCCCTGCCAAAACTGAGATGGACCAGGCTGGAATCACTCAACATTCAGGTATTTGGACAGTAGGTCGTGTTGCAGAAGTTTTAAAGTGCAGCCTGTCACGAAGGGGATTCTTTCCACACCAAATGGGGTTTCAACTATGTTTTACTATGGCTAATGCAGGGCGGCTCACTTGAGATAAACCACTGACACTACTAAGACCAGCAGGCTCAGCGTGTGTCCACGCCTACTGGGTGGCTGTTTTTCATGTATAATTACTGCCTTGCGCTCTGCATTATGCTGATTGAACTGCCTCTGAAGAAATGCTCGTGTAGCATGAAACGCGTCAGGCTCTTGAATTTGTGAAAACTCCTTTTTCAAAACATGCTGCAGCCTTTTGCAATAAACGGATTGATACCTACCTGTGTGTGGCTTTCCTAAATGGGCAAACTTTGCTGGTTTGATGTTTGACGGCCGGCCCGGTCGTGGGAGAAGCCCTGCCAAAACTGAGATGGACCAGGCTGGAATCACTCAACATTCAGCTATTTGGACAGTAGGTCGTGTTGCAGAAGTTTTAAAGTGCAGCCTGTCACGAAGGGGATTCTTTCCACACCCAATGGGGTTTCAACTATGTTTTACTATGGCTAATGCAGGGCGGCTCACTTGAGATAAACCACTGACACTACTAAGACCAGCAGGCTCAGCGCGTGTCCACGCCTACTGGGCGGCTGTTTTTCATGTATAATTACTGACTTGCACTCTGCATTATGCTGATTGAACTGCCTCTGAAGAAATGCTCGTGTAGCATGAAAAGCGTCAGGCTCTTGAATTTGTGAAAACTCCTTTTTCAAAACATGCTGCAGCCTTTTGCAATAAACGGATTGATACCTACCTGTTTGTGGCTTTCCTAAATGGGCAAACTTTGTTGGTTTGATGTTTGACGGCCGGCCCGGTCGTGGGAGAAGCCCTGCCAAAACTGAGATGGACCAGGCTGGAATCACTCAACATTCAGCTATTTGGACAGTAGGTTGTGTTGCAGAAGTTTTAAAGTGCAGCCTGTCACGAAGGGGATTCTTTCCACACCCAATGGGGTTTCAACTATGTTTTACTATGGCTAATGCAGGGCGGCTCACTTGAGATAAACCACTGACACTACTAAGACCAGCAGGCTCAGCGCGTGTCCACGCCTACTGGGCGGCTGTTTTTCATGTATAATTACTGCCTTGCGCTCTGCATTATGCTGATTGAACTGCCTCTGAAGAAATGCTCGTGTAGCATGAAACGCGTCAGGCTCTTGAATTTGTGAAAACTCCTTTTTCAAAACATGCTGCAGCCTTTTGCAATAAACGGATTGATACCTACCTGTTTGTGGCTTTCCTAAATGGGCAAACTTTGTTGGTTTGATATATATATATATATATATATATATATATATATATATATATATATATATATATATATATATATATATATATATATATATATATATATATATATATATATATATATGTGTACATATATATATATATATTACCTACTGGCGGTCGCCAGTAGGTATATATAGTTAGGATTTTTTTGAATAGGGATTTCTGAAAATTCTATGTTGAATATCTTTGGCGTTGATGGACAGAATTGGCTGAAATTTTCAGGAAAATGGCACATTTTGTTTCTGAGCGTCCCCAGAAAGTTTGGGGGGGGGTTTCGTCAAGCAGGGGCCGAGAAAAAAGGGGGGTCCTAAAACGTGTTTTTAACATTGAGTTTTCCTTAGGGCGGTTGGACTCACTTTTAGCTTGAACGGCTGAATGGATTTCTATGAAACTTGGCAAAATTCTAGAGTCTGTTTGCCCGATGTGCCTTTGCTAGGTCTCAAGATATGTGCTCCAGTTGATTTTGAGAAATTAACGTTCAAAAAAATATATATATCTGTGACAGCGTCCCGGTTAGCGCCCCAGTTCGCGTACCAGACGCGTAACGGAACTTCGCGAGGAGAAGCGGATTGGCTCTCCTGTGACTGTCAACATTCTAAACAGTCCGGAGGGGCCGCCATCTTGTCTCTCGGTAGGATCGAGAGACAAGAGGTGGAAATAAACGAAGGGGGAAATGAATGAAAGGGGGCAAGGTAGACCCCTCCTGACCCCCTAGGATTGATGTGGGGGCTATTAAAGGGCCCCGCGGGGCAAAAAAATAAAATACATTTTTTTTCGATTTTTCGCGATGGAAGCGCTACCCGGTACGCGAACCGGGTAGCTCACCGGTAGCGTAACGGGAGTCCGCCATCTTGTGTTTCGGACGAATTTAGTCACAAGATGGAGGATAAACAGTGTTGGGAATGGGTATAAGGGGGCACGGGAGACATATCCTGACCCCCTAGGTTTTCTGAGGGTGGCTGAGGAGACCCATATATGTAAAAAAAAATTTTGCACGGTTAGCGCCCGGTCGGCGAACCGGGTAGCGTTCCGGAAAGCGTAACAAGGGGAAAACCCAGGGAAATAGTAAAATAATATTTTAGAGTGCTTTGAGGTAGGGTAGCTCTGAGTAGAGCTGTTGTGTTGTGTGGGTGATGTAAGTACCAACATGTAGGTACCAATGAAGAGTCTAAAATTCAATGTACAACATCTACTCTGTAGATATTTTGTATGTTCTAATATGGGTAATTTAAATGTAAATGTGTGGAAAAGCACTTCATGCTTTAAAGCAATTGTATTTTTGAAATGATTGTTCTTTCCTCTTAGTCCTCCTCTTTGTATTTTTTTCCCCACACTCTTCCTCAGCATGATAGTTGATAAATTCGTTCCCTCAAAAAATTTATATACATAAAAAATTATATTAAATACATATAAAATATATTTTCCTTTAAAAGAAGAATACATTGGGGGCGTGGCTAGCAGCCGACAATGGCGGCAGCCTAGAGGGAGAGCTCCGTGATTGAGGTGGCTCCCTGGATCAATCCGTACATCCATCCGTTTCTGTAACTTCCCAAGCGGGAAGGCACGGAAGCCTAGGACCAAGCGGCGACAAACCGTGCAAGCGGGACCTCGATCCGAGGTCGGGAAGTGCGGTTCTGGCAGCGCCCAGGAGGGGCCTGTGCACAGCGTCCGGACCGGGGACTACAGTGCGTGGCAGGCCGGGAGGAAGTGGCCCGTCTCGGGCGCAGAAACACCGGAAGTGCCCAGCAGCAGAGTGAGGCGGTGGCAGATTGACCGGAGCACCCAGCCGCCGTCGCCGGACATCGCGAGCAAGAGGGGTCTGGCGGGAGGCGCACTGGAGGTCGCAGACGCCCGGCGTGGACGAAGGGAGACACACGGAGAGGCCGGACCCGGGCCGGCGACCGCCATCTTGACCGGCGGGGTCCGCGCTGACTCACGGTACCACGCAGCAACTCCCCAAGGGAGCCCTGAGCGGCAGCAAACACAGACGCCGCGGAGAACCTAGAGGTCACCCACGCCCGGCTTGAGGCCTGAATCCGGCAGCGCATTCGCACGGGGCGCCCGTCCGTTCCCCGGCGAAGACTGGCAGGCGCCGGCACGGGGCCCCACATCAATACCAGAGATCTCGAGCAGGGGCCCGACGGCCGCAAAGAGAAGGGGGCACTCAAAGTGGGCAGTGGTTGTTCCCGCAGGGCCACACAGATTAGCTGCATACCCCGCACAACAGCCCGAGACCCTGCGGGTGGCTTCTCCCCCCCCCCACAAGGAAAATCCGGTCCGGCTGGACGCCTTTACGGAGCGCAGTGCATAGACAGTCCCTCGAAGGCAACACCCCACACCTACGCACTGAACGGACCCCGGATCAGCCCCTATTGACTATCCGAGGAGGTCGGTAAGGCGCAGCCCCTGTGGAACTTGGAGTGCGACGACTACACGGCAACAAGTCGGCCCAGGCGACGACGACATGGCAGGCACAGGACCTAAAAGCGTGGCGGCACAGTCACGCCTGGACCGGTTCGCATATGAGAAGCCCGGCTCTCCCTCGCAGGAGGCCAAATCGCAATCAAGTAAAACGACCGACGGACCCGGGGGCAAGAAGGCGACAATAGACGATGTGATGCGAGCCCTCACGCAGGTACAAGCCACGGTGGGGTCAATCTCAGCCGAGATTACGCTCATAAGGGCGGACTTTCATAAAATGACGGAAAAGGTGAACAACATGGAAGTGGTGACCAAATCCTTGGTTGAAGACGTGTCTGAACTACAGATCAGCATGGAACGCATCTCTAAAGAAAACAGGGAACTGCGCGAAAAGCTTGATGACCAGGAAGGGCGCTCAAGACGAAATAACATACGTATAATAGGTGTGCCAGAATCGGAAGACACGAGGGCGATGGATCTGTATGTCGAGACCCTGATCAAAGAAACCTTGAAGCCCAAAGGACTCTCGGCCTTCTTCACAGTGGAAAGGGCGCACCGGGTGCCAGGAGGTCGCCATAAAACTGGCACTAACCCCAGACCAATAATAGCGAGACTCTTCAATTTCAGGGATCGAGATGCCATCCTGCAGGCAGCAAGGAACTCGCCTCCCATTAAAATCCAGAATGCGACACTCGCTTTCTTTCCTGACTACACGGCCGAGGTGGCACGGAGGAGGAGGACCTTCTTTGAAGTTAAAAAAGAACTGAGAGCCAGGGAAATCCCATACTCCATGATCTTCCCGGCAAAGCTTCGGGTCGTGGCGGACAACAGGACCTGGTTTTTTGATTCCCCAGAGGTGGCGCACGATTGGTTGGAGGGATGGAGACCGACGGGCCTTCCCCGTCGCTCCAACAGGCAGAACAAACACCGTAATGCTGGCTCGCGGCAGGGCTCGCACACCAACGACGAAGACACGGAGGTACATTCCCCCTTGGCTGATCTCCATGAGGACACTGCGGACGGGGGGCTGTGACTCACTGCTGACGACTGGATGAACCGCTGAGAACAGAGACTGACAAGGCCGCTTTGGACACTGGGCGGAAGGGCCTCCGCAGCTGAGGAAGGGGGCCACCGACCACGGAGAAACCTTCACCCCAGCGAGCAAGTACTATGTTATGGGGGGGGATCAAGCACTCTGCTGAGTTGGGGGGCGGGCAGTTTTGAGTCCGTTGAGCAGGGGGGCAGGGAGGGGGGGTGTTGGGGGTAGGATGGGGTTATGGTTCTTAGTTTCTACAAGGGGTCAAAATTGCTACAAGGGGGCGCACAACCACAACATGCCACTTTCACGATACTGCATGCAGAGTCGCCACACGGACCTCCTGGTCCTCCATACGCACATCTTCGCAATCCGCATACCCGCACGCAATGGGGGAGGACACTAATGTAGGGGGGGCGTCCACCTTGCGCCTCATGTCATGGAATGTACGGGGCCTGGGCGACAAAATCAAGCGAGGGCTGGTCCTGCAGAGTATCAAAAGAATGAGTCCCGCCCTGGTACTGCTACAAGAAACGCACCTCACAGGCACGGCCACTAGGGCCCTAGACAGGAGGGGCTATAGAATGGTGGCACACTCTGAGTTCACGAGAGGGTCCCGAGGCACCGGGATACTAATTCACAGGTCATCAAAGTTTGTAATTCAATCAGTGGCAACGGACACACAGGGCCGCTTCGCAGCGGTACACGGACAATGGGAGGGAGCACCGCTCAACATAGTGTCGGTATACATCCCGCCGGCGCTGCACGCTGTCGCCTTCCCGGAACTAGGCAAATTCATATTAGACCTTCCAGAGGGAACTCTTGTGCTGGGCGGGGATTTTAATGCAGTGGCTCATGACTCCCTAAATAGATACCCGGTACGCACACAAACACCGGCACACTCTAAATTACAAGACTTTATAACAGCGCAAGGCTTAGTGGACATATGGAGGCGGCTCCACCCAGTGGACCGGAACTACACTTATTACTCAACGGTTCACGACAGCTTGTCGCGGATCGACTATTTCCTGACGTTGGGAGGGGGGCATCTCACCTTCAATGACTCACAGATTAGACCGCGAGGGGTCTCAGACCACTCCCCGCTAACACTGACTCTCTCCAGTCAGGAACGGGCCAGTAGGCGGATCTTCCCTATCTACCCGGGATACCTTGGGGTGCCTGATATAGCCAAGGCCTTGAAAAGAAGTACGCGGTCTTACCTCACCGAAAATGTGGGATCAGTGGCGTCGCCTACGGTCCTGTGGGAGGCCTACAAAACGGTGCTCCGCGGGCAGGCGATCTCAGTGATAGCACAACATAAGCGCACGCAGCGTCAGGAACAGGTGGGTCTAGAGGAACAACTGGCCAAGGCAACGCGGGACCACGAGGGGAACCCGAACGGGGACACGCAGCACGCGCTCCGAATAGCCCAGCAACGACACACCGACTTTCTGCGCCACAGAGTGAGGGAACAAATGTCAGCTACTGCGAGTCGGGTGTACGATATAGGCGACAAAGCAGGGAAACTCCTGGCGTGGTTGGAGAAAGAGCGGGGAGGTCAGAAGACCATACTCCAGCTGAAAGACCCCAATGGCGAGACACACACCAGTCCGGCGAGAATAGTGGAGCTCCTGGCAGACCACTTTCACTCCGTATACACCCCGGAGTATGAGGTCACACGGGAGATGGCAGAAAGCTCGCTCTTGGGAGTGCAGACCCGCTCTCTCAACCCCGACCAACGGGACGAGCTTGACTCCGACCTAACAGCGGAGGAAATACAGAGGGCCATAACGGCACTGCACCCGGGGAAAGCGCTAGGCCCCAACGGGGTCCCGATAGAGTGGTACAAAGTGATGTCCGAAACGCTATCCACTCCGTTGCTTGATATGTTCCAAGAGTGTAGGAATAGGGGGAGACTGCCTCCTGACCAACGCACGGCCACAATTGTTGCGATACCCAAACCCGGCAAGCCCCCTGAGGACGGCGGTTCGTACCGCCCGATCTCCCTCCTCAACGCAGAGAGTAAAATCCTGGCGAAACTGTTGGCCACCAGGCTCCTGCCTCATCTGCCACACCTGATACACCCGGATCAGTCGGGCTTCATGCCGCACCGGAGTACGGCACTGAACCTGAGACGGCTGCACGGGGTACTGGCGCGAGCACCACGGTTGGGGGAACCAGCGGCGGTACTGTCACTAGATGCCAAAATGGCGTTTGACATGGTGGAGTGGCGCTATCTCTTTGCGGTCCTGGAACATATGGGTATTGGCCCGACGTTCGTATCATGGGTCAGACTACTGTATGCCGCACCAGTGGCGCGAGTGACCGCAAATGGCCACATATCAAGAGAGTTTCCGCTGGCACGGGGCACGAGACAAGGGTGTCCGCTCTCGCCACTGCTATTCGCCCTAGTGCTGGAACCCCTAGCCACAATTATCAGAACCACCCAGCTGCTGAAAGGCATACAATGGGGAGGTGATTGGGAAGATAGAGTATCCCTATATGCCGATGACATGCTCGTCTATCTCATGGACCTCAAGAACGGCATCCCGGTCCTACTGGCACTGTGCGAAACCCACGGTACGGCTTCGGGCTACAAACTTAACTGGTCCAAGTCCATCATCTTCATGGTGCAGGGCGACATTCCAGCCTTGCCTGAGGACTGCCAACTGATCATAGAACACACCTCCTTTAAATATCTAGGGATATGGATCACGAGGGACCACTCGACCTTCATGGAGCTGAATCTTAAGCCCCAGTTGGACAGGCTAAAGGCGGACGTGCGCCACTGGAAGAATCTCCCCTTAACACTTTTAGGTAGAGCGGCGCTCTTCAAGATGATGGCACTGCCTCGCTTCCTCTATGTCCTAGAAAACACCCCGGCGGTGGTCCCCGTATCCTTTTTCCGCCACGTGGCGGCACAGCTGTCCGGCCTTCTGTGGGGTGACAAACCGGCTAGGGTGGCGCGACGGAAACTGACCAGGGACTGGTACAGTGGAGGGATAGCCCTCCCCGACCTCGAACTGTATTACTGGGCCGCTCACCTCAAGGTGATCAACCAATGGGTTCACGCGGCGCAAGACGACCCGGCATACGAGGCCGACAGGTGCCAGCTGGGCACGTCCACCCTTCTGGCCCCACTCTACAACAAAGGACTAGTGCGGAAGCTTGAGGGACCTACCAAACACACAGTGACCATTTGGCACAAAGCGCAACGGCGACTGGCATGGGAGGGAGTGATCACGGGCCTCACGCCACTGTGGGACACGAAAGCACTCGGCAGCCTGCGCAGTTCAAAAGGGTTTGAGCAGTGGGACACTATTGGGATCTCCGTGGTGGGCGACCTCTGGACGAGGGAGGGCGTGCTCTCCTTTGCGACACTGAGGGAGCAATATAACCTGGAGGTGACAGAAACATATAGGTACATACAAATTAGGCACGCACTCTTGTCAGTGTTGGAACCGGGGGTTGCACTGCCGGAATCGGCTCCGTTGGAGGACCGACTGCTTACGGACTACATGGAGTCCAGTGCGACCTCACTCACTTACCGCAAACTGATGAACAACCTGCCAGATCCCCTGGGGAAGTTGAAGGAGTACTGGGAGGAAGAGGTGGGGGACCTAGATGAGGCAGAATGGAACGCAGCCCTGGCATCACCCAAGGAGGCGGGTATTTCCACCCGATTCAGGCTGGTCCAGCTCAAGATACTGCATAGGGTCTACTACACCCGCACCACACTACATAAAATGCACAGGGCAGAACACCCGTATTGCCTAAGACAATGTGGGGGGGAAGGTACACTATTCCACACTATATGGACCTGCCCAAGCATACAGGCCTACTGGAGGCGGGTCGCACGCACAATCAGTCAGGCCCTCCAGAGCCCGTTCACGCCTGACCCCAGAATCTGTCTCTTGAACGTGTGGGGCCCAACAGATCTGTCATTGTATGCCAAGGGCTGGGTGGTCATTGGAGTTATGATGGCCAAGCGGGATATAGCGAAGAATTGGGGGGCACTAGAGACACCGACACTGGCGCAATGGTGCAGGAATATGGATGTGCTCATGGTGACGGAGAGGGCGGTATACCGACAGCGACGTAATCCACGTAAATGGAACAGGATTTGGTCACAGTGGAACTCATACAGGGGGGACATTTGTGAGCCCTTGCCCGAAGGGGAGGATGGCGACAGCTCAGGGGACGATGAAGACTTGGATTGATGTGAGGGGGGAAGCGGGTGGCCTAGGTTCGCCGCAGGAGTCCGGGATCAGGGGATTTGAGGGTCAAGAGACTGCTATCGCCAGAGACGATGTATAGTATTGCTGAATATCTGCATGCAGATGCTGGTTACAATGGCCTACAGTTCATGTTTGTACAATGCAACCCCTGAAGTAGCAAGTTTTATGTTGGGGGGGGGGAAAAATTTAAAAGTTGCTCTATTGATCGTAGGCGGCTGAATGTTGAAGCTGTGCTACAATGAGTTAAATCGTGAATGTACACCATGAGAATGCAACACCAAAAATAAAATTAAAAAAAAAAAAAGAAGAATACATTTTACAGCTTTTGATATTTGCTATTAAAAAAACCATTGGAATGCACTGAAAAAACCATAGGTTATAGACCATATA
This sequence comes from Lissotriton vulgaris, assembly GCF_964263255.1. Classification (NCBI taxonomy): domain Eukaryota; kingdom Metazoa; phylum Chordata; class Amphibia; order Caudata; family Salamandridae; genus Lissotriton; species Lissotriton vulgaris. The sequence continues at coordinate 213,270 of NW_028253978.1, forward strand.
TAGTTAGGAATTAGCATTTACAAAACCTTGAAAATTCACTGAAAAAATCATAGGTTATAGACCATATATAGTTAGGAATTAGCATTTACAAAACCTTATTTTACTCACACAAAACCATTGAAATTCGCATATATAGTTAGTTGCACTAACTATATATCGCGCACCCGCAATCCACTGCTGATCATTTCACATATTACATCATTCATGACATGGTCGGTGACATCACTGAAGACATCACTGATGACATCTCAAATGACATCACTGATGACAACATCCAGTGACTGTATGTTTCTGTAAAGTTGAAATATGTCTTACATATTGAAGAATGAGTGGATGTATAAGTGTCTGGATGAAGGATTTAGTAGGTGCATGACTGACTGTATGAGTGAGTGATTAAATGTGTCTCACTGAGTGCATGGGTTAGTGACTAAACTGTCTTAATTTGTGCATCATTATGTCTGTTGTTCTGTAAACTGCTGCATGTGTTGATCAGTAGCTATATTAGTAACTATATGGGTTATTGATTGGTTGCCCAAGTATTTGTATGGGAGACTGAGTGTGTGTGTGTGGGTGGTTGAGAAGTGTATGACTCTGTGCATAGATGTGTGAGCAGTGTATTCACTAGATGTATGGGTTCAAAAGTGCTTGTGGAAACAGCTGTATGGGCGGTTGACTGTGTGCATGAGTGTATTGGTGAGTGAATGGATATCTCAGTGCTACATGTCAAAGTAAGTACATATGTAAAACACAGTACATGTGAGAGTTGACATATATAAATAACTGTGCATAAGAGCCAGTGAATGTGTGAGTGGCTGTATGGATCATTGTGAACTTGTATCAGGGATTGTATAAGAAAGTAAATATGTGTTAGTATGTGTTTGAATAAGTAAGGTGTGTATGACTGTATAGTTGAGGAAATGGAGGTGCGATTGATTCTTTGCATGACTGACTAGGTGTGTGAGTAACTCCATGGATGAGTGACAGTCTGTGAGTGTCTGTTTACACTGAGTGTATCTAAGGTTATATTAGAGTCTGAAGAGGTTCATCGTATAGTCACATGAATGATGTCAAAAGTGATGTGATCAGTAATGTCAAATGAGATGTCATCAGTGATGTCATTTGAAATGTCATCAGTGATGTCATCAGTGATGTCATTTGAGATGTCATCAGTGATGTCATCAGTGATGTCATTTGAGATGTCATCAGTGATGTCATCAGTGATGTTACTGACCATGTCATGAATGATGTAATATGTGACATGATCAGCAGTGGATTGCGGGAGCGCGATATATAGTTAGTGCAACTAACTATATATGCGAATTTCAATGGTTTTGTGTGAGTAAAATAAGGTTTTGTAAATGCTAATTCCTAACTATATATGGTCTATAACCTATGGTTTTTTCAGTGTATATATGGTTAGAATTAATTCTCTATGGAACTTTTGAAAATTCTATGTCTAATAACTTTGGCGTTTGTGGACGGAATCGGCTGATTTTTCAGGAAAATGGCACATTTTGTTTCTGAGCAGCCCTTGAAAATGTGGGGGGTTTCATCAAGGGGGGGCCGAGAAAAAAGGGGGGTCCCAAAACGCATTTTTCCCATGTTAATTTCCATAGGGCGTTTGGCCTCACTTTTAGCTCGAACGGCTGAATGGATTTGCACGAAACTTGGCAAAATTGTAGGGACTGTTAGCCCGATGTGCCTTTGCTGGGTCTCAATATATGTGCTCCAGTGGATTTTGAGAAATTAACGTTTTAAAAAATTTATATATCTGTGACAGCGTCCCAGATAGTGCTCCAGATCGCGTACTTTTCGCGTCACGGAGCTTTGCGAAGCGATGCTGATTGGCTCTCCGGTGTCTGTCAACATTCTAAACAGTCCGGTGCGGCCGCCATCTTGTCTCTCGGTAGGATCGAGAGACAAGAAGAGGTGAAAAACGAAGGGGGAATTTAATGAAAGGGGGCAAGGTAGACCCCTCTTGACCCCCTAGGAATGATGTTGGGGTTATTAAAGGGTCCCGTGGGGAAAATAAAAGAAAATTGATTTTTCACGGTAGAAGCGCTTCCCGGATCACGAACCGGGCCGCAAACTGGTAGCGAAACGGGAATTCGCCATTTTGTGTTTCGATTTAATTAAATTACTAGGTATAAGGGGGTACGGGAGACGTATCCTGATCCCTTATGTTTTCTGAGGGTGGCTGAGGAGGCTCATATATGTTGATACATGTCTTCCAGCGGATGTGCGTGAGCGTTTTTTTTTTTTTGCTGCGTGACGTCTGTTAACATTCGATTCGATGGAAATCAGGAAGTGTTGACCACCATTTTGTCACTGCGATAAAATATTTTGTTATAAATTAATCCTTATTGATAAACATTGTCTGCGCCATCTTGCCTTTTTTCCAATGCCACAATTTTGTCGTGCACGGCAGCCATTTTAGATGCCTTGACCAGACCCACTCTCTGCACGCCGTCGATTCTCAGCACGGGTCCCCACCCTCGCAAGCATCTCCCCCACGCACTGGTCACCCCCGCTCTCTCTCTCATGCATGGGCCATAAACCTCCCCCCATCTGCGCTGCTCTTCCCTGAGAATCACACCCCGTGCCCGCCCGACACCTTCCTTTCACCCTATTCACTACCGCACCCTCTGACACTCCTCTTCCTCTGTGCCCGATTGTCCAGGCCGGTCCCAGGCTATCACCTAGCCCTGCGGAGGTAGTTTATGGCCCCAGCTGTAGAGAATCCAGACATGCCAACCCTCCCGATTCAGGCGTGAGACTACCGATTTCAGTGCTAGTCTCCCGCCTCCCGATTCCTGCAAGCAAAAACCCGATTCCTCGGGGGTTTCAGCTGACAGGGCTTGGTATTGTGTAACGTGCTAATTCTTCCAGGAAACATCAGAGGGCCGATGCAGGGGCTCTAGAAGGGGTGATAAACCATTTAAGCCTCATTAACAAGCGCATGGTCTTTTAAAGATCTGTGGAGTACTCGGGGCGGCGGTGTGTGTGCCCTGTTTCAGGAGCGGGCGGGGGGGGGCACTGCCAGCAACTTGTCAGGCCAGGCAGTGTTCAACACTTGCATCATCCTTTCTCTGCCTGCTATTGCGCTCCATGCTTCGGAAAGGTAAGAAAAAGAAAGTGCATTTGAGTTTGAAATGTTCGATCCTGCAGCAGCACACTTCCAAAGCCCACACATGACAATAACCCGATTCAAGGCCCCATTCTCCCGATTTTTTTTTTTAAATCTCCCACTTTGCTCTTCTGAAATGTTGGCATGTATGAGAATCACCCCTCTTCAAAGGAGTTACAGTAGATGAAGGCCCCCACCCCATGAGATCCGTCACACCATACGGGTTCCTACTATCTGATAACCATCCTGTATTGTGCTTGGGGAGGGGATTCTCACTGTGAGGGTGTTGGACCGAGCCTGAAGCGGAAGATTCCAGGGATGGCTCTTTGTACATCAAAGTTTTTACAATTATGTGTCACATTAATAATATATAGCACTCCAACAAAGTAGTAGGATTATAAAACTTTAATAACTTATAAATATATACAACGCAACAAAAACAGTAAACACATTTAAACATTTTTTTGTAAAAAGAAGCAACAATGGTCAGTAGCTGTGTTTTGTGCGAATAGTCCCAAGGCAGCACAACGAGCTGAGTTCTGGACGGCACCCAGGTGATGTCACCTGGGTGCCGCACTGGTTTTTGGTATCCTACAATGCAGTTCCGAAAAATGGCATGGGGCGTCCCTGGGGAGGCCTTGTCAGTAGCGGTCTGTTGTGCGAATAGTTCCAAGGCAGCAGAACGCGCTGAGATGTGGATGGCACCCAGGTGATGTCCAGTAAACTGCCGCACTGGTTTTTGTATCCTATAATGCTGCTCCGAAAAACGGCGTGGGGCGCCCCGGGGGAGTGGGGGGGGGAGGCGGCGTGAACGGGCCTCCCCAGGTGGCGGCTCGTGTGCTGTAGTGGGGCGCCCCTTTACCGTTTCAGTTGCCATTCCGCCCGCTTTTGGTACACTGTGCCAAAATCCGCCATTCAGCTGAGTTGCGCCTACTCTTTCGGTTCAGCGATAGGCGGCTGCCACAGGACTCTCAAAATGGCGGCAGGCTCTATCCTTTTTGGGCCTGGTCCACTAAAATGGCCCTGGGACACCTTGGAACTCAGACGCTTGTCTGCTAGGTCTTGGACCCCATTCTCGAAAGCGTCCCCTCAGCCGTGAAGATTCTACAAAAGTCTTGGGGGCCCTCGACTCCTGCAGGCTTCCGGTGGGGAGCGGCTGCCATGATTGCTCGCGGAATGACCACGACGGAGCCACGAGATGGTGGTGCTTTTTATGCCGACGCCAGCTTCAGTCTGAAACATCCAGAAACAAGGTGGGGCTTTCATCGTTTTGGAAAAAAAAATGTTCTAAACCAATGAAAAGTGTTATTTTTAGGTCATATGACCAAGCCTTCCATCATTAGGAAACCAAAAGTAAAATGAACCAATGAAAAGTTGTATAAACAAGTCACATGACCTGTTATGCGGCGTAGGGCTATAAAAAGCGTAGAAAATCCGTTGGCACGTGAGGCGGCGTCAGTAGCGGACCGATGTGCGAATAGGCCGAAGGCAGCACAACGCGCCGAGATCCGGATGGCACTGAGGTGGTGTCCAGCAAGTTGCTGCACTGGTATGGCTATCCTACAATGCTGCGCCGAAAGTCGGCTTGGGGCGCCCCGTTGGCCTGTGAGGTCACGTCAGTCAGTGGGGGCTGTTTGAGGATCTGACTGCATTGGAAAGCAATGTGATGCTGTGCGTCGCCCCCAAGATGGAGGCTCCCCGGCTGCAGTGGGGCGCCCCTTGGTGTTTCACTCGCTATCCAGTTGAGTTGCGTTCGCACTTGCGGCTACAGTAGGCCGAAGGCAGCACAACGCGCCGAGATCTGGATGGCACCGAGGTGGTGTTTAGCAAGTTGCTGCTCTGGTGTGGCCATCCTACAATGCTGTGCCGAAAGTCGGCGTGGGGTGCCCCGTAGGCCTGTGAGGTGGTGTCAGTAGCGGACCGATGTGTGAATAGGCCGGAACCAGCACAAGGCGCCAAGATCCGGATGGCACCGAGGTGGTGTCATAGTTGAGAGTTCTGAGCAGTGTTTGTAACACTGTCTGAAGCTTATTTGCACCTGCTGCAGCTTCACTATCGCCCTGGTGTGGCCAAAGATCGCCCATGACATAGGCGGCCGGCTCCCGGGGTCTGGCAGAACTTTTTTCCTTTTCCTTTCTGCATCTTGTCCCACAATCCGTTTGACCTGAAGACACGACCAGGTCCCTGAATGTGTGCAGGGGGACGCTATTGATTGAATCAAAATGGCGGCTTCACACAAAGCTGAGTCAAGCGTTGCTGTTGATGCTATACAGACAAAGATTGGTTTTCAGTTTGTACATTCTTCAGGATTTTTTTTTCCCAGATTTTCAACATACTACTCTTCAACATTCTTCCTAAATGTAACAATGTGAGACTCACTAGGAGAACGGCTGTTTATCTTTTCTTTCAAAATGCTGCCAACAATATTTTCTGAATGGAAGACACCATCTTGTAGCATAAAGGGCCGAAAGGGGTTCTGGTCCAGCCGCTGGTTGGTGGAGACATTTTGACTATATCCTGGACCTGCCCGGCCTCGCCCAAAATGGCGCCGGTATAAATGGGACTCGTAACTCCTTGTTGTGTACTGGTTGAACAACCTTGATATCACGAGATACGAATGCAGTTTTGAAGCACATGGCGGGCGGGGACGAGAATTGATTGAATATTTCGACATCCCTATTGATATTAAGTTCTGATGTGTTATTGATTACTGTACTATTGAAAGTTCGAATTAACGTCACCCATGGTATTTGCCCACAAATGTATATCTAGATAATTTTATTGAAAGTGGCCCTGTCGTATTTTAATTACAAAATGTACGTCCACCAATTCCGCAACTGTTAGACACCTTAGTTCTTGCAACCTAATGGCCCGCTCGTTACGTTCCTCTACAATGTAAATGTCTCCTCATCATATACGATTTCAGTTTGCTCCGTGGCCGGCCCACGTGGTTATAGGCCCGTATTTGTATACTGACATTTTCACAATAAAGGTTTTTAAAACAAAACATGGTAGTAGTATTTACATTGGTAAAGTTTTTAATTTTAGTCACTGTTTTCGAATCAGTAAAAGGCAAGTGAAATAAAGCAGTCCAATTACATGACGGATAAAAGGTATAATACGCAGGAACGCAGTAAAGATATATGGTCAAGGGCAGTTGTGTTTTCCACTCCTGCAACATAAAGTGATCGATAAGAATCTGATAATCAGTCGTATCGGTGACTAAGACAGCAGGCCGAGCCTCTTTTACTCAACGGCTCCGTCATGGGACGAAGAAACGCCCTTTTTCTCGAAAAAGGAATATATTTTACTTGCAGGACAGTTGTAAATTTTCTGGGAAAGTACATTAGCCTGGAACATTATAACATATATATTTAAGAAAAAATAATGTTCGAAACCAATAAAAAGCGTAATTTTTAGCTCATATGACCAAGCCTTTCATCATTAAAATAACAAAAGTAAAATGAACCAATGAAAAGTTTTATTAACAAGTCACATGACCTGTTATGCTTACGTTACGCGCTGCGCGCTGCATCCCGGATCGCTTCCGGGAAGCTGCGCTTCGCGCACCGGAGCACTTCCGGGTGCGCTAACGCGGCGTGTCATATAACGCATTATGCGACAACGTAGGCCCAGAAAAAAGTCAAAATGTCTCCACCAACCAGCGTTCAGAACACAACCCCTTTCAGCAGTCTAAAAAGTTCTGTTAAATGATAACAGAAGGGACAGGCAACAAGAACCATCAGTCAAAGAGGGGAGGGCAAGTTCTTCTCTACCGGGTCATGTTGGGGCGCTACCGGAACTGATCGAATTGGTAGTCTACAGTGTTTCTGGATGTTTCAGACTGAAGCTGGCGTCAGCATGAGAGCACCACCATCTCGTAGCTCAGTCGTGGCCATTCCATGAGCAATCATGGCAGCCGCTCCCCACCAGAAGCCTGCGGGAGTCGGGGGCCCCCAAGACTTTTGTAGAATCTTCAAGGCTGAGGGGACGCTTTCGAGAATGGGACCCAAGCCCTATCAGGCAAGCGTCCGAGTTCCAAGGTGTCCCAGGGCCATTTCAGTGGACCACGCCCAAATCTGAAGAGCCGGCCGCCATTTTGAGAGTCCTGTGGCAGCCGCCTATCGTTGCATCGCAACAGTGGGAGCAACTCAACTACATGGTGAGCGAGACGCTGTAGTCGCAAGAGCGGGCGGTAAACAGCTGAATGGCGGAAGAGGCAGAGTGTAGCAAAAGCGGGCGGAATGGCAACTGAAACTGTAAAGGGGCGCCCCACTACAGCGTGTCTTCAGGTCAAACGGATTGTGGGACAAGGTCCAGAATGGAAGAGTCATCAAAAGGCAAAAAGTTCCGCCGGACCCCGGGAGCCGGCCGCCTATGTCGGGGGCGATCTCAGGCCACACCAGGGCAACACGACTTGGGGAGGGGGCAGGAGCTAAGTGCCATCTCACCGCCCCTCGGGGGCCTCCGTCAAGCGGTTCAGGGAGGCACCGCATCACATTGTTTAACAATGCAGTCAGGTCCACAAACGGCCCTCACTTACTTTGAGAATAGTGAAGCTGCAGTAGGTGCAAATAAGCTTCAGACAGTGTTACAAGCGCTGCTCAGAACTCTGAACTATGGCACCCAACATCCAGGACTTATGCCATTTGAGCATGGCAGTGACATCGAAGCAACTCAGGGATCAAAACTATGAACGTACACTCACGTATGAAAATCTTACTTGGGGAGGGGGCAGGAGCCAAGCGCCCCCTCCCAGTCCGCGCCACCACACCGTATGTTGAAAATCTGAAGCCATCGTTCTACAAACTCTCAACCAGCCTTGGATGGAAAAATCTAGAAGAATGTACAAACTGAAAACCAGTTTTGGTCTGCATAGCATCAGCAGCAACGCTTGCTATCAGAGTGCATGAATTTCATGCTCGATCGATTGAGCTAGCCGCATCGGGCAACAAAAAGTATAAAATAGTTATGTAAATAGTTATTTAATAAAATGTTTTACCCTGTTACTTTGCTGGTGTGTTGTATATATTTATAATATTTGCATAGGGTTTGTCGTTATTTTGGGTGGGGTGGGGTGGGCGGCAGAGTCGAGCTGTCTTGCAGCCATCATGGTGTGGAGCTAAGTTCATCTTACTAGTTTCGTATTTCTCATGAGGGGTTGTTCTTAATGTTTCTATTTTAGCGAGGTCAAAAAGAGATCCCATTAGTGGCCTACTGATTTTGCTCGATTCCTTTTGTTTTTTTAAACTATTTTTCACTATCTGCAAAGACTAAACAGAGTATTGCGACTCTGTGCTTGTTTGTAAATACAGAATGAACCAAAGAGAACCAATTCTAAAACAGTAAATGCTTGGATAGCAATCAATCAAATAGAGAGAGAAGCAGGCACAACGGATTACAACGGGGGCAAAGGCCTGTGTTAACTACCCTTCACTATCTGCAAAGAGAGAGTACTGCTAAGAGAAAAGAGGGGGGGGGGAGGGGGGCAGCGTTCAAAGCACATCAGTGTGCATAAACACGAAAATGTTTTTACCTATCATGTACTTGACATTTGACAGCATTTGATATTTGGTATTAAAAAACCATTGAAATTCACAGAAAAAAACATAGGTTTTAGGCCATATAGTTAGGGATTTGCATTTACAAGACCTTATTTTACTCGCATAAAACCATTGAAATTCGCATATATAGTTAGATGCGCTAACTATATATCGCGCACCCGCAATCCACTGCTGATGATGTCACATATTACATCATTCATGACATGGTCAGTGACATCACTGATGACATCACTGATGACAACTCAAATGACATCACTGACAACATCACTGATGACATCAATCATGTGATAATACGATCAACCTCTTCAGACTCTAATATAACCTTAGATACACTCAGAGTAAACAGACACTCACAGACTGTCACTCATCCATGGAGTTACTCACACACCTAGTCAGTCATGCACTGAATCAATCACTCCTCCATATCCTCAACTATACAGTTATACACACCTTACTTATTCAAACATATACTAACACATATTTACTCTTTTATACAATCCCTGATACAAGTTCACAATGATCCATACAGCCACTCACACATTCACTGGCTCTTATGCACAGTAATTTGTATATGTGAACTTTCACATGTACTGTGTTTTACATATGTACTTACTTTAACATGTAGCACTGAGATATCCATTCACTCACCAATAGACTCGTACACAGTCAACCACCCATACAGCTGTTTCCACATGCAGTTTTGAACCCATACATCTAGTGAATCAACTGCTCACACATCTATGCACAGAGTCATACACCTCCCAGCCACCCACACACACACTCAGTCTCCCATACAAATACTTGGGCAACCAATCAATAACCCATATAGTTACTCATATAGCTACTTATCAACACATGCAACAGTTTACAGAACAACAGACATAATGATGCACAAATTAAGACAGTTTAGTCACTAACCCATGCACTCAGTGAGACACATTTAATCACTCACTCATACAGTCAGTCATGCACCTACTAAATCCTTCATCCAGACACTTATACATCCACTCATTCTTCAATATGTAAGACATATTTTAACTTTACAGAAATATACAGTCACTGGGTGTTGTCATCAGTGATGTCATCAGTGATGTCATTTGAGATGTCATCAGTGATGTCATCAGTGATGTCACTGACCATGTCATGAATGATGTAAAATGTGACATCATCAGCAGTGGATTGCGGGTGCGCGATATATAGTTAGTGCAACTAACTATATATGAAATTTCAATGGTTTTGTGCGAGTAAAATAAGGTTTTGTAAATGCTAATCCCTAACTATATATGGTCTATAACCTATGGTTTTTTCAGTGAATTTTCAAGGTTTTGTAAATGCTAATTCCTAACTATATATGGTCTATAACCTATGTTTTTTTCATTGAATTTCATTGGTTTTTTAAAAGCTAATATCTGTAGCTGTAAAATGTATTCTTCTTTAAATCCAAAAATATATTTTATATGTTTTTTATTATTTTTTTTTTAAATATTTTTTTATCTTCGCTCCCGGTTCGCGAACCGGGAAGCTTCCCGTTAGCTCATCTTGATGCCGCGACCTAGTCCGCGAACCGGTAAACGTTCTGTTTGCGCAACTGCCGCGTTAGAAATCAACATTGTGACGCGTTGCGGAAGCGCGACGTATCACGTTGTCGCGTAATGCGTCTTATGACGTGCCGCGTTAGCGCTCCCGGAAGTGCTCCGGACCGTGAACCGGAAGCGATCCGGGGCGCGGCGCGCTCCGCGTAACGTGAGCGGAACAGGTCATGTGACTTGTTTATAAAACTTTTCATTGGTTCATTTCACTTTTGGTTTCCAAATGATGTAAGACTAGGTCATATGACCTAAAAATAACACTTTACATTGGTTTAGAACTTTTGCTTTTCCCAAATGATGAAAACCCCTCCTTCTTTCCTCACTCTGACTTTCATCTTGGTGAGAGAAAGACCCTTTTTCATAGTTGAGCAATGGCTTCAGTAGTTGCTTCAGCTGGTGCACCCCCACCACCACCTTCACCTCCTCATGGGAAGAGAGGACCACCACCCCAGTTCATCACCAACACAGAGGAGGAAGAGGATGAACTAGAGGAAGAGGAGACAGAAGGACCACAGTTCTTACAAGAGGTGCCCCGTGTTTCCCATCGGAAAACCAGTTTCATTTGGCAGTTTTTTTCACTCCCTCGAGGGCAGAAGAAAGTAAATGCTAAGTATGTCACCTGCCTCATTTGTAAAGACAAGTTATCAAGAGGCACTGATAAAAAGTATAGCTTTGGGAACTATACCATGCATCGGCATATGAGCAGGTGGCATCCATTGAACTACAGCCGTGCAGAGTTGCGTGACCTGCAGGATAATCCAACAACAACTCCTGTGGCCAGGTCAACTTCGCAAATATCGTTGACAGGAGCAGAGGCACAGGAAACCGTGCCAAACATTCAGCAGAACTTTTTACATATCAAATTAACCTGTTTGTATTGCGGTGCATTGCTTTCATGTGGTAACATGAGCATATCGTTAATGAACGTTGCTTATGAAAATCATAATTGCCCTAACCGCCCCAGACAGTAATTTTTTTTTTGCTCCTGTTGAGCCCTTTTCAATGCCTGTTTTTTGTTGTTTCCCCTCCATCAAAAACAAAAAAAAACATAAAACTGTTCAAAAAATACAAAAAAACCAAAAAATGTTCAGAAAAATAAATTTAAAAAAAACAACAAAAACATTAAAAAAAAAGTTCTTTTCAGAACTACCTCCCCTTTCAAATAAAATTGCTAGAATGTTTAGCACTCTGGCAAGCTCTATTTCTTTTGGTTCGCTTCCCCGTTCGCTGCCCGGTTCGCGAACTAGGAGCGAACCAAAACATTTTTTTAAAAAAAAAAAGAAGAGTAAGTATAAGGGAAGTAAACAGAGAGTAATGTTAAAAGAAAGACAGCTATAGGGAGTAAACCAGAGATACTGTTTAATAGATCTATTTACCGAAGAAAAGATGGAAGAGGGTATAATTGCGAAAAACAAAATGGATAAGGAAGTGAAAGAAAAAAAAGAGAGTAGAACAATAACAAAGAAGAGTTTCTTGGAGAATGTGAGTGAATGTTCAAAATAAGATTAAAACATGTGGAATAAGAGAGAGAAAAAATAGAAAACAGAAAAGAAAAAATAACAGAAAAAGATTAATTGAAACAGCAAAGAAATGTAAATAACATAGAGCCATATCATCAACATAGGCAATAAAAGTTTTGCAGCTTTTATCAGCAGAAATATGTCACCAAAGCATTCTAATTAGCCTGATACATATGGCCCCAAGTGAGGCCTGTCTTGCAACATGGTGCATCTTTTTCATCACTGCTGCATCGGTTTCATGTGGCACGGTTTTAAAACAGCATGACACATTTGCCTAGATGCATCAATTTGTAATTTTGACGCCTCATAGCAAATCTTTTGCACCGCCACTGCGTCACAAAACTGACGCACAGTGGCGCAAAAGAGGCATACACATATCATAAATCTGTCCCTAACATTTTAAATAAATAATTCAGGATGACGATAAGGTGTGGTCTCTCCAGAGGTTTGTTTAAGGTGAGGCCTACTCAGGGTTGCAGATCAATTTTACGCTTGTTGAAGAATACAGAGGAGATAATACATGTGAAGCCCTACCAACGAAGTAAGTCATGTCCACTTATTACATCATTCATGACATGGTCAGTGACATCATCAGCAGTGGATTGCGGGTAGAAAGAGTAGAAAACATTTACCTTATAATTCTTGTTAACTTTTTCAGTTCTTTTTTCATACTTTCAATCTGTGAAAGAGAGAACAAACATTTCAAAAATATTAAAACATGTATTTAAAAATTAGAAAAGACAAGGGAAAAGGTTCAAGAACAAACAGTTTTTCAACAACTTTGACATTTACAGAAGCCTCTGCTTCTCTACGTCCCCTACACAATCCTAAAGATATATATATTAAACAAACAGTATCTTGATGCTGATGAAGTGAGGCCTATTTTGGAACATGGTGCATCTTTTGCACTGCTGATGTCTCACAATAGTGATGCAATAGCAGCGCAAAAGAGATGTAAAGCCATCATAAAATTGTGTCTAACATTTTAAATGATTGTTTCAGGATGCAAATAAGATGTGTCCTTTCAAGCGGTTTCTTTGAGGTGAGGCCTATTCAGTTTTCAAAAAAAAACAGTACCCAGAAGTGCAGCACTGTAAGCATTAACTTTGACACTTACAGAAGCCTCAGTTTCTCCATATCTACCTCACATTTCTAAATGTATATCATAAGTACAAAAAGTAGAACATTAATTATACATGTTAAATGGTTTATTTTTGCTGTTCTCAGAATGTATCAAATTTCACTTAAATCAGTGACTTGAAGGTATTCATCATGTAACAGCGGGGAAAAAAAAACACAATCAAAATGATTGTGTTTAAAAAACCCATACAACATAAGAAATATGAATTCAAAACTCCTTAAAATTAACTTACTTTCCATAACGTCGAAGGATGTCCTATGAACAGCGTACACTCTGTTGTGCTATTAATATTTTCAGCCCGCCACTTTCTGAAAGTAAACCTCCATCGTTTTGAAAAATATGTTACATACAATAAAAGACTTCTCACATTCTACCACATGTTTCCACTTGGCCAAATCATGTTGCAGCGATTTACAACTCTTGTAATTCTTGTAATCAAATCCCGTCATTTTCTATTTTCGCAACTTTCAAAAAGAAAACATTTAAGATTACTTTCACAATCCTGGACTACTAATATCTTACCCTTCTTGCTCACTCATGTTCTACTTTTCCTATGACACTGATACTGCTTACTATGAAGCAGACTTACTTGCATCAGGTTTATATAGTTGGATTTTTAAAATGACATTATAATTAAAAGTTTTGAACCAATAATCTAGACAGCATTGCAGACTTACATTCCCTCTACTTCATGAACCTTTTGCAATTCCTCAGAGGAAATCCCGAGATTCTTTCCTTAAAATTTTGGTTTTAAAAACACCAGGTAAGAATTTTTAAGGTCAAACGGCAATTTTTTTTTAAAAGTTACAACAGAATCGTTGCAGAATGACCAGCCGTTTCTAGACTTTAAATAAGCTGTGTAATGTCCTGATGTTGTTGAAGGACCAACGTGATAGATAATTGCTACAGTTACAAAAGTCCTTCCTGATATTGACAGCTGAGAAGCAACAACATTTTTTATTAAAGTTGACAATTTTGATCCATCAGGCCTACATCGTTGGATCATTAAAATGACATACTGGCCATATCTTCGTATAAATAATGTTGACATCATTTCAGATTTACATTGGCTACACTCCATGTTGTGATCAGCTGCATTTACTAGCTTATTAAAGGAGACTGATTTACTGTCTGGCAAAGTTAAATATATAAATCTTTCTGAGTCTACACTAGTAGTACTTGATACCATACAGTTCTCGCAGTCATGCTGCCATTGATAAGAAAGCCCAAACAGGTGATCTACATCTACACCCTCATCTTGCAATACATCAAGCATATACATTAAAAACTCCTGACAATCCTGCTGATTATTTTCAGAGAAGTCTGTTTGACCTGAACATTCATCTAACAGATAACGAACTTCAGACACACTTTCTACTTTTGTTCGATCAGTGCTACATTTCTCTAACACAGAATTCAACAAACAGCATAAACTTTGTTCCGAATTGAACACAATCTGTTCTTTTAAAGTCTCTAGTGAAAAGAGAACATTAACCACTACATTTGCATAGCAGTTGACACCAGAACTGTTTCCAAATTGAAAACCGACAACATCTTCAACAGAATCCGTTTTCTTTCTGCTTACAATTTTCGGTTCATCGACTTTTCGGCTTTTTGCTACAACCTCCCTACTATTAGTGATATTTCTTCATTTACGGCCTACCACACGTTTCCCAAACAAAGGATATTGAGGCAAATGTGGCGCATACTCTCTTCTTAACCTATTGTATTCCTTAACACAATCTAGATCCGCACAAATGTTTGTGACATCACAATCAATCAAGTACAATCCCGATAAAGTTCTAACTCGTGACAATGCCACATATGCCATACCCTCTTTGAACACAGAACTGCCAATATTCACCAATGCACTATCTACACTTAAACCTTGCGATTTATGGATTGTCACCGCATATGCCAAGCAAACAGGAAACTGTTTACGGCGAACATATAAGTCTTTAACAAGCAAAAACCTAGCAGAACAACGACCAATTAGCTGTACTTCCTCAATGCCATCAAATTTAATTTTTAAAAATTCAATACCATCTCTACTTCTGTATTTCTCAAAATCAACAACATTACCCATTGATCCATTTACCAGACCTCTTTCAACATGTAAATTCCTTCTCAAAATGATTCGGCAATTTAAACACACATTCAAAGTCTTTTCAAAACCCGCTGTTTTAGATATAGTCTTCTCTAATGAATCCAATTTTGATTTCAAATTCTCAGACAAAATAATTGTTGATCCCATATGCTCTATTCTGTCAATAGCTTCAAGTTTCACAATCTCTTGCTTTTCTAAATTCAACATTTTGTTGTTGAAGATGGCACATTCTGCAAGAGTTGGCATCAAACATATTCCGGATTTCTTCTCAGTAAT
The DNA here is from genome assembly GCF_964263255.1 of Lissotriton vulgaris. NCBI lineage: Eukaryota > Metazoa > Chordata > Amphibia > Caudata > Salamandridae > Lissotriton > Lissotriton vulgaris. The sequence continues at coordinate 228,594 of NW_028253978.1, forward strand.
TTTCAGAAAAATATTCTCAGGCACAACGTCTTGTTCTGGATATAAATTTGACAGTAATCGTGCATTTAAAGCTTCTTTCCCATGCTCGGTCACTTTTCCAATTCTAATATCTTGTAGAATATTCTTGTAATCTTCATCCTTTGCCTGACGCATATTTTCATGCAGTTCAGCATAATTGAAGTTTAACCATATATTGACGTTGCCAATGCTCCCTAGGCACTTCCTGGTATCTTCATGCGTGAGTATGTTGAACACAGGTTGTCCTTTTACTGGTGTCAGCTGCAGAAGATCTCCGAAAACAATGATGTGTTTGCCACCAAATAACACATCATACTCAGTTTTAAGAACTTCTTGCATTCTCAAATGCACAAAGGCAAGCATGACATTGGAAACCATGCTTACTTCGTCAATGATAAGAAGTTTCATTATGGTTGGGATACCCGACACCCCCTCTCAACACAATCCCCAAGAATGGGAAGACGGAAACGGTTACCCCACACTGCTTACCACATCTGCCGTCGCAGATGTCCTGGCCCCGGGAAATTCCCAGGAGGGGCCCGTAGCCCCTCCTCCCCAGGGAGGGGCCTTGACCGCCTTCCCTTTTGGCGTCCCCATCCTTAGAAGGGGACCGCCTCCCCGTTTGAGGGGCCAATGGCCGCCTCCCCCCGGGGGCTCCCATCCATAATGGGTGACGTCCCACCTCTAGGGATCTTCCAATTACTGCTCACCGATCATGACCTTACCGCCCGACCAAGAAATAAATACGACATTTTAAACTAAGAGAGAATAAAACAGACAATTATACTGAGCAATTCTAAGTATAACTTCTACTAAGCACTGTGTTTAATTCTGCTGGAATTACTTTGTCGAAATACATGTTGCAAGATCAACAACTTTATTACATACCAAAATTATCAACTTTATTCACAACAACCTGCAAGAGAAACAAGATCATGCCACTCGACTTTATTCAAAACAAATCGCTGTCATCAGGGGCTGGTGGGTGGGTCAAAATTGGCTCTTTGTTCCGTCTCGAGCTCACGTGCAACGGGGAGGTGCAGCTTCAGAGCAGAGGAACAAGAGGATGCTTCCTTAGCTTGTCGCTCCTTTTATCCTTCTTCGGGCTGGCGTGGACCCTCCTCCAATTTGCCTCCAGGGCGTGGCCATCGGCGTAGGTGTCTAGGACAGCCCCCTCTTGGGCGGGAAAAGGCGCGCCCCGGCTACGCCGCTTCGGGCATACCAGCCGGGACTCGCCTCCCGCCCAAAATGGCTTCCCGGGGGGATCGGGGTACTCCACCATACGTTCGGGGGACCGAGTGGTCGCCCCTTTCCATATGGTTGGGATACCCGACACCCCCTCTCAACACAATCCCCAAGAATGGGAAGACAGAAACGGTTCTGAACTTTTGGAAGGCGGGAGGGAGTTACCCTCCCGGCCGTATTTATTAAAATATGAAACAAAATTAAAAAATTAAAATAAACAGTTTCATATCATGTACAATTTCATTTACACATTACGATGTTCTTGGCTAACCTTAACATATCTCTAATACAAAGGTTCTCCTAGCCGATACTAAAACATCCTGTAAATGCATTTCTCAAAATTGAAATTGTACATCCTAACATTACGGGCCAACGGCAAGGTCGTAACCGGTGTCAGATCCCTAATACCAGAACTCCCCCCTCACTTGTGAGGGGCGGGCGCTCAGAGGACTGTACCTCTGTGCCAACTTCCAATTTCCCTTGTCTTAACGGGGGCCCGTGTTTACTCGGCGCCATCTTTAGTGGTCGTTCGAGGACTCGTGTGAGGTGTCTAGAAGGTAGCGTAGACCCCCCTCCCACCCCACACTGCTTACCACATCTGCCGTCGCAGATTTCCTGGCCCCGGGAAATTCCCAGGAGGGGCCCGTAGCCCCTCCTCCCCAGGGAGGGGCCTTGACCGCCTTCCCTTTCGGCGTCCCCATCCTTAGAAGGGGACCGCCTCCCCATTTGAGGGGCCAATGGCCGCCTCCCCCCGGGCGCTCCCATCCATAATGGGTGACGCCCCACCTCTAGGGATCTTCCAATTACTGCTCACCTATCATGACCTTACCGCCACAGGCCGGATAGTTGACCGGCTATCCGGACCCCCCACAAAAACTCCTACTTAAAGGTCATGGCTGCCCAACTTCCTTAACCAAGCTACGAAGTCTCCTATGAGTAAAGCATTCCCCTCCCGGGACAAATGGACCCCATCCTCTAGATACATATGGTCCCCCCTGATACAAACATGAGGAATAGAATGCAATGTACCTGTACGGAACAACCTACCAAGTTTGTTATTCACTTTCTTCACTGAATGATTTAAAGCTGCCACAGAAATAGACCCCGCCACACTTTCCGCGGAATCATGTGGGACCATGCAATCGTGCACCCCGGAACCCTTCTCGCCAACCAACTTACTGTGGATAGTATTAATTCGAGAAGTACTCGTCGACCAGTGTCACCAAATCATTGCCCCCAAGATGCACTATGATTACAGACGGCGGTGACCTTGTCCGCCCTAACAAACCCTCCATAAAAGTCTGAAATTGGTCAATACAGAGCCCGCCCCTTCCGTAGAAGGTCACCCTGTACCCGTATTCCCCAGCGATGTGAATCATGTCACCTGCTTTGAATACGTCCGCGGCGCGCCTCACGTATGAGTGGCCGACGACCCACACCACTCTTGCCTCAGCCGGTGATCTTTGACCGCTGGTCCCCAGGTGTCGGGTCAACTGAACAGTCCGCCCTGCAAATCCTGCTCGCGAAACTGAAAACCAAACAGAAAACAAGAAGCGTGAGTGCGTGACATTAGCTTCACAACATGTGCAACCGCACATACCTCTTATAAAAATTCGAGGACCAACGCCCCAACTGTTTTACTTTATCCACACTCATACCCCTGGCTGTAGCCTCTGTAGCAGCACCTATCCGGAATGAGTGAGTCCCAAAATCGCTTGGGTTCAAGCCCATTGCCGTTGTCAACACCCGCTGAAACTGAAACCTGGTCAGTGGGGTGGCGTCGGTATGTCTCAGCAAGCTCCCCCCATGCTGCCGCCCTTTGCGCCAGGTACTCCTCAACGCATCTCACTGGGCACATGTGGGACCCTAGTATGCGGTGAACAACCACACTGTCTCCGATCGCTCCCTGATCGGTTTTGGACTTGACTATAGTGACTACCATCGTGTCACCCCTAATCTGAATGTGCTCTCGACACAGACCTCCTCCCGTATCCTGCTTGTTCCTTGCTACCATGGAATGCTAATGCAAAAGCGCCCCTTAACAGCACTGTCTCTGACTGAGATGAACAAGTCGCATGGAGTACGGACATTAACTGGGACAACCTTGCTAGCCCTATCGGGCGCCTCTCGTCCTCCTTATGACCCTCCAGGCGTTGCCACCCGCGCAGCGCCTTTTTTACCAGAAAGGACGCTGTGGGGTCCTGAATGCCATGAGCCTGCGCCATGAACGCAATGGCGGCTCGGTGTCTATTGGCTGTCGCCACTGATCGGCCTGCCTGATGTAATGATACCAGAAATTTCAGGATGTACTCTTCCTGCCCCCAATGTTCCCCCCTAGTTGGACCCAAAAATGCCCAATATGAACGGAACGCCCCTTCATAAGCCTTCCTTGTCCTGGGGGCTAGACTCTCTCCCACGAGGTTTTGTAATCCGGGGCACCGAGAGACCATAGAATTTCGGGAAATGGTGCCGCCACCAAGTCCGCAGAGGGCAGATAGCCCCGGAATGCCTGCATGTGGGAACGAGAGAGTGCGTCAGCCGCCTGGTTCAGTACCCCAGGCACATGTTTTGCTCTAAAGTGAACGTTCAATTGCAGACATAGCAAGACAATTTCTTTCATCAATCTTAAGATCCATTTGCAGCGTGCTGCCTGATTATTGACACATTCTACTACGGTCATGTTATCCGACCAGAACACCACGGCACGATCACGAAACCCCTCTGGCCATGTCTTCAGAGCCACTAGAATCGGGAACAGTTCAAGAAACCCAATGTTACTTGTGAGGCCACTCTCGTGCCACCATGCCGGCCATTGTCGTGCCGACCAATGATTACCAAAAATGGCGCCAAAACCCACACTCCCTGCCGAGTCGGTCCACAATCCCAGCTCCTCGGAGGAGACAGCTGGTTTGTTCCACAGGACACGACCATTCAAATCCGCCAGAAATGCCAACCATATGCGCATGTCCTGGCGAACCTCTGCCGAGAGTCTTGTGCGGTGATGCCCTTCCTTAAGGCCCACCATGGCTTGAGCAATAAAGCGAGAAAAGGGGCGAGCCATTGGTATCACCCTAAATTCAAAGTTAAGCTGACCCACGGCCTGCTGCAACTGATGCAATGTCACTTTCGTCTCGCTAATACATGTCTCAAGCGAGGCCTTAAATTTTAACACCTTCTCCTTAGGCAACCGGAAGCACCCCTCTTCAGAATCGAGCTCAATTCCTAGAAACTCGAGTGAAGTAGACGGCCCCACAGTCTTGCCCGGTGCCAATGGTACACCAAATCTTTTCATGAGATCACAAAATTTACCCAAAGCCTGTGCACATTCCGTGTCCCCGGCTGCCCCCAGAAACAGAAAATCATCAAGGCAATGCATAACCTGCGTAAAGCCTGTGGCTCTGGTGAACGCCCACTGCAAAAAACTACTGATTTTTTCAAAATACGCACAAGAGATGGAGCAGCCCATCGGCATACATTTATCCATGTAATAGCGTCCCTAAAACACAAAACCTAACAGACGCTGATCCTGCGGGTGTACCGGGAGCAACCGGAACGCTGACTCGATATCAGATTTTGCCATCAGCGCTCCGTGCCCCAGGCGATTCAACATGGCGACAGCCTCATCAAAGGAAGCATACCGCACCGAACAAACTCCCGGGTCGATCGCATCATTCACGGAAAGACCCTTAAGAGCGGACAAATTATGTATTAACCGAAACTCACCTGGGTCCTTCTTGAGGACTACACCCAACGGTGAACAAACAAAATCATGAACAGGCGGGTTCGCATAAGCACCCGCAACCCGACCTCGGGCCACCTCTTTTGCAATCTTTGCCTGTACTACCCCCGTATTCTGTTGCACCGACAGTTGGTTCTTGCATAATACTTCCCCCCGAAAATCCCCCGCCGGGATGCGGAAACCACTTGAGAAACCGTCTCTCAACACCCCAGCGGAGACATGATCAGGGTATTCGTTCAGCCAGGGGATCATTGCCATGATGTCGATAGGAGTAGGTAGCAGCGCCCCTCGGCCGTCATTAGACCTGTTTGGCGCCGCCTCTGCCCCCTGCATCGCCATTCTTGGCTCGGCATGAACTCTCGGGATGTGAAAACTGTCCGCACCCTGCACACTCGTGCCTGAACTTGCACGTCCCCTGTGGTCTAGTGCACTTACCCCTGTTGAAGCTCCAACAGACCCCTTTCTTACCAGAGTTCCCATTACTTTTTGTGTGCTGATCCCCCCCGGTGCCCGCTCGAAAGGGCACCGACGGGAAATGGCGGGAAGGCTCTGCCCCATTCCCGCCAAAGGAAGATGGCTTTGCCGGGTTAGACCTCACCTGTTTCTGCCAGGAAATGGAGTCGAAACAATCCCACGTCAGGGATGAGTCGTGCTCTTTGGCCTTACGAAATTTGTTATCATAACCCAACCATTGATCACCCTCGTATGATTCATAAAATTCCATTATCCATGTCTGGTAACAAGCCAGTTCCATCAACACCTCAGGCCTACGCTCCCCCATGATTGCAGTAAACATCCCAAAAGCCCTGGCCCAATTAGCGATTGTCTCATCCACCCTGAAACCCGCCATCTTAGCTCGCCATACATTTGGATGCAACAATTCCTTCTGATTTCTAACATGTTCTATTTCATAATGATCAGTCAATAGCGAAAATATGTTCACATATTTATCCGCCCATATCATCTCCTTTGTGGCCAACGGGATATGTTGGACCACCTTTTCCCTCCTTGAGGGTACCGACCCTTCGCCAGCCATTGGCAACGGCTTCTTACCCGAATCAGCTGAACTCGCTGCAGCCGCTGTTCCAACGCTCGAGGACGGTTGTTCTGCGGGAACCTGAGGGGGAACAAAAGGACAAGGTGCCTTTGCAGCATCTCGCGATTGCCGCAACTGCTTCAGTATTAATTTGGCCTCTTCGGCCGTGTCCCCCGGAGCAATGGCACCCTCATTATTCCTGCCCAACCATGCCGCCAACTGGGCGGCCAACTCCGGTGGCATATCCCCCTCGTTCACAGGGGTAACTACGACAGGGATCGGCTGTCCTGCGTCCGGAATCGGAACTGGGGCCTCTACCGGCCTGACCGGGCTCGCCGGAGGAGCCTCGGGAACCGGTGCCTCCTCCCCAGCCGCCCTGTTCCTGGCCCTTTTACCTCTCCCGGCAGGGACCACCCCAGGCAATGCTGGTCCGATGACTTTCTTATGCCGGCCCGTACCGTTCCTGGCCGCCATCTGCTTCTTCATGTTCGCCATGTCCTTTACCAGCATACAAAGCATTTGATCGGTGCTAACCTTCTTTCCGACCCTTTTGCCCGGCATTTTCTCACGATAGTCGACCGAAAGGTCCTGGAACCACAGCTTCAAGCGCTAAAAGAGAAAACAGAAAATTACAAATTTTCAAAATTGGCTCTTCGTTCCGTCTCGAGCTCACGTGCAACGGGGAGGTGCAGCTTCAGAGCACAGGAACAAGAGGATGCTTCCTTAGCTTGTCCCTCCTTTTATCCTTCTTCGGGTGGGCGTGGACCCTCCTCCAATCCGCCTCCAGGGCGTGGCCATCGGCGTAGGTGTCTAGGACAGCCCCCTCTTGGGCGGGAAAAGGCGCGCCCCAGCTACGCCGCTTCGGGCATACCAGCCGGGACTCGCCTCCCGCCCAAAATGGCTTCCCGGGGGGATCGGGGTACTCCACCATACGTTCGGGGGGACCGATTGGTCGCCCCTTTCCATTTCCTCAAGACTCTTGAAACTTCACAACAAGCATCCCCAGATAACTTGTGGTATTGTAATTTGTTGTCATGCTCCACTGGCAGCATCAGTAGACGATGCAAAGTAATACCTTTAATGTTATGTGCTGCCAGTCCAGTAGGAGCGGTAACAACACAAGACAGCGATGACTCAGTCCTTTCCTGCAAATAACAAGAAATTGCTTTAATAAGGAAACTTTTTCCAGTTCCCGCTTCTCCACTCACGTACAGTTGGACAGGCTTCAACGATGTACATGAGCACTCTTTCTTCTCATGACTTAATCCATGATTAATTTGCTTGGTAACTTCATCATATATTTTCCTCTGCTCTACGTTGAGTTGTTTTTCCAAGTCTTCTAAGTTAACCGCATCCTCCTGAGCATGTGCCATGGCTCTTTCCACTTCATTCATAGCAGTGGCAGCTTCATTTTCGATAATAGGTCCTCCTAGTGGATCCTGACTCAATGAAACAGAACTCTGACTGTCCTGAGAACTTATCCTCTGGCAATCTCGGCTGCAATCGTTGCTTCCTGCTCAATTTCCAAAGTCAACATTTCTTGATATTTGGGAAAAGCAGGACATTCTATGGTCTCCTTAGCAGCAGTGAAAGAGTCTTCGTAACAGAGGAAATCTCCAAGCAGTTCATCTTCTGCACGCCAATGCTTGAAAAGTTGCAAAAGTGCTAAATAGAAAAACTCCTTTTTTTCTGGAGATTCGCCACTCAATTTTCGATGGTTTACTAATTGGCATTTTCTTTGCTTGACCAGACATCCCTCACTTCCAATTACAGCATACACTCCTTTCTCAATATCTTCTTTGATGTTCCTCTTGAATATATAATTTTGTAGAACCTCATATAGACAAGCATTCTCAAGGTGACTGCTTCGATTTGGATAATATGTATCCAACATGTTGGTCTTCAAAATGTCGGTACTGTTTGCTTCCTTTTCCGCCAAATACTCAATTTCCCAGACAGGTTTTAGAACTCGATTTCGCGTTGCAGCAAGACCAAGACTCGCCCAAACGATACTCCTGGATTTGGCATAGAGACTTGCTGAAGACAACCGGTCAGAACATTCGTAAGCTCCGATTTCTCGATGCGACAACATCTTCAGACTGAAACTGTACAACTTCTTGCTGAGGCTCTTTTCATGGGAAATGTCCTCCCACATATCCTTCAATTCTGTCTTTTCTTTTTTGGTGATGTAAGATGTCACATACCGAGCCACAGCCATACAGTTGTCAGCCACAAACTGTATATCCATGTTAGCATTCCACATGGACAAAATCACTGGGTTGTAGTCGTTGATGTACTTGGACTCTTCGTTCCTTTTCAAATTGTATGTATTTTTGGGTGATTTCCTCGTCACATTATGTCGCAGAGAAGACATTAAACTGTTCACTCTTCCTTTAGAAATCACCGGCCGTGGAAAGTTGAAACGACATTTGGTGTAGAACTTGTCCTTGTTTCTGAATTTACGACGACAGTACTTTCCACAACGATGGCTTTGGAAACGTAGAACTTGTTCTCTTAGGCTTTTCTTCTCCGTTGCGTTTGGAACAGCACACGTAGAATACTGTTCTATGAAATTCATCACTAAGTCATCCGGATCTGTTCCAAATTTAGGTGTATCCTTGATCCACAGCAACATATGTATATGAGGAGCACCTCTTGCTTGGTACTCCTTTCTCCAGAAGAAAGCCAACACCTCTCCAAGAGGTGGATTCTTCTTATTTGTGATGAAAGACATCATAGCTTCAAATCTATGATTGAAGTACCTGCATACATTCACTGGATCCAAAGAACACAATTCTCCAGGTGTCTTGAATTCAATGTTTTCAATATTTCCATTTGCCTCTCGTAGAAATTCAAGTAAGTCTTCCCAGCCATACTCGGCACAGCTCAGAGTGAGGAACCACGTTGGAGTTCCTAAGTTCCTCAGCATACATTTTAAATCACCATGACGACGGTATCAGTACTCATTAGTACCACGCTGACACGCCATGAGATTAATTAGGTGAGAATCCAAAATACTGTCTTGGACATTGACTTTATGCATAAAGTCACTTGCCGAGATGTTTCGCATCTGTATACCACTTTTTAAGATGTGGTTCACTGCATATGACAGTCCAGACAGATCGCTTTCAAACAGGAGATGAAACAAATAGGTAATGCATTGACGAAACCTAGGATCTTCTGCATACAATCGTAAAGTCCGGTATTCAGACGCAGGAATTTGATGAGGTCGCTCATCATATCTTCCTCCTTGACCTGTTGGAAATAGCTGTGGGAAACACCGAGCTTCCAAACTTTCCTCCCAAACACTAATGGGACTCCCTTTGGCTTGTTTCATTTGAAACAACTCAATAGCATTCCCCATGACTTCCTTGGAATGCAAAGGATGAACACTATAATGTTCATATATTTCTTCACTTTTAGAGGCCTCTACTTTCTCAATTTGGCCAGCACACAAATCGCTATCCTCTTCATCACTTACTTCCTCTTCTGCAACATATACATTCTTATAGTACTTATTATTTTTCTTCAAATATAATGTTGCCTTTTTGACTTTCCTAACATCCACTAAATCTTGCCATATTTTCTTATTCTTTGTCGGAACCCCATTAACCAAGATAACCAGAGGTTCCTCTTCCACTTTTTCTACTCCAATTGTGTTAATGTTTTTGTTCAAATCTAGAGGCAAATAAACAACTCTTCCCTTTAATCCTCTCTGTAAATCTGATGGAGGCAACTTCCCTGTCTTTGGCTCCATTCTTACAATAGCCTGAAAGGGATGGATACTTTGAATCAAAATAGATTCATAAGTATTTAAATCCTTCAATTCAAAAGGAATCTCAACCAATTCCAGATTATTATGAACCGCCCTAGCAGGCATCTGGTTTTGGTTTAATTTGTTACAACAATAAGTACACACACGTTGATCCGATCCCAAATCAAAACAATTTTCTACCATCAAGTATGTGGCGACATCCTTCCATTCACTATTATTTTCCCTTTCACTTTTTGCATATAAATCCACTAACTTAATCTGATTCTTATAATAAGTGCGTCGACAACACACACAAGTGAAATTAGGCCTCTCACTTGATTTCACCTGAAACGTGGCAATTTCCTTCTGAAAATTTTCTGTACTGGAAACCTGTACATTATCTTCAACATTACCCTCTACTTCTGGGTCAATTTGAACATTCTCATCTTTACTTCCAAAGTAACAAAACTCAATTTCTTCACAAATATTCTTGACATCTATTTCAGAACCATGCAAAAGAGCAGCACATAATTGTTTAAGCATAATTGCTGGACTCTTAGCATGATACAACATTCTCAGTATTTTCCTCACTTTATTATGATGCACTGCTAGCATCCTGAAATGATGAAAAACACTCTGGCATACTCTCCTGGAAAGACAAGCCAGTGAATGACCACGCAAACCTGTCATTTGTCTCACTCTGCAAGGATCTAATTCTTGCAACAACTTCATTTTCTGCTTCAAACTTTTCTTATTAAATGTCCGTACAAAATCACAAAGCAAATTGATGGAATCCTGTCGCACACTGCAAATAGAACTACACTTCCAAATGTACAGAGGACCCTTAGGACGTCTTCCTAAAACCTCATTACCTAACACCTCGTCTGTCTCTGTTGTCACAAGTTTTTCTTTTTCAACTGGACAACCATCCTTCACTTCATAAGCTCGACCACTGGTGTCAACTGCAAACACCAAATCATTATCCTGAAAATAACTCTCCTCATTAAAAAATGCCTCACAACTTGAACTATGCATCCATTCTGTGGAAAAAACTTCACAAAAGTTACTACGATTTACTACTCTCTTCCATCTACTATTTGATTTGAAATCAGAAATTACCTTGTTTAGTTTCCTAATTCTATTGATTACCAAAATAAATAACTTTCGCTTAATTTCGAAAGCATGATCAATAATTTTCTCTACATTTTTCTTCTTCTTATAAAATGCCACTTTCTGTTGGCCTTTCTTAATATTTTTTAATAAATTAACTATTATCCTGTTGCGGAACATTCGTTTTCGAATGTCCCTAAACTGTTGTTTCCTTCTACTATCATGCACAGAGTTATCTCTTGCTCTAGCAGTAACATTTTTGATTGGTCTTTCCTTTCCATTTAAATTGCTTCTCTTTTTCTGGACTGAAACATTTTTTGTTGAAATACTTTTTTTACTACAAATATTTCTTATGAATGATTTCGTGCTCTTACCCGGAGCTTTCTTGGTGATTTCACAAGTTTTTGGGGGAGAGGACTGCTGCAATAATAGATGATCCTGCTGTCTTTGATGTTTTCTAGCCTTTCTAATTCGATTCTTAGTTGGCATTTTTCAAATTTTGAAATGATCTGCAGTTGAATCTGTGGAAAAATATAATAAAAAATGTTATTAACCAATATTACCAAACAGTAAATGAATAACAGTCATCAAAAACTTAACACCCTACTTATTATTTAACATAGCAAATCTTTTGCACCACCACTGCGTCACAAAAGTGACGCACAGTGGTACAAAACAGGCATACACCTATCATAAATCTCTCCCTAACATTTTAAATGATTGATTCAGGATGACGATAAGGTGTGGCCTATCTAGAGGTTTGTTTGGGCCCAGATCTTTGGACTGGGGTGAATGTGTGTCATTGATCCACATTCGGTCCATCACCTGTTTTGTTTGTTTGAGGTGAGGCCAACACACGGTTGCAGATGAGATTTTCGCTTGTTGAAGAAAACAAAGGAGATAATACATGTGAAGGCCTACCAATGAAGTAAGTCATGTCCACTTCACTCTTGAACAAAGGGCAGACCTCTTTTGAATATGTGGTCAGACCTAAACTTCATCTGCACAATGTCATTCATAAACTTAGGAAACACTAGTGATGTAATTGAAAAATGTGGAGTTTCTTTTCCTCATTTCAGAATTACATCACATGTGTTTCCTCATTGACTTAAAATGTCCTTAATACACATGAAAGCGTTTTTTTGATTGCCCTTGCACCATTTTTGGGTCATTTTTAACATGGCTATGTAACTCCCATAATCAAAATCTAAATTTGCCAAGCACAGGTGGGAGCAAATTTACAAGAAACTTGCCCCATGCAGAAAGCTCTTCAATTTAAATGGGAAAAATAACACCATAGACACTCAAATGCCTTTTAAATATGCTCCAAACAACCTAACAACCTATGAAGTTCTAGCAGTACATATCCAGAAATGTAATTCATTTCAAAAAAAGTTTTTGAACACAACATATAAATCAATTGTATACCTACATTCAAGATGAAATGACTAAAAATGTCCTTGAGACACATGAAAGCGTTTTTTGGAATGCCCTTGCACCATTTTTGGGACATTTTTAACATGGCTATGTAACTCCCATAATCAAAATCTAAATTTGCCAAGCACAGGTGGGAGCGTATTTACAAGAAACTTGCCCCATGAAGAACGCTTTCCATTTAAAAAGGGAAAAATAACATCATAGACACTCAAATGCCTTATAAATATGGCCCAAACAACCTATGAAGCTCTACCAGTACATATCCAGAAATGTAATTGATTTCAAAAAATCGTTTTTAAACACAACATATAAATCAATTGTATACCTACATTCAGTTGGAAATGACTGTAAATGTCCTTAAGACACATGAACGCGTTTTTTTGATTGCCCTTGCACCATTTTTGGGACATTTTTAACATGGCTATGTAAATATGACCCAAACAACCTATGAAGCTCTAGCAGTACATATCCAGAAATGTAATTGATTTCAAAAAATCGTTTTTAAACACATGGCTATGTAACTCCCATAATCAAAATCTAAATTTACCAAGCACAGGTGGGAGTGTATTTACAAGAAACTAGCCCCATGAGAAAGCTCTTCAATTAAAATGGGAACAATAACATCAGAGACATCCAAAATGCCTTATAAATATGGCCCAAACAACCTATGAAACTCTAGCAGAACATATCCAGAAATGTAATTGTTTTCAAAAATCATTTTTAAACACAACATATCTGTTTCAGCTTACATGAGAGACCATGGAATGGGCTCCATGTACAACAATAACTTGTTTTACTGCATGCCAGAATGCTACACCGAATATGCAATTACAATTTCTCAAAGAAACAAAATCTATTTGTATATCACTTGAGACAAAGCCACATTTTAAAAACACAGCTTTCTTCATCATTTTCTCCTTAAATCATACTATTCTCTATCTAAATTAAATAAATCTTTTCTCACCTTAGCAAATACTTTTTGAGTTTCAAAACAGTCTCAGAAATACTCCAAATTGTCTTCAGCAGAACAAAGAGGATGCACTCCAGAGGCTGCAGCTATAGAAAGCACAGAAATGCTGATATTCATTACACATATCTCTCATATTAGCCAATCATAACTCTTCCCTCACTTTTTTCGAATCAAAACCCTTCCCCCCTCTGCCCTCTCTGCCTTTTTTGCTTAGCAACCACCTCCTGAAAGACCTCTCATGTTTGCAAGTTCACACAACAATGTTTCAATTGAACTCTGAACTCTCAGTGCACCTGCGTATCCAGTGCAATCTTTCATTAAATGTTTTTTCCTTGACCATTCAAATTACATCTTTCAAAGAACACATCCATGCACCCTAAATTTCTGTTTTCAGAAATGGAAATGCACCAATCACTGCTAATGAATCATTTGCACTGGAAATCCACAGTTTTTTTCTTTACAAACTCCTACTGTTTCAACTGCCCTTTCATTACCACACTTCATCTGACTGCAGCCCAACCTTATCTCACCATGTTTAATGTCTGGATTGTTGGACATAGTTACATCTACTGGGCTCAAAGGTATGCTGAGAACAGAAATTTACCTAACCTCAATTTACAAGATGTGGAAATTAAGTGGTTGGGCTAAAGAGGATTAAAATGTCACCAATTGATACCATTGGTGAAAACCTTTATGCATTTGCCAAAACCTGACCTGTTAATTGTGCACTGTGGAGGTAATGATTTGGGCACTTTGACTGGGGTAGGTCTGGAAATGCTTTTAAAGGACACCTTTGAGCAATTAATGGCACTTTTTCCTCAAACTGCCTTTGTATATTCCACTATATGCCAAAGACAGAAATGGAGGTGGTCCAACCAATTTTGTCCACAAATTGAGAAGTCGAGGAAGCATGTAAACAAATCTGTTTCAGCTTACATGAGAGACCATGGAATGGGCTCCATGTACAACAATAACTTGCGTTACTACATGCAAGATATCTACAGAGGAGATGGAGTTCACTTCTCAGATGAGGGTAACAGAATTTTCATTTTGAATTTAAGACTGTGCATTGGTACCTACTTATAAGTACCAAAATGTACCATAAACCCAAAAGCTCTTCTCAGAGCTACCCTACATCTGATCACTCACAATTATTATTTTTCTCTAATTTTGAACAAACTACGCTCCCCGGAGCGCTACCCGGTACGCGAACTGGAAGCTAACCGCGCAAAATTAAAAAAAAAATGTTTTTTTCCTGCACATATGGTCCTCCTCAGCCACCCTCAGAAAACCTAGGGGGTCAAGATACATCTACCGTGCCCCCTTCTACCCATTCTGAACATTATTTGCCCTCCATCTTGTATCTTAATTCGAACGAAACACAAAATGGTGAACTCCCGTTACGCTGCTGGTTCGCGGACCGGGACACATACCGGGAAGCGGTCCAATAAAAAAGGTGGGAAAGTAATTCACAGAAAAACGACTGGAGACACTCTCACCAAATATACATTAGCTCATACTACATAACAATCCCTTTCATTTTCACAAATTTGATTGAAATTCCATTTAGCCATTAAGCCTGTAGACCTCTCTAAATACCGTGAGGTAAATTACTTCACAAAACACATCTGAAGTGTTGGAATTGACAACCAATGAAAATGTTACTTTCATTTTCTACTTTTATTACCTGACTTCTGATTGGTTATATACCTGAATATATATAAGGGAAGAGAAGAAAACACAGCCATTTTGACTGCTACTTCTTGTTGTACACTACATTTGAATTGTTACTAAACACTTCAACTTGTTTGTGAAGGTAAGTTGTTATTTTTAAAACTGAAGTATATTGTGCACTATAACTTAATATGGTAAACTTTTTCTGATAGTTATATACTATCCCTCTGTAGTAGTTATAGATTTAGATAGACTTCTCTGTTATAGTTATGGATGGAGTTAGGCTTCTCTTGGTTAAATCACATACACTTTTTTATAGTCCTACTTCCACTCTGATACTATACACTGCCAAAAGATAAATTCACTGAATAAAACCTGCCTATCTAAAATGAATCCCAACAGTGCCCTATCTCTAGTAATATATATTTTTTTAATCCAAATTTCAGGTAAAATGGAAGGCGAGCAGCAAGTTCAATTTAAAATTGTACTGCAAAAGAGCAGCCAAGGAAACATTGATGAAAATCAAAATGAATTTATGGATGAAAGTAGGGATCAGGAACTACTGCAATGTGTGGAAGTAGTGGATAACCTGCTTAAAAATGAGGACATTTTACACCCTCATAGACTACAAAATATATTCAATGACAATTATGAAATTTCTGACAATGAAATGTTAGAAAGTTTAATAAATTATGAAACACAATCAAAATAAAAAAATGCTTAAAAAATAAAGAAAATAAAAAATAATCAACAAAAACAACAAACAATTAACATACAGTATTTGAAAAGTCTATCATTCTTTTTTCCTTATAGTACGCTGCCCAGAACGCTTTCCGGTTCGCGGACTGGGCGCTCACCACGCAAAAAAAAAAAGAATTTTTTTTTTTTGCCCTGCTGGGCACTTTTAAAACCTCCACATAAAACCTAGGGGGTCAACGAGGATCTACTATGCCCCCTTATGGTAATTTCCCCCTTTGTTTTGGCCTCCTCTTGTCTCTCGATCCTACCGAGAGACAAGATGGCGGCCGCTCCGGACTGGTTAGAATGTTGACAGACACCAGAGAGCCAATCAGCTTCGCATCGCAAAGTTCCGTTATGCGAAAAGTACGCGAACTGGAGCGCTACCCGGAGCGCTATTACAGATATATATCTTTTTTTGAACGTTAATTTCTCAAAATCCACTGAAGCACATATATTGAGACCTAGCAAAGGCACATCGGGCTAACAGTCCCTACAATTTTGCCAAGTTTCGTGCAAACCCATTCAGCCGTTCGGGCTAAAAGTGAGGCCAACCGCCCAATGGAAATTAACATGGGAAAAACGTGTTTTAGGACCCCCCTTTTTTCTCGGCCCCCCCTTGACGAACCCCCCCCAAATTTCCAGGGGCTGCTCAGAAACAAAATGTGCAATTTTCCTGAAAGTTTCAGCAGATTCCGTCCACAAACGCCAAAGTTATTAGACATAGAATTTTCAAAAGTCCCATAGAGAAAAAATCCTAACTATAAATACCTACTGGCGACCGCCAGTAGGTAATATATATATATATATATATTACCTACTGGCGTCTCGCCAGTAGGTATATATAGTTAGGATTATTTGTCTATGGAACTTTTGAAAATTCTATGTCTAATAACTTTGGCGTTTGTGGACGGAATCGGCTGAAATTTTCAGGAAAATGGCACATTTTGTTTCTGAGCAGCCCCCGAAAATTTGGGGGGATTTCGTCAAGGGGGGGCCGAGAAAAAAGGGGGGTCCCAAAACGCGTTTTTCCCATGTTAATTTCCATAGGGCCTTTGGCCTCACTTTTAGCTCGAACGGCTGAATGGATTTGCACGAAACTTGGCAAAATTGTAGGGACTGTTAGCCCGATGTGCCTTTGCTAGGTCTCAATATATGTGCTCCAGTGGATTTTGAGAAATTAACGTTCAAAACAAGATATGTATCTGTAACAGCGCTCCGGGCTGCGCTCCGGTCCGCTTACTTTTCGCGAAACGGAACTTTGCGCGCAGAAAGCTGATTGGCTCTCCGGTGTCTGTCAACATTCTAAACAGTCCGGAGCGGCCGCCATCTTATCTCTCGGTAGGATCGAGGGAGAAGAAGAGGTGAAAAACGAAGGGGGAATTTAATGAAAGGGGGCAAGGTATACCTCTCTTGACCCTCTAGGAATGATGTTGGGGTTATTAAAGGGTCCCGTGGGGAAAATAAAAAAAATATATATTTTTCACGGTAGAAGCGCTTCCCGGGCCGCGAACTGGGCCGCAAACTGGTAGCGAAACGGGAATTCGCCATTTTGTGTTTTGTTTTAATTAAATTACTAGGTATAAGGGGGTGCGGGAGACGTATCCTGACCCCTTATGTTTTCTGAGGGTGGCTGAGGAGGCTCATATATGTTGATACATGTCTTCCAGCGGCTGTGCGTGAGCTTTTTTTCTTTTTTTTGCTGCGTGACGTCTGTTAACGTTCGATTCGATGGAAATCAGGAAGTGTTGACCACCATTTTGTCACTGCGAGTAAATATTTTGTTATAAATGAATCCTTATTGTTAAACATTGTCTGCGCCATTTTGCCTTTTTGTCCAATGCCACAATTTTGTCGTGCACGGCAGCCATTTTAGATGCCTTGACCAGACCCATTCTCTGCACGCCGTCGATTCTCAGCACGGCTCCCCACCCTCGCAAGCATCTCCCCCACGCACTGGTCACCCCCGCTCTCTCTTCCCCCCATCTGCGCTGCTCTTCCCTGAGAATCACACCCTGTGCCCGCCCGACACCTCCCTTTCACCCTATTCACTACCGCACCCTCTGACACTCCTCTTCCTCTGTGTCCGATTGTCCAGGCCGGACCCAGGCTATCACCTAGCCCTGCGGATGTAGTTTATGGCCCCAGCTGTAGAGAATCCAGACATACCAATCCTCCCGATTCAGGCGTGAGACTACTGATTTCAGTGTTAGTCTTCCGCCTCCCGATTCCTGCAAGGAAAAACCCGGGGGCATATTACCAACAACTAGCGATAATTTTTGTCTCTAACTTGTTTAGAGACAAAAATTATCGCCGCACATCGGCGAATTTTATCGCAGATAAACCTTGCTATTAGCAAGGTTTATCGCAAATGCGATAAAAAACGGCCGCAATGCATGAATATCGCTGAAAAGTCAGCGATATTCATGCATTATCCAGCAAATGCTCTTAGCCATGTTATCCACCTTCCATTGGATAACATGGCTAAAAACTGCTCAGGGCAGGTGTTAGCTTTTGGAGATATTCGCGCTTAGCGCGAATATCTCCAAAAGTTGATAATAGGAGATAGCGATGGTTAGGGACTGTTTCCAGTCGCTAACATCTTGGCACGCCCACTTTGCATGTCATTAGTGATAAATATCACTGACATGCAAAGCGGGGCCCAAGATGGTCGCTATCTCCTTTTAGCTGTCACTAACTGGTGTTAGCGACAGCTTGGTAATAGGGAGATAATTTTATCTCCTTTTTTTTGGCTTTTAAAGCCAAAAAAAGCGGAAATAAACCCCCTTGATAATATGCCCCACGATTCCTCGGGGGTTTCAGCTGACAGGGCTTGGTATTGTGATACGTGCTAATTCTTCCAGGAAACGTCAGAGGGTCGATGTAGGGGTTCTAGAAGGGGTGATAAACCATTTAAGCCTCATGAACAAGCGCATGGTCTTTTAAAGATTAGTGAAGTACTCGGGGCGGCGGTGTGTGTGAGCCCTCTTTCAGGAGCGGGCGGGGGGGCACTGCTAGCAACTTGCCAGGCCAGGCAGTGTTCAACACGTGCATCACCCTTTCTCTGCCTGCTATTGCGCTCCATGCTTCGGAAAGGTAAGAAAAAGAACGTGCATTTGAGTTTGAAATGTCCGATTCTGTAGCAGTACACTTGCAAAGCCCACACATGACAATAACCCGATTCAAGGCCCCATTCACCCGATTTTTAAAAAAAATATAGTACTCCAAGAAAGTTGGATTATAAAACTTTATTAACTTTTAAATATAACGAACGCAACAAAAACTGTAAATATATTTAAACATTTTTTGATTAAAAAAAACAACAATGGTCAGAAGCTGTCTTTTGTGCGAATAGTCCCAAGGCAGCACAACGTGCTGAGTTGTGGAAGGCACCCAGGTGAAGAACCATCCCTTCTTTAAACCCCATGGTGACCAACTATAGTTTCAATGAGTGCTATGTCCCAGGTTTTACATAAAGTAGTGTTTACCTAGAGTGGTGCTGTGTAGGACACTCTGAATGGAAATTAACCAGAACTATAACGATAACAACAACAACAACAATAATATAACTTTTATGCCCAAATTATGCAAACATTTAGCTAATCTGCTAAAGGGGGGAGTCGCCATTTCTTTACAATAATCAATAATGACAAATCAACATCAATAGGGTTGTCCGTATTCCCGATGCAGCACTATAGTGCAACATACACAGCACCTGGGGTGTCAAGAGTGAACAGGTTCTAGCTGCTTAACCAATGACTGACAAATGCTATATTAAACACTTACTATGTATAATACTTGCGTTCACAATAGTTTTACTTTACAAAACAGAACAAAAGATGTCCCCTGTAAGTAAACCCATATTAGCTGTTTCAGTTATTGAACATCCTAAGGTTTTATGACATGGGGAACAGTGGTGATATCCTGGGCCACCCATCCGTAGCCTCTCTAATCTCCATTACAATGTGTTTCTTTGCTCCTTAAGATGTCATCTGTGTCAACCTCTTCCGAGAATGCTGATGCGTTAGGGATTTCCTTGTGTTTCTTAATAGCATTGGTGTCTGCACACTTCTTTGTCAATTCTGTGAACATGACAGCTGCTTCATAGACAGACGATATCTTTGTTTAGTCATTAGTGTTAAGTGTGTCTGAAACTACAGTGCCCTTCTGTTTTTCTTTCTTCAGGCTCTACAGAGTTTTGTGTGTTGTTCTTTTGAGCGACAATTATTCCAGAGGTTTCAGGTTCACTTGTTTTGTCCTGCAGTGAGTTAACAGCTTTAGAGACTTCATGCTTATTTGCTATGTCCTGCTGTGCGTCAACTGCTTCAGAGACGTCAGCCTCATTTGTTATGTTTGACTAGATCCTGGACCTGCCCGGCCGCGCCCAAAATGGCGCCGGTGTAAATGGGACTCGTAACTGCTTGTTGTGTACTGGTTGCCCAACCTTGATATCACGAGATACGTATGCAGTTTTGAAGCACATGGCGGAGGCTCGTCTGCTGTAGTGGGGCGCCCCTTTATCGTTTCAGTCGCCATTCCGCCCGCTTTTGCTACACTGTGCCTTTTCCGCCATTCAGCTGTTTACCGCCCGCTCTTACAGCTACAGCGTCTCGCTCACCATGTAGTTGAGTTGCTCCCACTCTTGTGGTGCAGCGATAGGCGGCTGCCACAGGACTCTTAAAATGGCGGCCGGCTCTTTGGATTTGGGCCTGGTCCAGTAAAATGGCCCTGGTACACCTTGGAACTCGGACGCTTGTCTGCCAGGGCTTGGGTCCCATTCTCGAAAGCGTCCCCTCAGCCTTGAAGATTGTACAAAAGTCTTGTGGGCCCTCGACTCCCGCAGGCTTCCGGTGGGGAGCGGCTGCCATGATTGCTTGCGGAATGGCCACGACGGAGCTACGAGATGGTGGTGCTCTCATGGTGACGCCAGCTTCAGTCTGAAACATCCAGAAACAAGGTGGGGCTTTCATCGTTTGGGAAAAAAAATGTTCTAAACCAATGAAAAGTGTTATTTTTAGGTCACATTACCTAGTCTTAAATCATTAGGAAAACAAAAGTAAAATGAACCAATGAAAAGTTTTATTAACAAGTCACATGACCTGTTATGCTTACGTTACGCGCTGCGCGGCGCGCTCTGGATCGTTTCCGGGAAGCTGCGCCTTGCGCACCGGAGCACTTCCGGGTGCGCTAACGCGGCGCGTCATATGACGCATTACGCGACAACGCAGGTCCTGAATATAGTCAAAATGTCTTCACCAACCAGCGGTCGGAACACAACCGTTTTCAGCAGTCCAAAAAGTTCTGTTAAATCTTAAGACCGGGAGCAACTCAACTACATGGTGAGCGAGACGCTGTAGTCGCAAGAGCGGGCGGTAAACAGCTGAATGGCGGAAGAGGCACAGAGTACCAAAGCGGGCGGAATGGCAACTAAAACGGTAAAGGGGCGCCCCACTACAGCGTGTCTTCAGGTCAAACGGATTGTGGGACAAGGTCCAGAATGGAAGAGTCATCAAAAGGCAAAAAATTCCGCCGGACCCCGGGAGCCGGCCGCCTATGTTTGGGGCGATCTCAGGCCACACCAGGGCAACACGACTTGGGGAGGGGGCAGGAGCCAAGCGCCCCCTCTCAGTCCGCGCCATCTCACCGCCCCTCGGGGGCCTCCGTCAAGCAGTTTAGGGAGGCACC
The DNA here is from genome assembly GCF_964263255.1 of Lissotriton vulgaris. Lineage (NCBI taxonomy): Eukaryota > Metazoa > Chordata > Amphibia > Caudata > Salamandridae > Lissotriton > Lissotriton vulgaris. The sequence continues at coordinate 250,000 of NW_028253978.1, forward strand.
GTATCACATTGTTTTCCAATGCAGTCAGGTCCACAAACGGACCCCACTTACTTTGAATAGTGAAGCTGCAGCAGGTGCAAATAAGGTTTAGACAGTGTTACAAGCGCTGCTTAGAACTCTGAAGTATGGTACTCAACATCCAGAACTTATGCCATTTGTGTAAGGCAGTGACATCGAAGCAACTCAGGGACCAAAAGCATGAACGAACACTCACGTATGAAAATCTTATTTGGGGAAGGGGCAGGATCCAAACGCCCCCTGCCAGTTCGCGCCACTACACCGTATGTAGAAAATCTGAAGCCATCGTTCTACAAACTCTCAACGCTTGCTATCAGTGCATGAGTTTCATGCTCGATCGATTGAGCTAGCCGGATCGGGCAACAAAAAGTATAAAATAGTTATGTAAAAAGTTATTTAATAAAATGTTTTACCCTGTTTCTTTGCTGGTGTGTTGTCTATATTTATAATATTTGCATAGGGTTTGTCGTTATTTTGGGCGGGGTGGGTGACGGAGCCGAGCTGTCTTGCAGCCCTCATGGTGTGGAGCTCAGTTCATTTCACTATTTTCGTATTTCTCATGAAGGGTTGTTCCTAATGTTTGTATTTTAGCGAGGTCAAAAAGAGATCCAATTAGTGGTCTACTGATTTTGCACGATTACTTTTATTTTTTTACACGATTTTTCACTATCTGCAAAGACTAAACAGAGTATTGCGACTTTATGCTTGTTTGTAAATAGAGAATGATCCAAAGAGAACCAATTCTAAAACAGTAAATGCTTGGATAACAATCAATCAAATGGAGAGACAAGCAGGTACAACGGATTACAACGGGGGTAAAGGTCTGCGTTAACTACCCTTCACTATCTGCAAAGAGAGAGTACTACTAAGAGAAAAGAGGGGAGTGGGGGGGGGAAGCGTTCAAAGCACATGAGCGTGCATAAACACGAAAACGTTTTTACCTATCACGTACTTGACATTTGACAGCTTTTGATATTTGCTATTAAAAAACCATTGAAATTCACAGAAAAAACCATAGGTTATAGTCCATATATAGTTAGGAATTTGCATTTACAAAACCTTGAAAATTCAATGAAAAAACCATTGGTTATAGAACATATATAGTTAATCAGTGTCATCAGTGATGTCACTAACCATGTCATGAATGATGTAATATGTGACATCATCAGCAGTGGATTGCGGGTGCGCGATATATAGTTAGCGCATCTAACTATATATGGAATTTCAATGGTTTTATGCGAGTAAAATAAGGTTTTGTGAATGCAAATTGCTAAATATATATGTTCTATAACCAATGTTTTTTTCATTGAATTTTCAAGGTTTTGTAAATGCAAATTCCTAACTATATATGGACTATAACCTATGGTTTTTTCTGTGAATATATATATATATATATATATATATTCAATGAAAAAACCATAGGTTATAGGCCATATATAGTTAGGAATTAGCATTTACAAAACCTTATTTTACTCGCATAAAACCATTGAAATTCCATATATAGTTAGAAGCGCTAACTATATATCGCGCACCCGCAATCCACTGCTGATGATGTCACATATTACATCATTCATGACATGGTCAGTGACATCACTGATGACATCACTGATGACATCTCAAATGACATCACTGATGACATCACTGATCACAACATCCAGTGATTGTATGTGTCTGTAAAGTTTAAATATGTTTCACATATTGAAGAATGAGTGGATGTATAAGTGTCTGGATGAAGAATTTAGTAGGTGCATGACTGACTGTATGAGTGAGTGATTAAATGTGTCTCACTGAGTACATGGGTTAGTGACTAAACTGTCTTAATTCGTGCATCAGTATGTTTGTTGTTGTGTAAGCTGCTGCATGTGTTGATCAGTAGCTATAAGAGTGGCCATATGGGTTATTGATTGGTTGCCCAAGTATTTGAATGGGAGGCTGAGTGTGTGTGTGGGTGGCTGGGAGGTGCGTGACTCTGTGCATAGATGTGTAAGCAGTTGATTCACTAGGAGTATGAGTTCAAGAGTGCATGTGGAAACAGCTATATGGGCGGTTGACTGTGCATGGGTGTGTTGGTGAGTGAATGGATTTCTCATTGCTACATGTGCAAGTAAGTACGTATGTAAAACACAATACATGTGAGAGTTGAGATATATAAATAACTGAACATAAGAGCCAGTGAATGTGTGAGTGGCTGTATCGATCACTGTGAGCTTGTATCAGGGATTATATAAGAGAGTAAATATGTGTTATTATATGTTTGAATAAGTAAGATGTGTATAACTGTATAGTTGAGGAAATGGAGGTGTGATTGATTCTTTGCACGACTGACTAGGTGTGTGAGTAACTCCATGGATGACTGACAGTCTGTGAGTGTCTGTTTATACTGAGTGTATGTAAGGTTATATTAGAGTCTGAAGAGGTTCATTGTATTATCACATGAGTGATGTGATCAGTGATGACAAATGAGATGTCATCAGTGATGTCATTTGAGTTGTCATCAGTGATGTCATCAGTGATGTCATTTGAGATGTCATCATTGATATCATTTGAGTTGTCATCAGTGATGTCATTTGAGATGTCATCAGTGATGTCATCAGTGATGTCACTGACCATGTCATGAATGATGTAATATGTGACATCATCAGCAGTGGATTGCGGGTGCGCGATATATAGTTAGCGCTTCTAACTATATATGGAATTTCAATGGTTTTATGCGAGTAAAATAAGGTTTTGTAAATGCTAATTCCTAACTATATATGGCCTATAACCTATGTTTTTTTCATTGAATTTTCAAGGTTTTGTAAATGCAAATTCCTAACTATATATCCACTATAACCTATGGTTTTTTCTGTGAATTTCATTGGTTTTTTAATAGCAAATATGAAAAGCTTTAAAATGTCAAGTACGTGATAGATAAAAACATTTTCGTATTTATGCACGCTGATGTGCTTTGAACGCTGCACCCCCCCCTCCCCTCTTTTGCCTTAGTAGTACTCTCTCTTTGCAGATACTGAAGGGTAGTTAACGCAGGCCTTTACCCCCGTTGTAATCCGTCGTGCCTCCTTGTCTCTCCATTTGATTGATTGTTGTCCAAGCATTTACTGTTTTAGAATTGGTTCTCTTTGGATCATTCTCTATTTACAAACAAGCACAAAGGCGCAATACTCTGTTTAGTCTTTGCAGATAGTGAAAAATCGTGTAAAAAAATAAAAGTAATCGAGCAAAATCAGTAGACCACTAATTCGATCTCTTTTTAACCTCGGTAAAATACAAACATTAGGAATAACCCTTCATGAGAAATACGAAAATAGTGACATGAACTGAGCTCCACACCATGAGGGCTGCAAGACAGCTCGGCTCCATCACCCACCCCGCCCAAAATAACGACAAACCCTATGCAAATATTAAAAATGTAGACAACACACCAGCAAAGAAACAGGGTAAAACATTTTATTAAAAAACTATTTACATAACGTTGGTTTATAAGATGATGTCAGTAGTGGACCGATGTGTGAATAGATCGAAAACAGCACAAGGCTCCAAGATCCGGATAGCAAGCTCCTGGATGTTGGGTGCCATAGTTTAGAGTTCTGAATTTCAGCCTTTTTCAATGCCTGTGCTTTGTTGAATCAAATTTGCGGCTTGACACAAAGCTGACTCAAGCGTTGCTACTGATGCTATGCAGACCAAAACTGGTTTTCAGTTTGTACATTTTTCTAGATTTTTAATCCAAGTTTGGTTGACTTTGTAGAACGATGGCTTCAGATTTTCAACATACGGTGTGGTGGCGCTGACTGGGAGCGGGCGCTTCGCTCCTGCCCCCTCCCCAAGTAAGATTTTCATACGTGAAAGTACGTTAATGGTTTTGGTCCCTGAGATGCTTCGATGTCACTACCATTCTCAAATAGCATAAGTTCTGGATGTTGGGTGCCATAGTTAAGAGTTCTGAGCAGTGCTTGTAACACTGTCTGAAGCTTATTTCCACCTACTGCAGCTTCACTATTCTCAAAGTAAGTGAGTGTCGTTTGTGGACCTGACTGCATTAGAAAACAATGTGATATGTTACCTTCCTAAACAGCTTGACGGAGGCCCCTGAGGGGCGGTGTGATGGCCATGGACTCGGAGAAGACGCTTGGCTCCGACACCCTCCCCAAGTCTTATAGCACTGGTGTAGCCTGAGATCGCCCCCGACATAGGCGGCCGGCTCCCGGGGTCCGGCGGAACTTTTTGCCTTTTGATGACTCTTCAATTCTGGACCTTGTCCCACAATCCGTTTGACCTGAAGACAAGCTGTAGTGGGGCGCCCCTTTATCGTTTTAGTTGCCATTCCGCCCGCTTTTGCTACACTGTGCCTCTTCCGCCATTCAGCTGTTTACCGCCCGCTCTTGCGACTACAGCGTCTCGCTCACCATGTAGTTGAGATGCGCCCGCTCTTGCGGTGCAGCGATAGGCGGCTGCCACAGGACTCTCAAAATGGCGGCCGGCTCTTCGGTTTTGGGCCTGGTCCACTAAAATGGCCCTGGGACACCTTGGAACTCGAACGCTTGTCTGCTAGGGCTTGGGTCCCATTCTCGAAAAGCGTCCCCTCAGCCGTGAAGATTCTACAAAAGTCTTGGGGGCCTCCGACTCCCGCAGGCTTCTGGTGGGGAGCGGCTGCCATGATTGCTCGTGGAATGGCCACGACGGAGCTACGAGATGGTAGTGGTCTCATGCTGACGCCAGCTTTAGTCTGAAACATCCAGAAACACTGTAGACTACCAATTCGATCAGTTCCGGTAGCGCCCCAACATGACCCGGAAGAGAAGAACTTGCCCTCCCCTCTTTGACTGATGGTTCTTGTTGCCTGTCCCCTCTGTTGTCATTTAACAGAACTTTTTGGACTGCTGAAAGGGGTTGTGTTCTGAACGCTGGTTGGTGGAGACATTTAGACTATATTCTTGACTTACGTTGTCGCGTAATGCGTTTTATGACACGCCGCGTTAGCGCACCCGGAAGTGATCCGAGGCGCGGCGCGCAGCGCGTAACGTAAGCATAACAGGTCATGTGACTTGTTAATAAAACTTTTCATTGGTTCATTTTACTTTTGTTAATTTAATGATGAAAAGCTTGGTCATATGACCTAAAAATTACGCTTTTTATTATTTTCGAACAATATTTTTTTTTCAAACATATGTTATAATATTCCAGGCTAATGTACTTTCCCGGAAAATTTACAACTGTCTTGCAAGTAAAATATATTCCTTTTTCGAGAAAAAGGGCGTTTCTTCCTTCCATGACGGAGCCGTTGAGTAAAAGAGATTCGGCCTGCTGTCTTAGTCGCCGATACGCCTGATTATCAGATTCTTATCGATCACTTTATGTTGCAGACATGAAAAACACAACTGCCCTTGACCATTTATCTTTACTGCGTTCCTACATATTATACCTTTTATCCGTCATGTAATTGGACTGCTTTATTTCACTTGCCTTTTACTGATTCGAAAACAGTCACTAAAAGTAAAAACTTTACAAATGAAAATACTACTACCGTGTTTTGTTTTAAAAACCTTTATTGTGAAAATGTCAGTATACAAATACGGGCCTATAACCACGTGGGCCGGCCACGGAGCAAACTGAAATCGTATATGATGAGGAGACATTTACACTGTAGAAGAACGTAACGAGCGGGCCATTAGGTGACAAGAACAAAGGTGTCTAACAGTTGCGGAATCGGTGGACGTACATTTTGTAATTAAAATACGACAGGGCCACTTACAATAACATTTTCTAGATATACATTTGCGGGCAAAGAGTTACGAGTCCCATTTATACCGGCGCCATTTTGGGCGAGGCCGGGCAGGTCCAAGATATAGTCAAAATGTCTCCACCAACCATCGGCCAGACCAGAACCCCTTTCGGCCCTTTATGCTACAAGATGGTGTCTTCCATTCAGAAAATATTGGTGGCAGCATTTTGAAAGGAAACAGAAACAGCCGTTCTCCTAGTGAGTTTCACATTGTTACATTTAGGAAGAATGTTGAAGAGTAGTATGTGGAAAATCTGAAGCCATTTTTCTACAAACTCTCAATCAGACTTGGATGGAAAAAAAAAACCTGAAGAATGTACAAACTGAAAACCAATTTTTGTCTGTATAGCACCAACAGTAACGCTTGAGTCAGCTTTGTGTCAAGCCGCCATTTTCATTCAATCAATAGCGTCCCCCTGCACACATTCAGGGACCTGGTCGTGTCTTCAGATGAAACGCATTGTAGGAAAAGAAGCAGAAAGGAAAAGGAAAAAAGTTCCGCCGGACCTAGTGAAGCTGCAGCAGGTGCAAATAAGCTTCAGACAGTCTTACAAGCACTGCTCAGAACTCTCAACTGAGGCACTCAACATCCAGGACTTGCCATTCGGATCTTGGCGCCTTGTATTTTTTTTTTGTTTTTGATGGAGGGGAAACAACAAAAAACAGGCATTGAAAAAGGCTCAACAGTGCAGGGCGCCTTGTTCTGGTTCCGACCTATTCACACATCGGTCCACTACTGACATCACCTCATAAACCAACGGGGCACCCCACGCCGACTTTCGGCGCAGCATTGTAGGATGGCCACACCAGTGCGGCAATTTGCTGGACACCACCTCGGTGCCATCCAGATCTCGGTGCGTTCATTCAATCAATAGCGTCCCCCTGCACACATTCAGGGACCTGGTCGTGTCTTCAGATGAAACGCATTGTAGGAAAAGAAGCAGAAAGGAAAAGGCAAAAAGTTCCGCCGGACCTAGTGAAGCTGCAGCAGGTGCAAATAAGCTTCAGACAGTCCTACAAGCACTGCTCAGAAATCTCAACTGAGGCACTCAACATCCAGGACTTGCCATTCGGATCTTGGCGCCTTGTGCTGGTTCCGACCTATTCACACATCAGTCCACTACTGACATCACCTCATAAGCCAACGGGGCACCCCACGCCGACTTTCGGCGCAGCATTGTAGGATGGCCACACCAGTGCAGCCACTTGCTGGACACCACCTCGGTGCCATCCGGATCTCAGCGCGTTCGAGTCACTGTGCCGGAAGAGTGACCGGAACTCAGCTGAACACGCCGTCTTTCGGCGCAGCATTGTAGGATGGCCACACCAGTACGGCAATTTGCTGGACACCACCTCGGCGCCATCCGGATCTCGGCGCGTTCGAGTCACTGTACCGCAACAGTGACCGCAATTCAGCTGGACACGCCGTCTTTCGGCGCAGCATTGTAGGATGGCCACACCAGTGCGGCAATTTGCTGGACACCACCTCGGTGCCATCCGGATCTCGGCGCGTTCGAGTCACTGTACCGCAACAGTGACCGCAATTCAGCTGGACACGCCGTCTTTCGGCGCAGCATTGTAGGATGGCCACACCAGTGCGGCAATTTGCTGGACACCACCTCGGTACCATCCGGATCTCGGCCCGTTGTGCTGCCTTCGGCCTATTCGCACATCGGTCCGCTACTGACGCCGCCTCACGTGCCAACGGATTTTCTACGCTTTTTGTAGCCCTATGTCGCATAACAGGTCATGTGACTTGTTTATAAAACTTTTCATTGGTTCATTTTACTTTTGGTTTCCTAAAGATGGAAGGCTTGGTCATATGACCTAAAAATAACACTTTTCATTGGTTTAGAACATTTTTTTTTCCCAAACGATGAAAGCCCCACCTTGTTTCTGGATCATTCAGACTGAAGCTGGCGTCAGCATGAGAGCACCACCATCTCGTGGCTCCGTCGTGGTCATTCCGCGAGCAATCATGGCAGCCGCTCCCCACCGGAAGCCTGCGGGAGTCGGGGGCCCCCAAGACTTTTATACAATCTTCACGGCTGAGCGGACGCTTTTCGAGAATGGAGCCCAAGCCCTAGCAGGCAAGCGTCCGAGTTCCAAAGTGTCCCAGGGCCATTTCAGTGGACCAGGCCTAAAACCGAGGAGCTGTCCGCCATTTTAAGAGCCATGTGGCAGCCGCCTATCGCTGCACTGCAAGAGTGGGAGCAACTCAACAACATGGTGAGCGAGACGCTGTGGCCGCAAGAGCGAGCGCAACTCAGCTAGATGGCCGCCACCTGGGGAGGCCCGTTCACGCCGGCTCCCCCACGCCCCCCCCCCGAGCCGCCGCACGCCAATTTTCGGAGCAGCATTGTAGGATACCAAAACCAGTGCGGCAGTTTACTGGACATCACCTGGGTGCCTGTCGTACATGTTGTGTCAGCCATGTGACACTGGACACAGACCGCTACTGACGAGGCCTCCCCCCGCACCACCCGGGACGCCCCACGCTGTTTTTCTGTGCTGCATTGTAGGATCCCTAAACCAGTGCGGCACCCAGGCGACATCACCTGGGTGCCGTCCAGAACTCTGCACGTTGTGCTGCCTTGGGACTATTCGCACAACAGACCACTACTGACGAGGCCTCCCCCCGCCCCACCCGGGACGCCCCACGCCAATTTTCGGAGCAGCATTGTAGGATCCCTAAACCAGTGCGGCACCCAGGCGACATCACCTGGGTGCCGTCCAGAACTCTGCACGTTGTGCTGCCTTGGGACTATTCGCACAAAAGACAGCTTCTAACCATTGTTGCTTTTTGTGTTGAGAAATGTTTAAATGTTTTTAGTTTTTGTTCCGTTTGTTAAAGTTAGTAGTTAATAAAGTTTTATAACCTTACTTTGTTGGAGTGTTATCTATTTTTTTTAAAACGGGTGAATGGGGCCTTGAATCGGGTTATTGTCATGTGTGGGCTTTGGAAGTGTGCTGCTGCAGGATCGGACATTTCAAACTCAAATGCACGTTCTTTTTCTTACCTTTCCGAAGCATGGAGCGCAATAGCAGGCAGAGAAAGGGTGATGCACGTGTTGAACACTACCTGACCTGGCAAGTTGCTGGCAGTGCCCCCCCGCCCGCTCCTGAAAGAGGGCACACACACACCGCCGCCCCGAGTACTTCACAAATCTTTAAAAGACCATGCGCTTGTTCATGAGGCTTAAATGGTTTATCACCTCTTCTAGAACCCCTGCATCGACCCTCTGACGTTTCATGGAAAAATTACCATGTAACACAATACCAAGCCCTGTCAGCTGAAACCCCCAAGGAATCGTGGGGCATATTATCAAGGGGGTTTATCTCCGCTTTTTTGGCTTTAAAAACCATGAAAGCGGAGATAAAATTATTTCCCTATTATCAAGCTGTCGCTAACACCAGTTAGTGACAGCTAAAAGGAGATAGCGACCATCTTGGGCCCCGCTTTGCATGTCAGTGATACTTATCACTAATGACATGCAAAGTGGCGTGCCAAGATGTTAGCGACTGGAAACAGTCCCTAACATCGCTACCTTCTATTACCAACTTTTGGAGATATTCGCGCTAAGCGCGAATATCTCCAAAATCTAACACCTGCCCTGAGCAGTTCTTAGCCATGTTATCCAATGGGAGGTGGATAACATGGCTAAGAGCATTAGGTCGATAATACATGAATATCGCTGACTTTTCTGCGATAATAGCAAGGTTTATCTGCGATAAAAATCGCCGATGTGCGGCGATAATTTTTGTCTCTAAACAAGTTAGAGACAAAAATTATCGCTAGTTGTTCGTAATATGCCCCCGGGTTTTTGCTTGCAGAAATCGGGAGGCGGGAGACTAGCACTGAAATCAGTACTCACACGCCTGAATCAGGAGGATTGGCATGTCTGAATTCTCTACAGCTGGGGCCATAAACTACATCCGCAGGGTTAGGTGATAGCCTGGAACCAGCCTGGCATCTAAAATGGCTGCCGTGCACGACAAAATTGTGGCATTCGAAAAAAGGCAAGATGGCGCAGCCGCTGGAAGAGATGTATCAACATATATCAGCCTCCTCAGCCACCCTCAGGAAACATAGGGGATTAGGATATGTCTCCCGCACCCCCTTATACCTAGTACTTTAATTAACGAAGCACAAAATGGCGAATTCCCGTTTCGCTACCAGTTTGCGGCCCAGTTCGCGGCCCGTGAAGCGCTTCTACCGTGAAAAATCATTTTTTTTTTATTTTCCCCACGGGACCCTTTAATAACCCCAACAACATTCCTAGGGGGTCAAGAGGGGGATACCTTGCCCCCTTTCATTAAATTCCCCCTTCGTTTTCCACCTCTTCTTCTCTCTCGATCCTACCGAGAGACAAGATGGCGTCCGCTCCGGACTGTTTAGAATGTTGACAGACACCGGAGAGCCAATCAGCTTTCTGCGCGCAAAGTTCCGATAAGCGAAAAGTAAGCGGACCGGATCGCTGCCCAGAGCGCTGTTACAGATATATATCTTGGTTTGAACGTTAATTTCTCAAAAACTACTGGAGCACATATATTGAGACCTAGCAAAGGCACATCGGGCTAACAGTCCCTACAATTTTGCCAAGTTTCGTGCAAATCCATTCAGCCGTTCGAGCTAAAAGTGAGTCCAACCGCCCTATGGAAAAATGAATGGGAAAAACGCGTTTTGGGACCCCCCTTTTTTCTCAGCCCCCCCTTGACGAAACCCCACCAAATTTTCAGGGGCTGCTCAGAAACAAAATGTGCCATTTTCCTGAAAATTGCAGCCGATTCCGTCCACAAACGCCAAAGTTATTAGACATAGAATTTTCAAAAGTCCCATAGGGAAAAAATTCTAACTATATATACCTACTGGCGATAGCCAGTAGGTAATATATATATATATATATTCACTGAAAAAACCATAGGTTTCACACCAGTTATAGTTAGCTGGAAATTTTACTGATATAAAACCATTGAAATTCCCACGTTATAGTTAGTCGGACTCACTATAACTTGCGCGTACAATGCACTGCTGATGACATCACTCATGACATCACTGATGAGACCATCCAGTGAATGTGTGTCTTTCTGAAAAATAAATTTGTTTTATATATGTATTTGTAAAGGTCGATGGAAGAATAAATGTTTAAATAAGTGTGTAAATGGATGTTTTTTTAAAAAAAATTGGTTGGGTAACTGGCATATTATGTGTATCTTAGTGAATACATATATTAGCGAGTATTGTTTAAATATTTAAATGTTTGTATCAGTGTTTCTCTTTGTGTATAAGTGGCTGCATGGGGTTGGTGACTGACTCACTGTTTGTATGTGTTTTGAAGACAGCATATGTGCAGGACTGTATGGGTGGATGAGTGTATATATGTGTGTGTTAGTGAGTGAATGACTGTCTCACTAGTGTCTTCATTAGTAACGACATATGTTTTAATCTAGTATATGTGAGTATTGATGTATATAAGTGAGTATAGTATATATAGTGAGAGATTGTAGGAGTTCCTGTGTAAATAAGTATGTGTTTCTATAAGTGATTGTTTAAGAGAGTAAGTATGGGTAAGTTTCCTTAGAAGTAAGGTGGCAGTGTGTGTATAAATGTATATGCAAATAAATGGATGTTTAATAGTTTATTTGCATGTGTGAGTATGTGTGTGAGTAACTTTTGGATGATTGCTGATGTGTAACAGGATGTGTAGGTGTATCACTACATATGATGAGTGAGTATATGTATGAGTGACTATATAGAACTGTTGGTGAATGAGTGGATGTGTATATAGATGGTGGAATTACTGAATTGGTTGTTGTTACTGGTTTGGGTATCTCCATTTTTTTGAAAATGTTTGTTTCTATTTTTGAATATGTGTTTCAAGCGTTACATTACACTGAAATTAGGTCTGTCACTCTGTCACAAGGATGGTGTCATCAGTGATGTCATGAGTGATGTCATCAGCAGTGCATTGTACGCGCAAGTTATAGTGAGTCCGACTAACTATAACGTGGGAATTTCAATGGTTTTATATCAGTAAAATTTCCAGCTAACTATAACTGGTGTGAAACCTATGGTTTTTTCAGTGAATTTCATAGGTTTTTTAAATGCTAATTCCTAACTATAACTGGTGTGAAACCTATGGTTTTTTCAGTGAATTTCATAGGTTTTTTTAATGCTAATTCCTTTGTATATCGAGTTTCTAACCTTTTTTTTTTTACAATTTGCTGTTTTTTTTAAGTATTCATTTTTTTTATAATTTTTTTCTTTTGCGCTCTGGGTGCACGCTCCTGGAAGCTTTCAGCTAAGCTCTCCTGTAAGCTTCTCCGAGAGCTCATCTGAAAGCGCACCCAGAGCGCAACTGTCGTTCGTGAAAAAAAAATATGAATGAAAAGTTAATAATAATGCAAAACATTTCGTACCATACAAATAAAATTTGTTTTTTTTAATATTGAAAATGATTATGCATTTCTATTAAAGATTGATGACGTCACTTCGGCGCACAACGTACGTGCCCTCGGAAGCGCCTACGTGCGCGGCTCCTAAACGCACGCAAAAGCGCCTACGATCGCGCCACGTGTGCGCCCCGGAAGCGCCTACGATCGCGCCACGTGTGCGCCCCGGAAGCGCCTACGATCGCGCAACGTAAACGCACCCGGAAGTGCACCCGAGCGCGCAGCGTAAGCGCGTCGGGTCATGTGACCCTAAAATAACACTTTTCATTGGTTGCTAACAGTTTTTTTTTACAATGAATGAAATCCCCACCCATTTCCTTCACTTCTTCTTTCACTTTTGTGACTGAAAGACCTGCCTTTTTTGCTGCTCCTTTTTTCTTGGTTCATCATGGCTGCCAGATCATCCAGCAGTGAAGATGACTTCATTGATGAAGAGCCACCTACCCCAAAGGTGAAGGGACATTTCATCTGGAAATTTTTTAAGTTTCCAGAAAGCCAGAAGAAGGTGAATGCACCAAAAGTAGAGTGCAGGATCTGCAAAAAGGTCCTGTCACGGGGTAACCCCCTAAAGAAATACTCTTTTGGCAACTTCACCATGATTCGCCATGTGGAGACCAGGCACCCCCAGAATTTTGCCCGAGAAAGTGTCAGGGCTCTGGCACAGGAGGTTCCCAGAGGTGGGGCCTCTACATCAACAGGAGGAGCAACTTCTTCTGGAAGAGACCAATCTCAGGGGCAGGTAGCAAACATCCAACCTGCATTCAACCATGGGGTCGTCAGATGCAGATACTGCAATCAACTCCTCACCTATGGGGAGCAAAGTGTCCTGCTCATGGTTCGGGCATTAGAGAACCATCACTGCCCTTCCCACCCCTAATTTTTTTCTTTTCTTTTTGCTCCTGTTGAGCAGTTTCTATTCCCTGTTTTTGTTCCTCTTCAGTTAAAAGAAGAAAACCAAAAGTTCTTTTCAGAACTACCTCCAATTCTCATCAAAGAGCTATAATCTTAAAAAATGAAGAGTAAGTGAAATATAGTGCATTGATAATTGAAAGGAGAATGAGTAAGAAAGAACAGAAAGGTATGAGAGGTGAAAGGAAGTGAAGTAGGAGGACTGAAAGAAGGTGAGTGTTAGAAAAGAAATTTATGACACAGTGAATAAACTGGAGGCCTCATTTCTGAAAAGTGACGCATCGCTACGTGAAAATAGCGATGCGTCACTTATCTGGACGCACTCCTTATGACATTCCACATATGTCATATTTAATATATGACTAATCAATTCGCAAGGAGTTACAGATATGTCAGTATTTCTGACATATCTCTAAACACAAAAGTAACGCATTGCAGGAGTGCGTCACAAAAGTGACGCAACTCCAGTAATGTGTCCTTTCACATGGAAAAAGCACCATGTGAAAGGTTTGCTGAGAAGCAGGCGCAAGATTTTGGCGCAACTGCATCCTAAAAGTGACGCACTGCGTCATTATTAGCAAGCTTTTTGCAAGGAACACCCCCTCTGCATGCATTATACCTGACACTATTTTTTAAAAAGTGACGCATCTAGGTACATGGGTCACTTTTTAAAACTCTGCGCCATATTGTATCTGCATCAGGTATAATGTATGCAGAGGGGGCAATCCCTCGCAAAAAGCTTGGTAATAACAACGTACTGAAATCTATGAGATTTCCCTGCGTCATTTTTTGGATGCTATTGCGTCAAAATTTTGCGCCGGCCTCGCATCACTTTTATGTTTACACATATGTCAGAAATACTGACGTATCTGTAACTCCTTGCAACATGATTCGTCATACATTAAATATGACACATCTGGAATGTCATAAGGACTGTGTACAGAAAAGTGACGCATCACACCAGCAGTGTAATAAAATGTGCCTCGTTGCACTATATTTAAAGGATGCAACAGCATCCTAAAAGTGACGCAGTGAAATCTCAAACATTTCACTGCGTCGCTATTACAAAGCTTTTTGTGGGGGAACACCCCCTCTGCATACATTATACCTGACGCTATTTTTAAAAAGTGACGCATCTAGGTACATGGGTCAGTTTTTAAAACTCTGCGCCATATTGTATCTGCAACATGATTCGTCATACATTAAATATGACACATCTGGAACGTCATAAGGAGTGCGCACAGAAAAGTGACGCATAACACCAGCAGTGTAATAAAATGTACCTCGTTGCACTATATTTAAAAAGTGACGCATCTAGATAGATGCGTCACTTTTTGAATATTGCATAACAATGCGCATTTTTTTACACCGCTGGTGCGTCACAAAAATTGACGCACAGGAAGCGCAAAACTAACAGCGCAAGGCCTTCATAAATATAGTCCTGGATTTAGGGGGTCAGAGGGGGTCTACTCTTCCCCCTTATGATCCAATCAGCTTCCTGCGCGCAAGTCGCTCGTCGCGCCTGGAGCGCACTCCCGTGCGCGCACGGGAGAGCGCATATGCTCGCGCAAAACGAAAAAAATTTTTTAATGCCCTGCAGGACCCTATTTTAGTCCCTACATCAAACCTAGGGGGTCAGAGGGGGTCTACTCTTCCCCCTTATGGTCATTTGCCCCTTTTTTTTTCAAACCCCTTCTGTCTCGATTTTACCGAGACACAAGATGGCGGCCGCTCCGCACTGTTTAGAATGTTTACAGACAACTGAGATCCAATCAGCTTCCTGCGCGCAAGTCGCGTGTCGCGCCTGGAGCGCACTCCCGTGCGCGCACGGGAGCGCGGCTATAGATATATATATTTTTTTGAACCTTAATTACTTAAAATCCACTGGAGCACATATCTTGAGACATAGCAAAGGCACATCGGGCTACCAGTCCCTACAATTTTGCCAAGTTTGGTGGAAATCCATTCAGCCGTTCGGGCTAAAAGTGAAATCGACCGCCCTATGGAAATTAACATGGGGAAAACGCGTTTTGGGACCCCCCTTTTATCTCGGCCCCCGCTTGACGAATCCCCCCCAAACTTTCAGGGAAGGACCGGACCGCCATGAGACCATTTTCCTGAAAATTTCAGGCAGATTCGTCAACCAGCGCCAAAGTTATTCAAAATAGAATGTTGAGATTTAACATTGAAAATTATCCTAACTATAACTACCTACTGGCGACCGCCAGTAGGTAATATATATATATATATATATATATATATATATATATATATATATATATATATATATATATATTCCAAACAAAGAGGAGAGCCTATGTGGGAACGCCACACAGTTGGATTTTGGAATTTTGGAAACATATATATATATTACCTACTGGCGGTCGCCAGTAGGTATATATAGTTAGGATTTTTTCCCTATGGGATTTTTGAAAATTCTATGTCTAATAACTTTGGCGTTTGTGGACGGAATTGGCTGAAATTTTCAGGAAAATGGCACATTTTGTTTCTGAGCAGCCCCTGAAAATTTTGGGGAGGGTCGTCAAGAGGGGGCCGAGAAAAAAGGGGGGTCCCAAAACGCGTTTTTCCCATTCATTTTTCCATAGGGCGGTTGGCCTCACTTTTAGCCCGAACGGCTGAATGGATTTGCACGAAACTTGGCAAAATTGTAGGGACTGTTAGCCCGATGTGCCTTTGCTAGGTCTCAATATATGTGCTTCAGTGGATTTTGAGAAATTAGCGTTAAAAAAAACATATATATCTGTAACAGCGCTCCGGGTAGCGCTCCGGTTCGCGTACTTTTCGCGTAACGGAACTTTGCGATGCGAGGCTGATTGGTTCTCCGGTGTCTGTCAACATTCTAAACAGTCCGGAGCGGCCGCCATCTTGTCTCTCGGTAGGATCGAGAGACAAGAGGAGGCCAAAACAAAGGGGGAAATTACCATAAGGGGGCATAGTAGATCCTCGTTGACCCCCTAGGTTTTATGTGGAGGTTTTAAAAGGGCCCAGCAGGGCAAAAAAAAAAAAAATTTTTTTTTGCGTGGGGAGCGCCCAGTCCGCGAACCGGAAAGCGTTCTGGGCAGCGTACTATAAGGAAAAAAGAATGATAGACTTTTCAAATACTGTATGTTAATTGTTTGTTGTTTTTGTTGATTATTTTTTAAGCATTTTTTTTATTGTGATTGTGTTTCATAATTTATTAAACTTTCTAACATTTCACTGTAAGAAATTTCATAACTCTCATTGAATATACTTTGTAGTCTCTGAGGGTGTAAAATGTCCACATTTTTAAGGAGGTCATCTACTGCTTGCACACATTGCAGTAGTTCTTGGTCCCTAGTTTCATCCATAAATTCATTTTCATTTTCATTTTGATAAATGTTTTCTTGGCTGCTCTCTTGCAGGACAATTTTAAATTCAACTTTCTGTTCGCCTTCCATTTTGCCTGAAATTTGGATAAAAAAAATATATATTAGTAGAGATAGGGCACTGTTGGGATTAATTTTAGATAGGCAGTTTTTATCAGTGAATTTATCTTTTGGCAGTGTATAGTATCAGAGTGGAAGTAGGAATATAAAAAAGTGTCTGTGATGTAACCAAGAGAAGCCTAACTCCATCCATAACTATAACAGAGAAGTCTATCTAAATCTATAACTACTACAGAGGGATAGTATATAACTATCAGAACAAGTTTACCATATTAACTTATAGTGCACAATATACTTCAGTTTTAAAAATATCAACTTACCTTTACAAACAAGTTGAAGTGTTTAGTGATAATTCAATAGTAATGTACAACAAGAAGTAGCAGTCAAAATGGCTGAGTTTCCTTCTCTTCCTTTATATATATTCAGGTATATAACCAATCAAATGTCAGGTAATAAAAGTAGAAAATGAAAGTAACATTTTCATTGGTTGTCAATTCCAACACTTTAGATGTGTTTTGTGAAGTAATTTACCTCACGGTATTTAGAGAGGTCTACAGGCTTAATGGCTAAATGGAATTTCAATCAAATTTGTGAAAATTAAAGGGATTGTTATGTAGTATGAGCTAATGTATATTTGGTGAGAGTGTCTCCAGTCGTTTTTCTGTGAATTACTTTCCCACCTTTTTTATTGGACCGATTCCCGGTATGCGTCCCGGTCCGCGAACCAGCAGCGTTACGGGAGTCCACCATTTTGTGTTTCGGTCGAATCAAGATACAAGATGGAGGGCAAATAATGTTCAGAATGGGTAGAAGGGGGCACGGTAGATGTATCTTGACCCCCTAGGTTTTCTGAGGGTGGCTGAGGAGGACCATATGTGCGGGAAAAAAACATTTTTTTTAAAATTTTGCGCGGTTAGCTTCCAGTTCGCGTACCGGGTAGCGCTCTGGGAGCGTAGTTTGTTGAAAATTAGAGAAAAAAGTTAGATAAAAATAATAAATGTGAGTGATCAGATGTAGGGTAGCTCTGAGAAGAGCTTTTGGGTTTATGGTACATTTAGGTACTTATAAGTAGGTACCAATGCACAGCCTTAAATTCAAAATGAAAATTCTGTTGCCCTCACCTGAGAAGTGAACTCCATCTCCTCTGTAGATATCTTGCATGTAGTAACGCAAGTTATTGTTGTACATGGAGCCCATTCCATGGTCTCTCATGTAAGCTGAAACAGATTTGTTTACATGCTTCCTCGACTTCTCAATTTGTGGACAAAATTGGTTGGACCACCTCCATTTCTGTCTTTGGCATATATTGGAATATAAAAAGGCAGTTTGAGGAAAAAGTGCCATTAATTGCTCAAAGGTGTCCTTTAAAAGCATTTCCAGACCTACCCCAGTCAAAGTGCCCAAATCATTACCTCCACAGTGCACAATTAACAGGTCAGGTTTTGGCAAATGCATAAAGGTTTTCACCAATGGTATCAATTGGTGACATTTTAATCCTCTTTGGCCCAACCACCTAATTTCCACATCTTGTAAATTGAGGTTAGGTAAATTTCTGTTCTCAGCATACCTTTGAGCCCAGTAGATGTAACTATGTCCAACAATCCAGACATTAAACATGGTGGGAGAAGGTTGTGCTGCAGTCAGATGAAGTGTGGTAATGAAAGGGCAGTTGAAACAGTAGGAGTTTGTAAAGAAAAAAAACTGGATTTCCAGTGCTAATGATTCATTAGCAGTGATTGGTGCATTTCCATTTCTGAAAACAGAAAGTTAGGGTGCATGGATGTGTTCTTTGAAAGATGTAATTTGAATGGTCAAGGAAAAAACATTTAAGGAAAGATTGCACTGGATATGCAGGTGCACTGAGAGTTCAGAGTTCAATTGAAACATTGTTGTGTGAACTTGCAAACATGAAAGGTCTTTCAGGAGGTGGTTGCTAAGCAAAAAAGGCAGAGAGGGCAGAGGGGGAAGGGTTTTGATTTGAAAAAAATGAGGGAAGAGTTACGATTGGCTAATATGAGAGATATGTGTAATGAATATCAGCATTTCTGTGCTTTCTATAGCTGCAGCCTCTGGAGTGCATCCTCTTTGTTCTGCTGAAGACAATTTGGTGTATTTTTGAGACTGTTTTGAAACTCAAAAAGTATTTGCTAAGGTGAGAAAAGATTTATTTAATTTAGATAGAGAATAGTATGATTTAAGGAGAAAATGATGAAGAAAGCTGTGTTTTTAAAATGTGGCTTTGTCTCAAGTGATATACAAATAGATTTTGTTTCTTTGAGAAATTGTAATTGCATATTCTGTGTAGAAATCTGGCATGCAGTAACACAAGTTATTGTTGTACATGGAGCCCATTCCATGGTCTCTCATGTAAGCTGAAACAGATATGTTGTGTTTAAAAACGATTTTTGAAAACAATTACATTTCTGGATATGTTCTGCTAGAGCTTCATAGGTTGTTTGGGCCATATTTATAAGGCATTTGAGTGTCTCTGATGTTATTGTTCCCATTTTAATTGAAGAGCTTTCTTCATGGGGCTAGTTTCTTGTAAATACGCTCCCACCTGTGCTTGGTATATTTAGATTTTGATTATGGGAGTTACATAGCCATGTTAAAAATGTCCCAAAAATGGTGCAAGGGCATTCAAAAAAACGCTTTCATGTGTCTTAAGGACATTTTTAGTCATTTCCTCTTAAATGTAGGTATACAATTGATTTATATGTTGTGTTTAAAAACGATTTTTTGAAATCAATTACATTTCTGGATATGTACTGCTAGAGCTTCATAGGTTGTTTGGGCCATATTTATAAGGCATTTGAGTGTCTATGATGTTATTTTTCCCTTTTTAAATGGAAAGCGTTCTTCATGGGGCAAGTTTCTTGTAAATACGCTCCCACCTGTGCTTGGAAAATTTAGATTTTGATTATGGGAGTTACATATCCATGTTAAAAATGTCCCAGAAATGGTGCAAGGGCATTCAAAAAAACGCTTTCATGTGTCTTAAGGACATTTTCAGTGAATGTAGGTATACAATTGATTTATATGTTGTGTTCAAAAACGTTTTTTGAAATCAATTACATTTCTGGATATGTACTGCTAGAGCTTCATAGGTTGTTTGGAGCATATTTAAAAGGCATTTGAGTGTCTATGATGTTATTTTTCCCATTTTAATTGAAGAGCTTTCTCCATGGGGCAACTTTCTTGTATATACGCTCCCACCTGTGCTTGGCAAATTTTGATTTTGATTATGGGAGTTACATAGCCATGTTAAAAATGACCCAAAGATGGTGCAAGTGCAATAAAAAAAAAACGCTTTTATGTGTCTTAAGGACATTTTCAGTCATTTCCTCTTGAATGTAGGTATACAATTGATTTATATGTTGTGTTCAAAAACGTTTTTTGAAATCAATTACATTTCTGGATATGTACTGCTAGAGCTTCATAGGTTGTTTGGAGCATATTTAAAAGGCATTTGAGTGTCTATGATGTTATTTTTCCCATTTTAATTGAAGAGCTTTCTCCATGGGGCAACTTTCTTGTAAATACGCTCCCACCTGTGCTTGGCAAATTTTGATTTTGATTATGGGAGTTACATAGCCATGTTAAAAATGACCCAAAGATGGTGCAAGGGCAATCCAAAAAAACGCTTTTATGTGTCTTAAGGACATTTTCAGTCATTTCCTCTTGAATGTAGGTATACAATTGATTTATATGTTGTGTTCAAAAAGGTTTTTTGAAATCAATTACATTTCTGGATATGTACTGCTAGAGCTTCATAGGTTGTTTGGAGCATATTTAAAAGGCATTTGAGTGTCTATGATGTTATTTTTCCCATTTTAATTGAAGAGCTTTCTCCATGGGGCAACTTTCTTGTAAATACGCTCCCACCTGTGCTTGGCAAATTTTGATTATGATTATGGGAGTTACATAGCCATGTTAAAAATGACCCAAAGATGGTGCAAGGGCAATCCAAAAAAACACTTTTATGTGTCTTAAGGACATTTTAAGTCAATGAGGAAACATAGGTGATGTAATTCTGAAAAAAGGAAAAAAACTCCACTTTTTTCAATTACATTAGTTGTGTTTCCTAAGTTTATGAATGACATTGTGCAGATGAAGTTTAGGTCTGACCACAGATTCAAAACAGGTCTGGCTTTTGTTCAAGAGTGAAGTGGACATGACTTACTTCATTGGTAGGCCTTCACATGTATTATCTCCTTTGTATTCTTCAACAAGCGAAAAACTCTTCTGCAACCGTGAGTAGGCCTCACCTTAAACAAACCTCTGGAAAGGCCACACCTTATTGTCATCCCGAATCAATCATTTAAAATGTTACGGAGAGATTTATGATAGGTGTATGCCTGTTTTGTACCACTGTGCGTCACTTTTGTGACGCAGTGGTGGTGCAAAAGATTTGCTATGTTAAATAATAAGTAGGGTGTTAAGTTTTTGATGACTGTTATTCATTTACTGTTTGGTAATAGTGGTTAATAACATTTTTTATTATATTTTTCCACAGATTCAACTGCAGATCATTTCAAAATTTGAAAATGCCAACAAAGAATCAAATTAGAAAGGCTAGAAAACGTCAAAGACAGCAGGATCATCTATTATTGCAGCAGTCCTCTCCCAAAAAAACTTGTGAAATCACCAAGAAAGCTCCGGGTAAGACCACTAAATCATTCATAAGAAATATTTGTAGTAAAAAAAGTATTTCTACAAAAAATGTTTCAGTCCAGAAAAAGAGAAGCAATTTAAATGGAAAGGAAAGACCAATCAAAAATGTTACTGCTAGAGCAAGAGATAACTCTGTGCATGATAGTAGAAGGAAACAACAGTTTAGGGACATTCGAAAACGAATGTTCCGCAACAGGATAATAGTTAATTTATTAAAAAATGTTAAGAAAGGCCAACAGAAAGTGGTATTTTATAAGAAAAAGAAAAATGTAGAGAAAATTATTGATCATGCTTTCGAAATTAAGCGAAAGTTGTTTATTTGGGTAATCAATAGAATTAGGCCACTAAAAAAGGTAATTTCTGATTTTAAATCAAATAGTGGATGGAAGAGAGTAGTTAACCGTAGTAACTTTTGTGAAGTTTTTTCCGGAGAATGGATGCATAGTTCAAGTTGTGAGGCATTTTTTAATGAGGAGAGTTATTTTCAGGATAATGATTTGGTGTTTGCAGTTGACACCAGTGGTCGAGCTTATGAAGTGAAGGATGGTTGTCCAGTTGAAAAAGAAAAACTTGTGACAACAGAGATAGAAGAGGTGTTAGGTAATGAGGTTTTAGAAAGACGTCCTAAAGGTCCTGTGTACATTTGGAAGTGTAGTTCCATTTGCAGTGTGCGACAGGATTCCATCAATTTGCTTTGTGATTTTGTACGGACATTTAATAAGAAAAGTTTGAAGCAGAAAATGAAGTTGTTGCAAGAATTAGATCCTTGCAGAGTGAGACAAGTGACAGGTTTGCGTGGTCATTCACTGGCTTGTCTTTCCAGGAGAGTATGCCAGAGTGTTTTTCATCATTTCAGGATGCTAGCAGTGCATCATAATAAAGTGAGGAAATTAGTGAGAATGTTGTATCATGCTAAGAGTCCAGCAATTATGCTTACACAATTATGTGCTGCTCTTTTGCATGGTTCTGAAATAGATGTCAAGAATATTTGTGAAGAAATTGACTTTTGTTACTTTGGAAGTAAAGATTAGAATGTTCAAATTGACCCAGAAGTAGAGGGTAATGTTGAAGATAATGTACAGGTTTCCAGTACAGAAAAATTTCAGAAGGAAATTGCCACGTTTCAGGTGAAATCAAGTGAGAGGCCTAATTTCACTTGTGTGTGTTGTCGACGCACTTATTATAAGAATCAGATTAAGTTAGTGGATTTATATGCAAAAAGTGAAAGGGAAAATAATAGTGAATGGAAGGATGTCGTCACATACTTGATGGTAGAAAATTGTTTTGATTTGGGATCGGATCAACATGTGTGTACTTATTGTTGTAACAAATTAAACCAAAACCAGATGCCTGCTAGGGCGGTTCATAATAATCTGGAATTGGTTGAGATTCCTTTTGAATTGAAGGATTTAAATACTTATGAATCTATTTTGATTCAAAGTATCCATCCCTTTCAGGCTATTGTAAGAATGGAGCCAAAGACAAGGAAGTTGCCTCCATCAGATTTACAGAGAGGATTAAAGGGAAGAGTTGTTTATTTGCCTCTAGATTTGAACAAAAACATTAACACAATTGGAGTAGAAAAAGTGGAAGAGGAACCTCTGGTTATCTTAGTTAATGGGGTTCCGACAAAGAATAAGAAAATATGGCAAGATTTAGTGGATGTTGGGAAAGTCAAAAAGGCAACATTGTATTTGAAAAAAAATAATAAGTACTATAAGAATGTATATGTTGCAGAAGAGGAAGTAAGTGATGAAGAGGATATCGATTTGTGTGCTGGCCAAATTAAGAAAGTAGAAGCCTCTAAAAGTGAAGAAATATATGAACATTATAGTGTTCATCCTTTGCATTCCAAGGAAGTCATGGGGAATGCTATTGAGTTGTTTCAAATGAAACAAGCCAAAGGGAGTCCCATTAGTGTTTGGGAGGAAAGTTTGGAAGCTCGGTGTTTCCCACAGCTATTTCTAACAGGTCAAGGAGGAAGATATGATGAGCGACCTCATCAAATTCCTGCTTCAGAATACCGGACTTTACGATTGTATGCAGAAGATGCTAGGTTTCGTCAATGCATTCCCTATTTGTTTCATCTCCTGTTTGAAAGCGATCTGATGGACTGTCATATGCAGTGAACCACATCTTAAAAAGTGGTATACAGATGCGAAACATCTCAGCAAGTGACTTTATGCATAAAGTCAATGTCCAAGACAGTATTTTGGATTCTCACCTAATTAATCTCATGGCGTGTCAGCGTGGTACTAATGAGTACTGGTACCGTCGTCATGGTGATTTAAAATGTATGCTGAGGAACTTAAGAACTCCGACATGGTTCCTTACTCTCAGCTGTGCCGAGTATGGCTGGGAAGACTTACTTGAATTTCTACGAGAGGCAAATGGAAACATTGAAAACATCGAATTCAAGACACCCGGAGAACTGTGCTCTTTGGATCCAGTGAATGTATGCAGGTACTTCAATCATAGATTTGAAGCTATGATGTCTTTCATCATGAATAAGAAGAATCCACCTCTTGGAGAGGTGTTGGATTTCTTCTGGAGAAAGGAGTACCAAGCAAGAGGTGCTCCTCATATACATATGCTGCTGTGGATCAAGGATGCACCTAAATTTGGAACAGATCCGGATGACTTAGTGATGAGTTTCATAGAACAGTATTCTACGTGTGCTGTTCCAAACGCAACGGAGCAGAAAAGCCTAAGAGAACAAGTTCTACGTTTCCAAAGCCATCATTGTGGAAAGTACTGCCGTCGTAAATTTAGAAACAAGGATAAGTTCTACACCAAATGTCGTTTCAACTTTCCACGACCGGTGATTTCTAAAGGAAGAGTGAACAGTTTGATGTCTTCTCTGCGACATAATGTGACGAGGAAATCACCCAAAAATACATACAGTTTGAAAAGGAACGAAGAGTCCAAGTACATCAACGACTACAACCCAGTGATTTTGTCCATGTGGAATGCTAACATATATATACAGTTTGTGGCTGACAACTGTATGGCTGTGGCTCGGTATGTGACATCTTACATCACCAAAAAAGAAAAGACAGAACTGAAGGATATGTGGGAGGACATTTCCCATGAAAAGAGCCTCAGCAAGAAGTTGTACAGTTTCAGTCTGAAGATGTTGTCACATCGAGAAATCGGAGCTTAAGAATGTTCTGACCGGTTGTCTTCAGCAAGTCTTTATGCCAAATCCAGGAGTATCGTTTGGGCGAGTCTTGGTCTTGCTGCAACGCGTAATCGAGTTCTGAAACCTGTGCGGGAAATTGAGTATTTGGCGGAAAAGGAGCCAAACAGTACCGACATTTTGAAGACCAACATGTTGGATACATATTATCGAAATAGAAGCAGTCACCTGGAGAATGTTTGTTTGTATGAGATTCTACAAAATTACATATTCAAGAGGAACATCAAAGAAGATATTGAGAAAGGAGTGTATGCTGTAATTGGAAGTGAGGGATGTCTGGTCAAGCAAAGAAAATGCCACTTGGTAAACCATCGAAAATTGAGTCCATAAATCTCCAGAAAAAAAGGAGTTTTTCTATTTAGCCCTTTTGCAACTTTTCAAGCCTTGGCGTGCAGAAGAGGAACTGCTTGGAGATTTCCTCTGTTACGAAGACTCTTTCACTGCTGCCAAGGAAAGCATAGAATGTCCTGCTTTTCCCAAATATCAAGAAATGTTGACTTTGGAAATTGAGCAGGAAGCAACGATTGCAGCCGAGATTGCCAGAGACAGTTCTCAGGACAGTCAGAGTTCTGTTTCATTGAGTCAGGATCCACTAGGAGAACCTGTTATCGAAAATGAAGCTGCCACTGCTATGAATGAAGTGGAAAGAGCCATGGCACATGCTCAGGAGGATGCGGTTAACTGTGAGAAGTCTTGGAAAAACAACTCAACGTTGAGCAGAGGAAAATATATAACGAAGTTACCAAGCAAATTGATCATGGATTAAGTCATGAGAAGAAAGAGTGCTCATGTACGTCGTTGAAGCCTGTCCGACTGTACGTGAGTGGAGAAGCGGGAACTGGAAAAAGTTTCCTCATTAAAGCAATTTCATGTTATCTGCAGAAAAGGACTGAGTCATCGCTGTCTTGTGTTGTCACCGCTCCAACTGGACTGGCAGCACATAACATTAAAGGTATTACTTTGCATCGTCTACTGATGCTGCCAGTGGAGCATGACAACAAATTACAATACCACAAGTTATCTGGAGATGCTTGTTGTGAAATTTCAAGAGTCTTGAGGAAAATGAAACTTCTTATCATTGACGAAGTAAGCATGGTATCCAATGTCATGCTTGCCTTTGTGCATTTGAGAATGCAAGAACTTCTTAAAACTGAGTATGATGTGTTATTTGGTGGCAAACACATCATTGTTTTCGGAGATCTTCTGCAGATTACACCAGTGAAAGGACAACCTGTGTTCAAAATTGTTATATTTGCATTTGCTTCATGTCACGTTTCATGTCGCGCGCTGCACTCGCGCTGCTCCACTTTGTGACATGTCTTGTGTTCTATGTAACGGTTGGCAGTTGCCCGTTTCATCTTGTACACGATGGTTGGGTTTTCTGCTTCGCATCTTAAATAAACTATCCTGAACTACACGACGCTGGTGTTCCGCATTCAACTTTGTTTACAACATTTTTGGCGACTGACGAGGGCGGAGGATAACGAGTGGAAGATAGCTGCCAGAAAAGACGAAGCGAGGAAAAGAAAACCCGACCGGAAGGTTTACCTTCGAAGAATGAGCGGTTGAAAGTAAGCCACGACGGAAGGTATGTCGTAAATCACTCACCGTGAAGGGAAGTGTGCCCAAGACTTTATTTTCCCAAGCGCGACGGAGCGTTAACTGTTGCTCCTTGGCCCGTCGACGCAGACAACAGCGCTCCTTGCTGCAAGTGGTCTTAAAAGGGAAATTACTCTTGAAGGAAAGGCTTTACCAGTGAGCCCCACTGCTCAGAGGGCGGAATATATTAAAAGGGAAACGCACAGCCAAAGGGAAAGCGTTTTTTTTTAAATAAAATACCACCGCTATTCTTTCTACAGTGACACACTCACTTCCATGCAAGTTCGCTTGTGTGTGTCACGTTGATTTTAAGACATTTGCAATCAAAGACCACCGTCGTTGGTCAAGAGCAAATTCACAGTGACACACTCACTTTTAAATCGATCTCTACAGTGTGCCACTCAAACTTCAGTGACACACACACTTTAAGTTAAGACATTGCGAATATTGCTGTATGTGTAAAATTTTGCCTGTTTAAGTTATTTTTATTGTAGATTGTGTACCACTGCAGAGTATTCACTATGAATGTGAGCAATGCTATTCAAGCGCCCGTTCCTTTCCTGAGTGCCCCTGGTGAACCCTCAATGGAGTGGGATGACTGGTGTGAGGCGTTTGAGAATTACATAATTGCTTTAGATGGTACAAAGTTCTCTGCCATCAGGAAGAAAGCTTTACTGCTGGGTGCTCTAGGCAAAGAGGGTCAAAGGGTATTTAAATACTTACCAAGTCCGCCTCTTGACATTGATGATGTTTACAAAGATGCTCTGTTTAGACTTTATACTAGATTTGCTAAACAAGAAAATGTTGTAATGCGCAGGCACAAATTTTACACTGCCCCTCAGAGAGAAAGTGAAACTATTGATGAATTTGTTTCTAGGCTGAGGGAACTCTCTGTGAAGTGTCAATTTGGGAATATTCAAGATGAGATGATTCGGGACCAGTTAATTGTGCAATGTTTTAGCAAGAAAACACAGGAAAAGTTGTGGGCAGCTAAAAACCCCACCCTTTCTGAGGCAATTACCATTGCTAAAGTCGCTGAAGAAAGCGATAGGTGTATGAAGGAGCTTAAAAGAATACAACTGGGACACACTAGTTGTCAGGAAGTTGCAAGCCTACAGGCAGATGCTTCAGAAAGCATAGCTTTAATACAAGGGAGGCAAACAAATAAGGGGGGGAAACCCACAACCTCATTTAATAAAAGCGTGACAAGCAAGTTTAAACCAGCCACACGTTCTTGTAATAGGTGTGGAAGCCCGTTTCACTTAGCTGACTCAAAGAATTGTACAGCTTTGTCCAGGGATTGTTTAAAATGTGGGAAGAAAGGGCATTATGCACGAATGTGTAGATCAGTTGGCTCAAAAAAGGTTGCAATGGTTGAGGCTGAAGTTACTGATGATGAAGCAGAGGTTATGATGATTACGTCTGCTGGCAACCTGGAGTCAATGGAGAATGTTGTCTTATCTCGGCCTAAAGCAGATTTTGAATTGAATGGTGTAATTGTCAATTTAATGGTGGATACGGGATCACTGTACACAATCATCCCTAAGATATTATACAATTCATCTTGCTCTGGTTCAATTTTAGTGAAATCTGATATCACATTAAGGGGTTACCAGGGTGTGAGCATTGGTGTCCTTGGATACTTTGAGGCAAGTATCAAGTTTAAAGGGAGGGTCACTCAGGGGAAGGTTTACGTGTCCCCACATGGCCCTGCAATTTTGGGGTGGTTACACCAATATGAACTTAACATAAGGGTGAACCCAAGAGCTGATCCACCTGTAATGTGTATTGACGTTGAAAGTGTATGTAATACAGTCCATGATAACTTAGAAACCATTCTTAAAAAACATGAGTGTATCTTCAATGAGAAGTTGGGGGAGGCCATTGGCTATCAGCACATCATCAAAACCAGAAGAGATATAGCACCTGTGAAACACACTGCAAGGAAAATACCCCTTTCTGCAAGAGATGAGGTCAGGAAAATCATCAAGCAGTTATTAGAGGATAATATAATTGAGCCTGTGGAGGCCACACAGTGGTTGAGTCCAGTGGTGATCACACAGAAACCGGACAAATCTTTGCGCTTCTGTGTGGACCTGCGGAGCCTTAACAAAGCGGTGATAATGGATAGCTTTCCGCTTCCGAACATAAATGAGATTGTCCTGGGTTTGGGTGGAGGAAAGGTATTTTCAAAGTTAGACCTTCGCAGTGCGTACCATCAGGTAAAGCTCCACCCGGACTCAAAGCAGTTTACGTCGTTCATCACACCGGAGGGTACTTACCAATTTAAAAGACTCCCTTTTGGCCTCTGTTCTGCAGCAAGTGCTTTCCAAAGGATCATTACTGATGTATTAAAAGACATTGAAAGGGTAGTATTTTTCCAGGACGACATCCTGATTCATGGTTTGGATGTGGGTGACCATGATGTTATTCTGGACAAGGTTCTTTCTGCTCTTTCAAGGGCTGGTCTAACATTACGCAGAGAAAAGTGTGTGTTTGCTGTTAAAGAAGTGGACTACTTAGGGTACCATGTATCTGGCCTTGGCATACAACCCAAGAAAGACCTTGTAAGTGCAATATGTAATGTGTCTGAACCTGATGACAAAGACAAGTTAAGGTCTTTTATGGGCATGGTTGAGTACTATGCAAAATTTGTAAAGAACTTTGCTGAAAAAGTCGAACCTTTACGTATTATCATGCGGAAAGGGAAAGGTTTCACTTGGGGTGCGGATCAGAGGGATGCCTTCCTATTGATCAAACAGAACATATTAGATGCTAACATTCTGTCAAGTTTTGTACAGTCTTATCACACCTTCCTAACTGTTGATGCTAGTTCCTTTGGGATTGGTGCGGTCTTAACACAGAAAGGGGGTGGCAAAGAGAACACCATTGCATTTGCGTCGCGTTCTCTGACTGAGACCGAAAGAAACTACTCAGTCATAGAGCGTGAAGCTCTTGCTGCTGCATGGGCAACTCGCTATTTCAGGGTGTATTTATGGGGAATCACCTTCACACTCAGGACTGACCATAAGCCCCTATTGAAGGTTTTGGCCCCTGGTGGGATTAGGAACTGCTCTGGGAGGTTAGCGAGACTTGCTGTTTGGTACAAGAGTTTACTTGTAGGGTAGAGTATTTACCCGGTTGGTGCAACAGTGTGGCAGACTGTCTTTCTAGATTACCTGACACCAAAGAACCGCCCAAGGAGTTAGTGACTGAGAATGTAGTCGCGTTTTTAGATGACTTGGAAAGTGATTTACCTAGCTCCATATCTAGCAGGGAATGGATTGAGGAAATGGCGAAAGATCCCGTTATGGCTGGTCTAATCAAGATGTGCAAAGAAGGGGTGTCAAGGCAGAGCACTGTCTCATCTGCTCTTAGGCCTTATGTTCAGTTACAGGACGAGATTTCTTTACAGGGGGAGCACATCCTTGTGCGGGGAGAGAAGTATGTACCTCCGACATCCCTTAGACCCCGCATCATTGCGCTGGCGCATGAGGGCCATCTTGGCCAAACCCTTACTGGCAAACGTGTTAAAGCGGATTTTTGGTGGCCAGGTGTAGATGCACAGGTGAAGGGGTTGGGTTGAGCAGTGCCAGGCATGCAGGGAGTCTGAAAAGAGGTTACAAGTTTGTGCCAGTAAAGATGGCATGGGGAGGATCATTGCAGACGATGGTGTATGGCAGAAGGTCTGCATTGATTTCATAGGTCCTTTTCATGATCTGACTGATGCTGAGAAATTCGCCTTTGTTTTGGTTGACTCAACTTCCAGGTGGGTTGAGGTCGCTTTCATGAAAAGCATTACTGCAGAGTCTACTATCAAGGTTCTTGATGAAATATTTCGACGTGAGGGCATTCCCTCAATGGTGTTAACGGATAATGGTACGCAGCTTACCTCTGCCATTATGGAGGAATATTTTGCTTTCCTTGGTTTGAAGCACTTGCGGAAATCGCTCTACAACCCACAAGGGAATGGACTTTGTGAGCGAATAAACAGGCTTGTTAAGGGTACTATGCAGCTCGCTTTAGCGTCAGGTCGCCCTGTGCAGAAGGAAATCAAGGAAATGCTGTGGGCATACCGCACTACTGTTCATAGCAACATGTCTGTAACACCTTTTGAGCTCATGAGGGGGAGGGTGCCAGGCACTAAACTCATTCCTACTTGGCTACATGAGAAAAAAAAGGGTGTGGGGGGCGACTTCATGGGGAAAGCTGTCTCTTCCAAAATAGCTGAAGGGGACCTGGTAAAAGTAAAACCTGGGGGCAATCAAAGGATGTTCAACAAATTTAGGGGACCCTACCAGGTAAGGTCCGTAGTTGGCAACTATGTTAAGCTACAAAATGGTCAGACGTGGAATCTCCGCAGGGTAGCACTTTACCAAAGAAAGCCTAAGTTTGTTCCTTCAGTTTAAATTTCTAAGGATGTGATTACTGATAGAGTTTGCAGACCTCTTCGCTGCAAGGTGGCTCCTGCCTATTTGAAAGACTACGTGTAACTTCGTCTGTTTAAGGGAGAATGTGGGGTTGAATGGTTTGTTTTATTTTGTTCTGCATTTCTCTGCATTTCCCAAGACCAAGTGATGTGTTCAATGATGCTTTGTTTTTCTTGTGTTTCACCTTTTCTTTGTAAAGGGTTACTATGAGCTTTTGATTTACTTATGCTGATTGTATCTTTTTTCCTTCTCTGTTTAAGGAAAGGAGATGTGTTATATTTGCATTTGCTTCATGTCACGTTTCATGTCGCGCGCTGCACTCGCGCTGCTCCACTTTGTGACATGTCTTGTGTTCTATGTAACGGTTGGCAGTTGCCCGTTTCATCTTGTACACGATGGTTGGGTTTTCTGCTTCGCATCTTAAATAAACTATCCTGAACTACACGACGCTGGTGTTCCGCATTCAACTTTGTTTACAACAAAAATGCTCACACATGAGGATACCAGGAAGTGCCTAGGGAGCATTGGCAACGTCAATATATGGTTAAATTTCAATTATGCTGAACTGCATGAAAATATGCGTCAGGCGAAGGATGAAGATTACAAGAATATTCTACAAGATGTTAGAATTGGAAAAGTGACTGAGCGTGGGAAAGAAGCTTTACATGCATGATTACTATCAAATTTATATCCAGAACAAGGCGTTGTGCCTGAGAATATTTTTCAGAAAATTACTGAGAAGAAATCCGGAATATGTTTGATGCCAACTCTTGCAGAATGTGCCATCTTCAACAACAAAATGTTGCATTTAGAAAAGCAAGAGATTGTGAAACTGGAAGCTATTGACAGAATAGAGCATATGGGAGCAACAATTGTTTTGTCTGAGAATTTGAAATCCAAATTGGATGCATTAGAGAAGACAATATCTAAAACAGCGGGTTTTGAAAAGACTTTGAATGTGTGTTTAAATTGCCGAATCATTTTGAGAAGGAATTTACATGTTGAAAGAGGTCTGGTAAATGGATCAATGGGTAATGTTGTTGATTTTGAGAAATACAGAAGTAGAGATGGAATTGAATTTTTAAAAATTAAATTTGATGGCATTGAGGAAGTACAGCTAATTGGTCGTTGTTCTGCTAGGTTTTTGCTTGTTAAAGACTTATATGTTCGCCGTAAGCAGCTTCCTGTTTGCTTGGCATATGCGGTGACAATCCATAAATCGCAAGGTTTAAGTGTAGACAGTGCATTGGTGAATATTGGCAGTTCTGTGTTCAAGGAGGGTATGGCATATGTGGCATTGTCGCGAGTTAGAACTTTATCGGGATTGTACTTGATTGACTGTGATGTGACAAACATTTGTGCGGATCTAGATTGTGTTAAGGAATACAATAGGTTAAGAAGAGAGTATGCGCCACATTTGCCTCAATATCCTTTGTTTGAGAAACGTGTGGTAGGCTGTAAACGAAGAAATATCAGTAATAGTAGGGAGGTTGTAGCAAAAAGCCCAAAAGTCGATGAACCGAAAATTGTAAGCAGAAAGAAAACGGATTCTGTTGAAGATGTTTTCGGTTTTCAATTTGAAAACAGTTCTGGTGTCAACTGCTATGCAAATGTAGTGGTTAATGTTCTCTTTTCACTAGAGATTTTAAAAGAACAGATTGTGTTCAATTCGGAACAAAGTTTATGCTGTTTGTTGAATTCTGTGTTAGAGAAATGTAGCACTGATCGAACAAAAGTAGAAAGTGTGTCTGAAGTTCGTTATCTGTTAGACGAATGTTCAGGTCAAACAGACTTCTCTGAAAATAATCAGCAGGATTGTCAGGAGTTTTTAATGTATATGCTTGATGTATTGCAAGATGAGGGTGTAGATGTAGATCACCTGTTTGGGCTTTCTTATCAATGGCAGCATGACAGCGAAAACTGTAGGGTATCAAGTACATCTAGTGTAGACTCAGAAAGATTTATATATTTAACTTTGCCAGACAGTAAATCAGTGTCCTTTAATAAGCTAGTAAAAGCAGCTGATCACAACATGGAGTGTAGCCAATGTAAATCTGAAATGATGTCAACATTATTTATACAAAGATATGGCCAGTATGTCATTTTAATGTACCAACGATGTAGGCCTGATGGAACAAAATTGACAACTTTAATAAAAAAATTTGTTGCTTCGCAGTTGTCAATATCAGGAAGGACTTTTGTAACTGTAGCAATAATCTATCATGACGGTCCTTCAACAACATCAGGACATTACACAGCTTATTTAAAGTCTAGAAACGGCTGGTCATTCTGCAACGATTCTGTTATAACTTTCAAAAAAAAAATTGCTGTATGACCTTAAAAATTCTTACCTGGTGTTTTTAAAACCAAAATTTTAGGGAAAGAATCTCGGGATGTGCTCTGAGGAATTTCAAGAGGTTCATGGAGTAAAGTAGAGTAGAGAGATGAAGTTTAGGTCTGACCACAGATTCAAAACAGGTCTGGCTTTTGTTCAAGAGTGAAGTGCACATGACTTACTTCATTGGTAGGCCTTCACATGTATTATCTCCTTTGTATTCTTCAACAAGCGAAAAACTCTTCTGCAACCGTGAGTAGGCCTCACCTTAAACAAACCTCTGGAAAGGCCACACCTTATCGTCATCCTGAATCAATCATTTAAAATGTTACGGAGAGATTTATGATAGGTGTATGCCTGTTTTGTACCACTGTGCGTCACTTTTGTGACGCAGTGGTGGTGCAAAAGATTTGCTATGTTAAATAATAAGTAGGGTGTTAAGTTTTTGATGACTGTTATTCATTTACTGTTTGGTAATAGTGGTTAATAACATTTTTTATTATATTTTTCCACAGATTCAACTGCAGATCATTTCAAAATTTGAAAATGCCAACTAAGAATCAAATTAGAAAGGCTAGAAAACGTCAAAGACAGCAGGATCATCTATTATTGCAGCAGTCCTCTCCCAAAAAATCTTGTGAAATCACCAAGAAAGCTCCGGGTAAGACCACTAAATCATTCATAAGAAATATTTGTAGTAAAAAAAGTATTTCTACAAAAAATGTTTCAGTCCAGAAAAAGAGAAGCAATTTAAATGGAAAGGAAAGACCAATCAAAAATGTTACTGCTAGAGCAAGAGATAACTCTGTGCATGATAGTAGAAGGAAACAACAGTTTAGGGACATTCGAAAACGAATGTTCCTCAACAGGATAATAGTTAATTTATTAAAAAATATTACGAAAGGCCAACAGAAAGTGGCATTTTATAAGAAAAAGAAAAATGTAGAGAAAATTATTGATCATGCTTTCGAAATTAAGCGAAAGTTGTTTATTTGGGTAATCAATAGAATTAGGACACTAAACAAGGTAATTTCTGATTTTAAATCAAATAGGAGATGGAAGAGAGTAACTTTTGTGAAGCTTTTTCCGGAGAATGGATGCATAGTTCAAGTTGTGAGGCATTTTTTAATGAGGAGAGTTATTTTCAGGATAATGATTTGGTGTTTGCAGTTGACACCAGTGGTCGAGCTTATGAAGTGAAGGATGGTTGTCCAGTTGAAAAAGAAAAACTTGTGACAACAGAGATAGAAGAGGTGTTAGGTAATGAGGTTTTAGAAAGACGTCCTAAAGGTCCTGTGTACATTTGGAAGTGTAGTTCCATTTGCAGTGTGCGACAGGATTCCATCAATTTGCTTTGTGATTTTGTACGGACATTTAATAAGAAAAGTTTGAAGCAGAAAATGAAGTTGTTGCAAGAATTAGATCCTTGCAGAGTGAGACAAGTGACAGGTTTGCGTGGTCATTCACTGGCTTGTCTTTCCAGGAGAGTATGCCAGAGTGTTTTTCATCATTTCAGGATGCTAACAGTGCATCATAATAAAGTGAGGAAATTAGTGAGAATGTTGTATCATGCTAAGAGTCCAGCAATTATGCTTAAACAATTATATGCTGCTCTTTTGCATGGTTCTGAAATAGATGTCAAGAATATTTGTGAAGAAATTGACTTTTGTTACTTTGGAAGTAAAGATGAGAATGTTCAAATTGACCCAGAAGTAGAGGGTAATGTTGAAGATAATGTACAGGTTTCCAGTACAGAAAATTTTCAGAAGGAAATTGCCACGTTTCAGGTGAAATCAAGTGAGAGGCCTAATTTCACTTGTGTGTGTTGTCGACGCACTTATTATAAGAATCAGATTAAGTTAGTGGATTTATATGCAAAAAGTGAAAGGGAAAATAATAGTGAATGGAAGGATGTCGCCACATACTTGATGGTAGAAAATTGTTTTGATTTGGGATCGGATCAACGTGTGTGTACTTATTGTTGTAACAAATTAAACCAAAACCAGATGCCTGCTAGGGCGGTTCATAATAATCTGGAATTGGTTGAGATTCCTTTTGAATTGAAGGATTTAAATACTTATGAATCTATTTTGATTCAAAGTATCCATCCCTTTCAGGCTATTGTAAGAATGGAGCCAAAGACAGGGAAGTTGCCTCCATCAGATTTACAGAGAGGATTAAAGGGAAGAGTTGTTTATTTGCCTCTAGATTTGAACAAAAACATTAACACAATTGGAGTAGAAAAAGTGGAAGAGGAACCTCTGGTTATCTTAGTTAATGGGGTTCCGACAAAGAATAAGAAAATATGGCAAGATTTAGTGGATGTTAGGAAAGTCAAAAAGGCAACATTGCATTTGAAAAAAAATAATAAGTACTATAAGAATGTATATGTTGCAGAAGAGGAAGTAAGTGATGAAGAGGATATCGATTTGTGTGCTGGCCAAATTGAGAAAGTAGAAGCCTCTAAAAGTGAAGAAATATATGAACATTATAGTGTTCATCCTTTGCATTCCAAGGAAGTCATGGGGAATGCTATTGAGTTGTTTCAAATGAAACAAGCCAAAGGGAGTCCCATTAGTGTTTGGGAGGAAAGTTTGGAAGCTCGGTGTTTCCCACAGCTATTTCCAACAGGTCAAGGAGGAAGATATGATGAGCGACCTCATCAAATTCCTGCTTCGGAATACCGGACTTTACGATTGTATGCAGAAGATGCTAGGTTTCGTCAATGCATTCCCTATTTGTTTCATCTCCTGTTTGAAAGCATCTGTCTGGACTGTCATATGCAGTGAACCACATCTTAAAAAGTGGTATACAGATGCGAAACATCTCAGCAAGTGACTTTATGCATAAAGTCAATGTCCAATACAGTATTTTGGATTCTCACCTAATTAATCTCATGGCGTGTCAGCGTGGTACTAATGAGTACTGGTACCGTCGTCATGGTGATTTAAAATGTATGCTGAGGAACTTAAGAACTCCGACATGGTTCCTTACTCTCAGCTGTGCCGAGTATGGCTGGGAAGACTTACTTGAATTTCTACGAGAGGCAAATGGAAACATTGAAAACATCGAATTCAAGACACCCGGAGAACTGTGCTCTTTGGATCCAGTGAATGTATGCAGGTACTTCAATCGTAGATTTGAAGCTATGATGTCTTTCATCATGAATAAGAAGAATCCACCTCTTGGAGAGGCGTTGGATTTCTTCTGGAGAAAGGAGTACCAAGCAAGAGGTGCTCCTCATATACATATGCTGCTGTGGATCAAGGATGCACCTAAATTTGGAACAGATCCGGATGGCTTAGTGATGAGTTTCATAGAACAGTATTCTACGTGTGCTGTTCCAAACGCAACGGAGCAGAAAAGCCTAAGAGAACAAGTTCTACGTTTCCAAAGCCATCGTTGTGGAAAGTACTGCCGTCGTAAATTTAGAAACAAGGATAAGTTCTACACCAAATGTCGTTTCAACTTTCCACGACCGGTGATTTCTAAAGGAAGAGTGAACAGTTTGATGTCTTCTCTGCAACATAATGTGACGAGGAAATCACCCAAAAATACATACAGTTTGAAAAGGAACGAAGAGTCCAAGTACATCAACGACTACAACCCAGTGATTTTGTCCATGTGGAATGCTAACATATATATACAGTTTGTGGCTGACAACTGTATGGCTGTGGCTCGGTATGTGACATCTTACATCACCAAAAAAGAAAAGACAGAACTGAAGGATATGTGGGAGGACATTTCCCATGAAAAGAGCCTCAGCAAGAAGTTGTACAGTTTCAGTCTGAAGATGTTGTCACATCGAGAAATCGGAGCTTAAGAATGTTCTGACCGGTTGTCTTCAGCAAGTCTTTATGCCAAATCCAGGAGTATCATTTGGGCGAGTCTTGGTCTTGCTGCAACGCGTAATCGAGTTCTGAAACCTGTGCGGGAAATTGAGTATTTGGCGGAAAAGGAGCCAAACAGTACCGACATTTTGAAGACCAACATGTTGGATACATATTATCGAAATAGAAGCAGTCCCCTGGAGAATGTTTGTTTGTATGAGGTTCTACAAAATTACATATTCAAGAGGAACATCAAAGAAGATATTGAGAAAGGAGTGTATGCTGTAATTGGAAGTGAGGGATGTCTGGTCAAGCAAAGAAAGTGCCACTTGGTAAACCATCGAAAATTGAGTCCATAAATCTCCAGAAAAAAAGGAGTTTTTCTATTTAGCCCTTTTGCAACTTTTCAAGCCTTGGCGTGCAGAAGAGGAACTGCTTGGAGATTTCCTCTGTTACGAAGACTCTTTCACTGCTGCCAAGGAAAGCATAGAATGTCCTGCTTTTCCCAAATATCAAGAAATGTTGACTTTGGAAATTGAGCAGGAAGCAACGATTGCAGCCGAGATTGCCAGAGACAGTTCTCAGGACAGTCAGAGTTCTGTTTCATTGAGTCAGGATCCACTAGGAGAACCTGTTATCGAAAATGAAGCTGCCACTGCTATGAATGAAGTGGAAAGAGCCATGGCACATGCTCAGGAGGATGCGGTTAACTTAGAAGTCTTGGAAAAACAACTCAACGTTGAGCAGAGGAAAATATATGACGAAGTTACCAAGCAAATTGATCATGGATTAAGTCACGAGAAGAAAGAGTGCTCATGTACGTCGTTGAAGCCTGTCCGACTGTACGTGAGTGGAGAAGCGGGAACTGGAAAAAGTTTCCTCATTAAAGCAATTTCATGTTATCTGCAGAAAAGGACTGAGTCATCGCTGTCTTGTGTTGTCACCGCTCCAACTGGACTGGCAGCACATAACATTAAAGGTATTACTTTGCATCGTCTACTGATGCTGCCAGTGGAGCATGACAACAAATTACAATACCACAAGTTATCTGGAGATGCTTGTTGTGAAATTTCAAGAGTCTTGAGGAAAATGAAACTTCTTATCATTGACGAAGTAAGCATGGTATCCAATGTCATGCTTGCCTTTTTGCATTTGAGAATGCAAGAAGTTCTTAAAACTGAGTATGATGTGTTATTTGGTGGCAAACACATCATTGTTTTCGGAGATCTTCTGCAGATTACACCAGTGAAAGGACAACCTGTGTTCAAAATGCTCACACATGAGGATACCAGGAAGTGCCTAGGGAGCATTGGCAATGTCAATATATGGTTAAATTTCAATTATGCTGAACTGCATGAAAATATGCGTCAGGCGAAGGATGAAGATTACAAGAATATTCTACAAGATGTTAGAATTGGAAAAGTGACTGAGCGTGGGAAAGAAGCTTTACATGCATGATTACTGTCAAATTTATATCCAGAACAAGATGTTGTGCCTGAGAATATTTTTCAGAAAATTACTGAGAAGAAATCCGGAATATGTTTGATGCCAACTCTTGCAGAATGTGCCATCTTCAACAACAAAATGTTGCATTTAGAAAAGCAAGAGATTGTGAAACTGGAAGCTATTGACAGAATAGAGCATATGGGAGCAACAAATGTTTTGTCTGAGAATTTGAAATCCAAATTGGATGCATTAGAGAAGACAACATCTAAAACAGCGGGTTTTGAAAAGACTTTGAATGTGTGTTTAAATTGCCGAATCATTTTGAGAAGGAATTTACATGTTGAAAGAGGTCTGGTAAATGGATCAATGGGTAATGTTGTTGATTTTGAGAAATACAGAAGTAGAGATGGAATTGAATTTTTAAAAATTAAATTTGATGGCATTGACGAAGTACAGCTAATTGGTCGTTGTTCTGCTAGGTTTTTGCTTGTTAAAGACTTATATGTTCGCCGTAAGCAGTTTCCTGTTTGCTTGGCATATGCGGTGACAATCCATAAATCGCAAGGTTTAAGTGTAGACAGTGCATTGGTGAATATTGGCAGTTCTGTGTTCAAGGAGGGTATGGCATATGTGGCATTGTCACGAGTTAGAACTTTATCGGGATTGTACTTGATTGACTGTGATGTGACAAACATTTGTGCGGATCTAGATTGTGTTAAGGAATACAATAGGTTAAGAAGAGAGTATGCGCCACATTTGCCTCAATATCCTTTGTTTGAAAAACGTGTGGTAGGCTGTAAACGAAGAAATATCAGTAATAGTAGGGAGGTTATAGCAAAAAGCCCAAAAGTCGATGAACCGAAAATTGTAAGCAGAAAGAAAACGGATTCTGTTGAAGATGTTTTCGGTTTTCAATTTGAAAACAGTTCTGGTGTCAACTGCTATGCAAATGTAGTGGTTAATGTTCTCTTTTCACTAGAGATTTTAAAAGAACAGATTGTGTTCAATTCGGAACAAAGTTTATGCTGTTTGTTGAACTCTGTGTTAGAGAAATGTAGCACTGATCGAACAAAAGTAGAAAGTGTGTCTGAAGTTCGTTATCTGTTAGACGAATGTTCAGGTCAAACAGACTTCTCTGAAAATAATCAGCAGGATTGTCAGGAGTTTTTAATGTATATGCTTGATGTATTGCAAGATGAGGGTGTAGATGTAGATCACCTGTTTGGGCTTTCTTATCAATGGCAGCATGACTGCGAAAACTGTAGGGTATCAAGTACATCTAGTGTAGACTCAGAAAGATTTATATATTTAACTTTGCCAGACAGTAAATCAGTGTCCTTTAATAAGCTAGTAAAAGCAGCTGATCACAACATGGAGTGTAGCCAATGTAAATCTGAAATGATGTCAACATTATTTATACGAAGATATGGCCAGTATGTCATTTTAATGTACCAACGATGTAGGCCTGATGGAACAAAATTGACAACTTTAATAAAAAAATTTGTTGCTTCGCAGTTGTCAATATCAGGAAGGACTTTTGTAACTGTAGCAATAATCTATCATGACGGTCCTTCAACAACATCAGGACATTACACAGCTTATTTAAAGTCTAGAAACGGCTGGTCATTCTGCAACGATTCTGTTATAACTTTCAAAAAAAAATTGCTGTATGACCTTAAAAATTCTTACCTGGTGTTTTTAAAACCAAAATTTTAGAGAAAGAATCTCGGGATGTGCTCTGAGGAATTTCAAGAGGTTCATGGAGTAGAGTGAATGTAAGTCTGCAATGCTGTCTAGATTATTGGTCCAAAATTTTTATTAAAATGTCATTTTAAAAATCCAACTATATAAACCTGATGCAAGTAAATCTGCTTCATAGTAAGCAGTATCAGTGTCATAGGAAAAGTAGAACATGAGTGAGCAAGAAGAGTAAGATATTAGTAGTCCAGGATTGTGAAAGTAATCTTAAACGTTTTCTTTCTGAAAGTTGCGAAAATAGAAAATGACGGGATTTTCTTACACGAATTCCAAGAGTTGTAAATCTCTCTAACATGATTTGGCCATGTGGAAACATGTATGTAACATATTTTTCAAAACGATGGAGGTTTTCTTTCAGAAAGTGGCGGGCTGAAAATATTAATAGCACAAAGGAGTGTAAGCTATTCATAGGACATCCTTCGACGTGATGGAAAGTAAGTTAATTTTTATGAGTTTTGAATTCAGATTTCTTATGTTGTATGGGTTTTTTAAACACAGTCATTTTGATTGTGTTTTTTTTTCCCCGCTGTTACATGATGAATACCTTCAAGTTACTGTTTTAGTGAAATTTGATACATTCTGAGAACAGCAAAAATAAACCATTTAACATGTATAATTAATTCTCTACTTTTTGTACTTATGATATACATTTAGAAATGTGAGGTAGATATGGAGAAACTGAGGCTTCTGTAAGTGTCAAAGTTAATGCTTACAGTGCTGCACTTCTGGGTACTGTATTTTTTTTAAACCTGAATAGGCCTCACCTCAAACAAACCTCTTGAAAGGACACATCTTATTTGCATCCTGAAACAATCATTTAAAATGTTAGACACAATTTTATGATGGCTTTACATCTCTTTTGCGCTGCTATTGCATCACTATTGTGAGACATCAGCAGTGCAGAAGATGCACCATGTTCCAAAATAGGCCTCACTTCATCAGCATCAAGATACTGTTTGTTTAATATATATATCTTTAGGATTGTGTAGGGGACGTAGAGAAGCAGAGGCTTCTGTAAATGTCAAAGTTGTTGAAAAACTGTTTGTTCTTGAACCTTTTCCCTTGTCTTTTCTAATTTTTAAATACATGTTTTAATATTTTTGAAATGTTTGTTCTCTCTTTCACAGATTGAAAGTATGAAAAA
Organism: Lissotriton vulgaris; assembly: GCF_964263255.1. Lineage (NCBI taxonomy): Eukaryota > Metazoa > Chordata > Amphibia > Caudata > Salamandridae > Lissotriton > Lissotriton vulgaris. The sequence goes on from NW_028253978.1 coordinate 291,005, forward strand.
AGAATTGAAAAAGTTAACAAGAATTATAAGGTAAATGTTTTCTACTCTTTTCGTTACATTTCAATCACATTCACCTACTTTAGGGCTTCAGACTATAGAGCTTTAAACAAAGATTATTTAAATGTGCAAATTTGGAGCTGTGCCCGTGGGTTTTGGTTCAATACACAAGTGCATTGACCTAAAATGCGTGTGCACATTACCAAATCGCCGTCTGTTTCCTCAGGCGTACTCCTCCCACACCTTTGAAGTGAAGTTTAGCTTCACTATAAACGCCCCGGCTGCTTTACCTTCTCATTCTACTGTCCCCGCTTCGTCCCCTCTCCTGTCTGCCGGGTGCATTTTTCCTCTCCCCCCCCTCACAGTAACGTCACTCACACACGCAACGCCATTCACACACGCAACGCCATTCACACACGCAACGCCACTCACACACACAACGCCACTCACACACACAACGTCACTCACACACACTACGCCATTCACACACGCAATTCATCCACGCAATGCCACTAATCCATGCAATACCACTCATCCACGCAACACCAATAATCCACACAACGCCAATTATCCACGCAATGCCGCTCATCCACACAACGCCACTCATCCATTTGCAAAACCAAACGAACAAACTCTTCCATTGTGAAACCTATTGCATTTTCAATGCTTGATTCTTTCACTTCCTTATGTATTTTGTTTTCCACAATTATATCCTCTTCCTTCTTTTCTTAGGTAAATAAATCTATTAAACACCATTTCTGGTTTAGTCCCTATAGCTGTCTTACTTTTTACATCACTCTCGGTTTTCTTCTCTTGTACTTACTCCTTTATTTATTTATTTTTAAAAATTGGGGTTAGCTCCCGGTTCGCGAACCGGAAAGCGAACTGAAAAAAAACAGCTTGCCAGAGTGTTACACTTTCTAGCAATTTTTGTAAAAAGGGGAGGTAGTTCTGAAAATAACTTTTTTTTTTTTTGTTTTATATTTTTTTTTCTTTTTTGAACATTATTTGTTTTTTTTGTATTTTTTGAACACTTTTTTGTTTTTTTTGTTTTTTTTCAAAGGGAAAGAACAGAAAGAGGCATTGAAAAGGGCTCAACAGGAGCAAAAAAAAATATTAAAACTTGTTGCGTTTGGAGCTTCGTTGTTTCTCGAATGCCAAATTAATTAATTTCACACTCATGTTTGCACATGAAATTAAAGTGCCACAATATAAGCATGTCAGCTTCAGATGGACAACATTTTTTTGTATATTTGGCACTGTTTCGTTTGCCTCTGCAACTGTTAGAGAGATATCAGTAGATGTTCTGGCCACCGAAGTTGGGGGGTTCTGTTGTAGTTCACGCATCTCTGCACGACTATAGTTGATTGGATGCCACCTCTGCATATGTCGGTGCATCGTGTAATTTCCATAGCTGTATTTTTTATTAGTGCCCCTGGATAACTTATCTTGGCAGATAAGGCACGTAGCATGGCGTGCATTGACTTTTTTCTCTCCTGGTGGAATGGAAAAAAATTGCCAGATAAAACTAACTTTGCGATGAGATACCCGGGGTAACTCTTTGACAAATAGTGGTCCCTCTTCTTCCTCTCCGTCTTCTTGTTCCTCTTCCTCCTCTGTGTTTCCAATAAACTGTGCAGGTGGTCCTCTCTTCCTATGAGGAGATGGTGGTGGTGGTGGTGGGGGTGCAGAAGCTGAAGCTACTATTGAAGCCATTTTTTAATCAGAGCAAATGATCAGGTCTTCCTTTCTCAAAGTTGAAAGTCAGAGTGAGAAAAAAGGTGGGGGCTTTCATCATTTGGGAAAAAAAATAGTTCTAAACCAATGAAAAGTGTTATTTTTAGGTCACATGACCTAGTCTTACATCATTAGGAAACCAAAAGTGAAATGAACCAATGAAAACTTTAATAAACAAGTCACATGACCTGTTCCGCTCACGTTACGCGGAGCGCGCCGCGCCCCGGATCGCTTCCGGTTCGCGGTCCGGAGCACTTCCGGGAGCGCTAACTAAGCGTGGGCGGAAAATCCGTTCCGCTCGCGGATTTTGCGGATTTTCGGGAAATCCGCAATCCGCGAGATTTGCGGATTTCCCGCAAAATCCGCAAATTCGCACGCAGCGGATTTTTTTGGCGGCGCGCGGCGTTGGTGATACAATTTTTGCGGCGCGCGGCGTTTATCATCGTTTGCCGAGTTGTTTTTTTCGATAGTTTGCGAGTGCTGCGCCATTTTGGATCTTGCTGTGTGATCCCGCGGGAATTGGCGAGCGCGATTACGTCATCGCGGCTTGCCAGCGATAGTTTGTCAACGCGAGTACGGCGAGATCACGTCTCGCGGTACTTCGCAATTGCGAGATTTGAGATGCGGCGAGCGAAAATATAAATTTGCAATTCTGCACAAGAAATCCACCAGCAAGCAGCATAAACCTTCTAGAAATGATGAACTTTATGTGAATAACTCCTTAGTTTGACATTTGCCTGCACTTTTTTAGCGAGGAGTCCATTTTGGGGAGGGGGGCAGGGGGGTGGGAGGAAGGAAGTGCCCCATAGTCTTCAACTTCCTGTTCCTGTTCAGCAGGCTCCTCCCAGTGCTTTGTCCATCTCCTGGTCACTTTTCATTTGGATGTGGACCTGGAAGGATTACTTTTTGTGGATGCTGCTGGATCTTTGGATTTGAGGCCTTTTTGACTTTCTTTGGATCACTGTTGGATTAGAAATTTTACAAGTAAGTTTGTTTGGGGCATTACAGTTGCTGCAACTAAAATTTTGGGATTTTCGATTTTTGGGCTGTTTTGGGGCCTTTTGCCCAGGGGTACTCAGTGGTGGGTGGACTGATTCTTTCTGTGGGTTGTCTTGAACTTAAACATCATGGAGGCCATAGATGAATTGGGATTGTGCTGATTTTTCTGTGTTTTTCGATGTTTCTTTTTTTTGTAAAATTTTGTGTTTTTCGATTTTTGACCTGTTGTTGGGGCCTTGACCAGGGGTAGTGAGTGGTGCATGGGCCTAGTCTTTCTGTGGGCTGTCTTGAATTTAAACATCATGGAGGCCATGGATGGAATGGGATTGTGCTGATTTTGCAGTGTTTTTCGATTTTTGGGCCTGTACTTGTGGCCTTTTCACCAGGGGTATTTGAGTCTAGCATGGGCCTAGTCTTTCTGTGGGCTGTCTTGAATTTAAACATCATGGAGGCCATGGATGGAATGGGATTGTGCTGATTTTGCAGTGTTTTTCGATTTTTGGGGGTGTTCATGGGGAGGGACATGCCATGTGGCTGGTGGCCATTTTGAGTGCAGCTACAGGCACTGGCCATGTGCTGGCAGGCAAGTGGCCATTTTGAATGCAGGCTTTGTTGTTAGGCCTCCAACCATTTTGCCTACTTTTCAACCTTTATTTATGCCCAGGGGTAGTGAGTCTTGCATGGGCCTAGTATTTCTGTGGGTTGTCTTGAATTTAAACATCATGGAGGCCATGGATTGAATGGGATTGTGCTGATTTTGCAGTGTTTTTCGATTTTTTGGGCCTGTACTTGTGGCCTTTTCACCAGGGGTATTTGAGTCTAGCATGGGCCTAGTCTTTCTGTGGGCTGTCTTGAATTTAAACATCATGGAGGCCATGGATGGAATGGGATTGTGCTGATTTTGCAGTGTTTTTCGATTTTTGGGGGTGTTCATGGGGAGGGACATGCCATGTGGCTGGTGGCCATTTTGAGTGCAGCTACAGGCACTGGCCATGTGCTGGCAGGCAAGTGGCCATTTTGAATGCAGGCTTTGTTGTTAGGCCTCCAACCATTTTGCCTACTTTTCAACCTTTATTTATGCCCAGGGGTAGTGAGTCTTGCATGGGCCTAGTATTTCTGTGGGTTGTCTTGAATTTAAACATCATGGAGGCCATGGATTGAATGGGATTGTGCTGATTTTGCAGTGTTTTTCGATTTTTGGGCCTGTACTTGTGGCCTTTTCACCAGGGGTATTTGAGTCTAGCATGGGCCTAGTCTTTCTGTGGGCTGTCTTGAATTTAAACATCATGGAGGCCATGGATGGAATGGGATTGTGCTGATTTTGCAGTGTTTTTCGATTTTTGGGCCTGTACTTGTGGCCGTTTCACCAGGGGTATTTGAGTCTAGCATGGGCCTAGTCTTTCTGTGGGCTGTCTTGAATTTAAACATCATGGAGGCCATGGATGGAATGGGATTGTGCTGATTTTGCAGTGTTTTTCGATTTTTGGGGGTGTTCATGGGGAGGGACATGCCATGTGGCTGGTGGCCATTTTGAGTGCAGCTACAGGCACTGGCCATGTGCTGGCAGGCAAGTGGCCATTTTGAATGCAGGCTTTGTTGTTAGGCCTCCAACCATTTTGCCTACTTTTCAACCTTTATTTATGCCCAGGGGTAGTGAGTCTTGCATGGGCCTAGTATTTCTGTGGGTTGTCTTGAATTTAAACATCATGGAGGCCATGGATTGAATGGGATTGTGCTGATTTTGCAGTGTTTTTCGATTTTTGGGGGTGTTCATGGGGAGGGACATGCCATGTGGCTGGTGGCCATTTTGAGTGCAGCTACAGGCACTGGCCATGTGCTGGCAGGCAAGTGGCCATTTTAAATGCAGGCTTTGTTGTTAGGCCTCCAACCATTTTGCCTACTTTTCAACCTTTATTTATGCCCAGGGGTAGTGAGTCTTGCATGGGCCTAGTCTTTCTGTGGGTTGTCTTGAATTTAAACATTATGGAGGGCATGGATGGATTGGGATTGTGCTGATTTTGCAGTGTTTTTCGATTTTTTTGTGCTCTATAACTGAACTGATGTTCCTCTGTCTTCCATTTTTTTTAGGTGCACAAGACTCAAGAGAACCACCAGTGCCAGGAAGAAGTCCTGCAGCGGTGTGTGTGTGCAGCATAACGTCACGCGACGTCACGTCTGGCCTCAGACAACTCTACAATTCGTGCAACTGCGGCCTGCTGTCTGACCTGCTCTGAAGAAGATGGCCCCGCCCCCAAAGAAAGTTCTCCGTAGCTCCTCTAGCAAGAAAGTTGCTAGTAAGGAGCAGAAGAAGCAAGTTACCAAGGAGGCTGGTGTGCCACCCGCCACTTTTTTTGGGAGCAAAAGAAAAAAGTACACCTGCAGCAGCAGGATCTGCTGGGGACCAAGCTGAGAGCAGCACCCCTGCTCCATTGGGTTCAGTGCCTCCACCACCACGCCAACTTAAGTCAAAGCCCTTGAGTGCTTCAGAGGCAGTCAGTGTACTTCTCCAATCACCATCGACCAGTGATGTTGGCTCATCGCAAGAAAGTAGCAGCAATGTCCCTGAATCAACACAGGTTGTTGTAACTCATCTGACAAGTGTTGAACAACCACAGCCACAACAACAACACCATGTGCAAGTACACGCCCAAGTACATGTGGAAGGAGAGGCAGCAAAAGGAGATGCGCAAGCAAAGGTGCATGGAGGTTCACAAGTGCCCACAATAGTTGTTCCTCCCGAAGTAGGGGCACATTTGGAAATCGACAATGAAGCTGAGGTATCATTGGAAGCCACTCCTTCTGATGATCATTCATTGTCTTCCACATCCCTAGCAAGGAAAAGATCAAGGGGGGTGTCTACATCTTCTTCAAGCCCACCTCGTTCTGATGCAAGTGATCTGTCTTGGGAACCACAACTGCGGTCTGACAGTGAGGCACACCATGATCTGACACCGGTACCTAAGCGTAAAAGGAAGGTCGTCCAAAAACTCAAACCTATGGAGTGTGATGAGGCTCAACAAGAAGTGACAGATACTGCTGGTGATGAAGCCTCTCACGATGACGACGAGCCAGTCATCACAAAGGTCACTGCAGCCCCACCGGGCATGCAGCAAAGAGACATTTTGACCCTATCCCGAGAAGCTGCTGAGCGTGATGATGATGTCGGCGAGGAGGCAATGGAAATGGAATCATTAGATTTGGAGTTAAGTAGTACACCAAAACCTACCGCTTCCATATTTCTTCGCAAGAAGGTACCCACCTCGTCCTCGACCTCAATTCGTGGTGGTGAAAGTGCAAAACGTACTGAAGTTCGGCAATCCACATCCTCCACTTCATCTGTCATTAGCAGCAGGACCACCACCACCAGTATCGCCGCCTCCTCCGGCCCCCGAAGACATTTCAAGTCTCCAGTTTGGGACTTCTTTAGTGTTTGCCCAAAAAAGGAAAACGTAGCCATTTGTAGCCTTTGTAAGCTTCGATTTAGTCGTGGTAAGCTTGGTTCTAACTATGGTACCAGAGGCCAGAGAGGTCATCTTGAGAGAAGGCACGCTGTCCAATGGTTTCCGCACCTAGAGGCGGTCAAGAAAGCCGGAATTGCACGTAATGAAAACGTTGATTTGTCATCTGCTGATGACGAGGAGGTAGAAGAAGACGATTCAAACACTTCACTTACACCCAGTTCCCATGTCAGCAGCACACCCCATGGGAGCCACACTAAGAGTGTGGGAGAGAGTGAGACATCAATGCGGAAAAGTTCATCAGCGAGCGTAACTGGGTCGAAGAGATCATCATCATCCCGTAAATCATTGGTCCAGGGCAACATTAAAAAGATGTTGTTTACAGAAGCGCAATATGAACGCAACCACCCAATGACCCGTCTGTATAACACTAAGCTGGCTAAAATGCTAGCTCTGGACCTTCTCCCTTTTTCTTTTGTAGAAGGGGTTGGTTTTCTAGAATTAGTGACAGCGCTCTGCCCTAAATGGAAGGTTCCTAGCCGGTTCTATTTTGCCCGAGTTGCGGTTCCAGCACTACATGAAGATGTTCTGAAGGTGATTGGGGCAGCTTTGCAGAAGAGTGCTGTTCACACTATACATCTGACAACAGACATGTGGACCAGTGGCGCAGGCGCTGATTACATGTGCATCACTGCACACTGGGTCTCTTTTTCAGGGGCTAAAGCAAAGCTAAACTCAGGTGTTGACACTAACATTGTTTTTAAAGGTGCTCGGAAACATGCAACACTAGCCATGTTTGGTTTGGAGAAACGTCACACAGCAGAAAACATTTTGGATGTCTTTAACACAAAGGTCCTTAACTGTCTGTCCCCACTAAAACGCAAGGTTGGTTATGTTTCCACAGACAATGGCTCCAATATAGTTAAGGCCATGAGGGACGGTTACTATTTCAGAGTGCCGTGTTTGGCGCACTGTATAAACCTGGTTGTACAAAAATTCTTGGGTAATAAACGCAGTGCAGCGTACAGTGTATTGGAGAACTGCCGAAAAATTTGCAAGCATTTCAGGCATTCTTTTAAGGCCCGGAAGCAGCTGAGGAGCATGCTATATCAATGTCAAATGCCAGTGAAAGCACTCATCCAGGAGGTGGTAACACGTTGGAACTCAACCTTCTACATGCTTGAGCGTCTGTATGAGCAGTATACGCAACTCGATCAATATTTCTTGAAAGAGGGTATAGAGGAGCTGAGGATGGGTGGGCCGCAATGGAACATAGTTGAAAGCCTAACACGCATGCTTCGTCCTTTTGAGGTCTTCACGCGTGCAGTCAGCAAGGAGGACTCTAATTTGGGAAAAGCTATCCCATTGTTGTACATGCTGGAGGACCAACTGAAGGAGGTGTGTTCTGTGTTTGGAAAAGATGACAAAAAGAAAGACTCTTTGCTTCTGGCTGAGCAATTATTAGAGCTCCTACAAGGTGATGAACGTCTTAAAAAGATCCACTCAGAACAGCATTACATTTGTGCTACTATTCTGGATCCACGCTACAAAAAGGCGCTGGCAGGCAGAGCATTCTTTCCTTTTGGTGATGAAGATGTTACAAAGTACAAACGTTGGCTAGCCTTGTCAGCCAAGAAGTTTGAAACAGAACGGCTGGAAATTGAAGGAAATGGCAGTACATCAGCAGGCCATCCCCAGTCAAAACAATCCACTTCTGCACCTGTGGCTGTGGCACAAGTGACCTCTCAGCCGTTAAAGACACCGGCAACCGGATCATCTGCACGAAAGACAACAGAAACATTGGAGGCTGAAGAGGATTGGCTAGCTCTGCGTGGGTTTGGTTCTCAAAAGGTCAGAGGCACAGCAAGAGCTACGCAAAGTGGAGGAACCTTAGAGGAGGACCTTGAGTCGATGGTGAAGGACTATCTGAATGACTCCACAGAGGTCTATGTTAATTCTGACCCATTGGCGTATTGGCATGGGAAAAAAGAATTGTGGCCACAGCTCACCAACCTGGCTTTAAACTACTTGTCTTGCCCACTCGCAAGTGTGTCTTCTGAACGGGTTTTCAGTGCGGCTGGTGGGATTGTAACTCCCAAACGGAGCCGCCTCTCGCCCAAAAATGTGGAGAGGTTAACAATGATCAAGATGAATCAGCACCTCATACCACCAGATATAAGAGTACGAGAGAGCGTGCCGGATGAAGAGGAGGTGGCCAGCAACATAGATGAGGGAATTTCTACTCTGTCAGGTGGCACTGACCTCACCCTGGCTGAATTCGCAGAGTATGATGACGAAGCCTTATTCTTATTCCTGGACCGTGATACCGACTTCGAGCCCTGAAAATGAGACAACGAATCAATAACTTTCTTTTTCATCCTTATTCCCTTTTATTCCTGTGTGTCTGTCTTTCTTTGTTGTGCACAGTTAATATAATTCAAACTTTAATCAGATAATCACAAAAACAAGCCCATCAGCAGAACTGTCTTCACTTGTTTGCTAATTTATTTGAAGGTGCCGCAGTCTGCATTCCTCAGGTTCACTAGTTCAGAAGAACATGCTCCTCTATCCTCCTCCTCCAGACTCCTATTTCCATCAAAGCAGAGGGCTGGTTTACGCCCAATGAAGAAAGACTCAGCACTTGTGGGGGTGTTGTTCTACCTCTTTGCAGGTGAGTTGACGGGTCTGGGGCCATTGCTGGGAAGCACTAAAAGTGGTTTGGACCAAATCCGAGGCGGAAATTTTTTTGTGTTTTTGATGACTTGCTTGCCTTTGAGGTGCTCTTAGGGGGGGTTCCGTCTGTTTGTGGGTGAGTTTCGTGGTCTGAGAGCATTGCTGGGACACTCTAATCTTGATTGCATTTGCTTTTCAGGAAATCCGTCGTGCCAACCCCGACTTATGGCCTAGCTACGCAGCGCGTTTGGACCGAAGGCCCAGAAATATTGCAAGTATGAGATTTTGCTTTTGGCCTGTTTGGGGGTGTTATGCTTCTTGGCGGGTGGGTTGACGGGTCTTGGGGCATTCCTGGGAAGGTCTAATACCGGGTAGAAGTGGTTGGGACAAAATCCAGGCCGATTTTTTTTTTGGCTATTTCTGACATTTTGCTCTATGTAGCGTTTTCGGGGGCCTGTTTGGGGGGCTTCCTGGTGTTTGCGGGTGAGTTTCGTGGTCTGGGAGCACTGCTGGGACACTCTAATCTTGATTGCATTTGCTTTTCAGGAAATCCGTCGTGCCAACCCCGACTTATGGCCTAGCTACGCAGCGCGTTTGGACCGAAGGCCCAGAAATATTGCAAGTATGAGATTTTGCTTTTGGCCTGTTTGGGGGTGTTATGCTTCTTGGCGGGTGGGTTGACGGGTCTTGGGGCATTCCTGGGAAGGTCTAATACCGGGTAGAAGTGGTTGGGACAAAATCCAGGCCGATTTTTTTTTTTGCTATTTCTGACATTTTGCTCTATGTAGCGTTTTCGGGGGCCTGTTTGGGGGGCTTCCTGGTGTTTGCGGGTGAGTTTCGTGGTCTGGGAGCACTGCTGGGACACTCTAATCTTGATTGCATTTGCTTTTCAGGAAATCCGTCGTGCCAACCCCGACTTATGGCCTAGCTACGCAGCGCGTTTGGACCGAAGGCCCAGAAATATTGCAAGTATGAGATTTTGCTTTTGGCCTGTTTGGGGGTGTTATGCTTCTTGGCGGGTGGGTTGACGGGTCTTGGGGCATTCCTGGGAAGGTCTAATACCGGGTAGAAGTGGTTGGGACAAAATCCAGGCCGATTTTTTTTTTGGCTATTTCTGACATTTTGCTCTATGTAGCGTTTTCGGGGGCCTGTTTGGGGGGCTTCCTGGTGTTTATGGGTGAGTTTCGTGGTCTGGGAGCACTGCTGGGACACTCTAATCTTGATTGCATTTGCTTTTCAGGAAATCCGTCGTGCCAACCCCGACTTATGGCCTAGCTACGCAGCGCGTTTGGACCGAAGGCCCAGAAATATTGCAAGTATGAGATTTTGCTTTTGGCCTGTTTGGGGGTGTTATGCTTCTTGGCGGGTGGGTTGACGGGTCTTGGGGCATTCCTGGGAAGGTCTAATACCGGGTAGAAGTGGTTGGGACAAAATCCGCGCGGAAAAGCCTTTAGTTTTGGCACTTTTTGTAACTTAGGGTTCGTTAGGGTTAGCCCTAGCAGCAGGATTGCATGTGTTTCGGGGTGTTCTAGATTTTTCAAACTGAGTTCTGGGGTCTTAGAGCACTCGTGAGAATGTGTAATTTTGGTTGCAAGTCATTTGAAGAAAATCCATGGTGGGAAAGGGGGGATTTGGCATAGTTAAAGAAAGCCTTTGCCACTATTCTTAACTTAGGGTTCGTTAGGGTTAGCAGTATTTCTATTGCATGTGTTTGAGTGGGGGGGATTTCGAGTCTTGGAGCGATGCTGGCTATGGCTACTTTTGCTTGGTTGCTTGCAAGTGGTTTGAATGCAATCCACGGTGGGTAATGGGTAATTAGGGTACTTCGGCCTACTTTTACTTTCAAAGTAAGTTTTGTCACCAGTTTTCTGCTAGGCCTCGTTTTTTGAGATTTGATTGGGGGTCTTCTACATTTTTGCGACTGGCTTTAGTAAGGGTCTGGGTGGGAGCACTGCTAGGAAGATCTAATTTTGTTCTAAAACACAGTTTACAGTACACCTAGCTTGAGGGGCAAGATCCGCTACATTAATTTGCCCATACTTATTTATCCTTCAAAAGGTGACTCAGAGTACGCACTTTCAAAAACATTGTACTGTCTACTAGGAACTTTTTGCACTCCACAGCCTACATACCTTATATTTATTTATCAGTGGTGTTGTAATATTTTATCACTTCCTGTTTTTCGTTGAATAATTACAGGCCGGGTTTCAGTCTCTGCAATGGGGAAAAAAGGATGGAGTCAGGCTTCACAGTAGCGAGCCACAATTCAGCATCAGGCAGGCAGTGGACAGGGTGTCTTCTGGTGACCAACATCGGTGGACGAAGCGTCGGCTGCAATGGAGGAGTGCCGCTAATAGGAGGATTTTTTTTCTGCGGGCAACTTACTTACCACTTCCAACAGGACCACTACAACCACATAGATACAGTATCCCTTGCCTTTTTCTCTGACTGTGACTGCATTTCTTGGCTCTCTCTCGGCTTCTACATTGATCCCTTAACACATCACTTAGTCCACTCCACTATCTGCACCACACATAGTCATTTGTAAGTGCTCCTACGTAATTCGCAAGTCGCAGCACGCCCCAGGCCGTAGAGGACTGGGATGGCCCCAATGATGAAGCATGTCACCAAGGGGCAACCCTGGTGAGTGAGGGGACACCTAGAAAAAAAGCAATTTCTCCTTTTCTATCTACTATACCTTCTGTCAGGTTACGCAGCCCCTAAGCGCCTAACGTACTATGAAAATACATTTCCCATGAGTAGGCGGGAGACTTGCAGACTATTTAGTGAGACTATATGAGAGTACCCTTGTATGTTAGGACAGCACTTCACTGATGCCTGTCTTGTCTCCTGTTACAGGTATCCTTTCCCTGCTGACCCTACCTTTACCCATCCCACATTTTTTATTTTAGTTTGTTATTTTTCTCCCCCGCCTAATGCCTCGAACACCCTGTGTTTACACTTCTGGGTGTTGGTGACATTTGGAGGTGGAACCATATTTGCATCGACTGGATCACGGGGAGTAAACCTGACACCTTCCAGACCAACCCCATTGAGTGTTGTTGTGAATGGATTTATAGTGACCAGCAAGGCTCTCGGGTATCTGGCTACAGAGACCTTATGTTGAATATCGTTATCAATAATTCCACACAGGCCCTGTACTGTCGCATTCTTTCTTTCCACAGTTGTCGATGATATATTCTTACTCTGCTTGACAAAGAACCATTGCTAATGTGAAAGAACTTCAACCGAATTAGTAGTTATACTTTACCATTTGTTAGGCTACAATGTGGCACTGCTCTACTGTACTTCTGTCACCTGCTATATTCTCAGTTGTACCGTTGAATTGCTCAGGAGGACAAACCAGATTTCATTTTCTTTTTTTTCATAGGCATGCAACTGCCACTGTGTCACACCACTAGTACCACCGCTATGAGGAAATTTTATCCGACCAAGATTGCCAACGTTATTCGGTGTTTCCCGTGGAGCCAGCCCTGGGTCTAGCCCTACTTTCAAACACAAATTACAGGTAAGATAAGCGTTTGGTGGTTTGGGGGTATAATGGAGTATTAGTACGAGAGACGAGAGACTGAAGGTAGTACTACTAAAGTCCTAGGACTCTTGGATTCACTTCACTTAGTCTGTGAGAGGCACTTAGTGTTGAAAACATTTGGGCATTTACACTTAAAGGAAGAAAATGGAACTAAACTTTCAGGAAAACAGTCAACGTTAAACCCCCACCCACCAGGCAAGCAGTAAAAAACAGGTATGCTCAGATAAAGTTTGAAAAAGTATATTTATATCCCTAACAAAATAATCTCCCGCAAGACCCTCCCTAACCCCAACGATTGTCCTTCAAAAGTCCCCAAAAACCCAACTCCCAATTCCCACCCCCCAAAAGTCTCTAAAAAAGGGGCAAGGGACACTATGGGTGGATGCTGTTAACTTTTTGGGCCAGGGCATCATGCTCCTCGCGGAGCAAGGCGAGCTCCTGCTGAAGGCGGGACACCATCAGGGTAGTGCGGCGCAGGCGTGCCTTCACTGCCTTGCAGGTGCAAGGCCTGTGAGAGGCAGCTGTTGGCCTTGCTGCTCGGCGGTGGCGTTTGCCTTTGGCAGCCCGGCTCAGTCTCGGTGGACCACTGTGCTGGGTGGCAGCCCGTGGGGCCACGGAGGCCGATGCAGACGACGTTGTTGTAGTTGTCGACTGCACACTTTCCACGTCCTCCAGGGCCACCAGCCGCCGATATTCCGCAACAGTGGCCTCGATCCTCCGTTGCCGGGCCGCTCTAGCCAGCTCCTTCCTCCTTGTTCGTTTGGAAGGAGAACCTATATGAAGAAAGAAAGACATAGTCTGTAACCAATGCTCTTTAAGATTAACTCAATCATTCAGCAGAAATTTGTGCTGCAGTACAACTAGCAACTTGCAAGCGCATTACATAACTATTGAGGCCAGTATCTATCTAACCTCACAGAGATGCGCCAGATCATCATCAAATGCGTCACGCAAAACTACCCTTGCGACACGGCAGATGTGCCTCATTTACAATGCGGCGCGCCCTGGCGCAAGGGTAGGCACTTGCGTGTCGCATCTCGTCACGTAAGAGCGGCGCATCGCTGGAGTCACGTCGCCAACGCAATGGAACTCCAGTAATGCTCAGGGCCACCCAATACTTAACATGCTGTGTCAGTCCTTTCGCCTGCTTCGAGCAGACATAAGGAATTGAATTGACGTAGCAGCGTCGCAGAAGTGCCTGCGTTAAATCTTGTACATTTCACGCAGGCAATTTTGCGAGGCGCACAGCCGCTGGACCGCCCACCCTGCGTACTAGGAACGCACCCATTGTGGTGCAGGCCCATGGCTTTATAACGTGACGCATCTCCCTAGATGCGTCATGCTGTAAATGACTCGCAGGGATGCGGCACGTTTACGCCGCTGTTGCGTCACGCAAGGCAACGTAAACGTGGCGCAAGGGGCTTGTAAATGTAATCTGCCCCCTAGTGTCTAGCATTACGCAGTTCTGTAAAGTACACTCATACATAATAGTTACTCAGGCCAATGAGACCACGAAATAGAAAACAAATAAGCATAGTAGCAACGCCACTGAGAAGGAGAGCAGTGCACCTGAAATGCACAGAAGATTTTGAAATATAATTTAACTACAATGTAATCGTCATCAGCGGCATTATTGGCTTGCTCCATGTAAAAAACAAATATTTGCAATACAACAACACAGAGCAGGAGAAAACATCATAGTAGTGAGTGATTAAATGGCTACTACTACTCACCAAGCCCGGGGATCTCCAAGCCGAGCTGGTCCAGCAGGTCACGCTCGCGGTCCAGGAGGTCCGTCCAGCGATGGGTGACCTGGCTGTAGGTGCGCTGGACCCCGTAGAGGTGGGATATGGCCCAGCACACCTTCTCCCACCGCTTCCGGCGCTCCCGCATGTTGTAGCCGCCGGCCGCGATCCTGCCGCCTCCCGCGATGGTCCTGGGCAGGCGGCGCTGGACGAAGTAGACCAGCGCGCCCACTTCCTCCGGGCTGAATATCTCCCGTCGCGTCACCTGCTCCCCCCTCAATCTCCCGCATGCTGTCCTGCCACTGGGTCCAGCACTACTCCCCGCCGCCGCTGCGGCCCTCAAGTGCCTGGGCAGCTTCACGGCGCCTGGCTTGACCATGGTCTGGGCAGGTAAGGTAGGAAGAAGTAGAAAATTAAGAAAGAATAGGATAGGGAAGAAGAAAAGAAAAGAGTTTAAAAAAGTAGTTTAAAAGTAAAGAAAAATAGCAGAAAAGACAAAAATATACAGCTAGGAAAAGAGAGGGATAGATAAGAAGCAAAATCGTAAAAAAAAAACTGAAAACAAGCAAAGGATGGCAAAGATACCAAGAGGATTAAACACCATGCCCAGACACAGGAAATGAATGAAAAACAAGATGGCCGGCGCCCGTTCACGAGCGCGAAAGTAAGTTCGCGCGAGATTTTCCTCGCGATCTCGTGCGAACCTCTAGATTTCCCGCGCGATCTCGTGCGAACCTCTACTCGCAATGCGCTTACTGCGCGAGATTATACATAGCGGGCGGAAACGGAAATACGTCACGCAAACAAAATGGCCGCGCCCGTACTCGACCTTGGGGTAAATTCGCGTGTTGCGCTGCAAGCGGCTCGCGAATACTGCAAAAAAACTGCTCATTCGCACGAATTGGCGGCTTCCGCGGTCGGTTTCGCACGACGCCGCGCCCCGCGAATAGCGCGAAAAAAACCGAAAAACGATTTCAGCAAAAGCAAAAGCAATGAGCAGGTGCAAAAGGTCAACCTCATGATTTGTAACGATTCTTTGTAGTGCTTCCTGAGGGGGCCCTCCAGAATTCGGTTGCCTGCTTGCAACTATTGTGTGACCCTGCTCTGACCTTAACTGTATGCCACAAAGGTCCTGATTTACAGCTAAAGGAGCAGACAAGCAGGTGCCAGGCTGGAACTTTAAATTCTTTCAGTGACACATTAATTAGCCCCTAATTCATTATTGTCAGTTGGGGCAGGGCAGGTGTTGTAACTAATTTTGCAACAATGAAAGCACTTAGCAAGTGCAAAAGATCACTAATCAGGGAGCACTAAGGAAGCAGGTGCCAGCTAAAAAAATATTCTGTGACACATTAATCAGCCCCAAATTAATTCAGGTCACTTGAGGCAGGGAAGGTGTGCTTTGCTTTGCCGAAAATAATGTACACTGGACAACCAGAGGGTGTGGTGATGAAACAGAGGGTGGCATGGGTGGGCCAGAGGGTGGCATGAGTAGTCAGAGAGTGGCAGTGGTGACAGAGAGTGGCAGTGATGAAGAAGAGTGTCCCAAACAGGCTGGACATGTAGAAACAACAAGTTCGCAAAACTTGCGACCCGACAGGTAAGTTCGCAAATTGCGAAATTGTAAAAACCCTCGCGAACTGGCAGAAACACGGGCGAACACAAAAAAAAAAAAAATCCGCAAATTCGCGGGAATTCGCGGATTTTGCGGATTGCGAATCCGCAAATCCGCAAAATTCGCGAACGCGAGATCCGCAAAATTCGCCCATGCTTAGCGCTAACGCGGCGCGTCATAAGACGCATTACGCGACAACGTGATATGTCGCGTTTACGCGACGCGTCACGATGTTGATTTCTGATGCGGTAGTTGCGTGAACGGAACGTTTACCGGTTAGCGGACCGGGTCACGGCATCAAATTGAGCTAACGGAAAGCTTCCCGGTTCGCGAACCAGGAGCGAACCCAAAAAATATTTTTTTTAAAAATAATCATAAACATATAAAATATAATTTAGGATATAAAGAAAAATACATTTTACAGCTACAGATATTAGCTTTTAAAAAACCATTGAAATTCAATGAAAAAACCATAGGTTATAGACCATATATAGTTAGGAATTAGCATTTACAAAACCATATTTTACTCACACAAAACCATTGAAATTTCATATATAGTTAGTTGCCCTAACTATATCGCGCACCCGCAATCCACTGCTGATGATGTCACATATTACATCATTCATGACATGGTCAGTGATATCATTGATGACATCACTGATGACATCTCAAATGACATCACTGATGACATCACTGATGACATCTCAAATGACATCACTGGTGACATCTCATTTGACATTACTCAGTACATCACTGATGATATCATTCATGTGATAATACGATGAAACTCTTCAGATTCTAATATAACCTTAGATACAATCAGTGTAAACAGACACTCACAGACTGTCACTCATCCATGGAGTTACTCACACTCCTAGTCATTCATGCAAAAAATCAATCACACCTCCATTTTCTCAACTATACAGTTATACACACTTTACTTATTCAAACATATACTAACACATATTTACTCTCTTATACAATCCCTGATACAAGCTCACAATGATATATATATTATGCACAGTTATTTATATATGTCAACTCTCACATGTACTGTGTTTTACATATGTACTTACTTTGACATGTAGCACTGAGATATCCATTCACTCACCAATACAGTCATGCACACAGTCAACCGCCCATACAGCTGTTTCCACATGCACTTTTGAACCCATACATCTAGTGAATCAACTGCTCACATATCTATGCACAGAGTCATACACCTCCCAGCCACCCACACACACATCCAGTCTCCCATACAAATACTTGGGCAACCAACCAATAACCCATATAGTTACTCAAATAGCTCCTGATCAACACATGCAGCAGTTTACTGAACAACAGACATAATGATGTACAAATTAAGACAGTTGAGTCACTAACTCATGCCCTCAGTGAGACACATTTAATCACTCACTCATACAGTCAGTCATGCACCAACTAAATCCTTCATCCAGACACTTATACATCCACTCATTCTTCAATATGTAAGACATATTTTAACTTTACTGAAACATACAGTCACTGGGTGTTGTCATCAGTGATGTCATCAGTGATGTCATTTGAGATGTCATCAGTGATGTCATCAGTGATATCACTGACCATGTCATGAATGATGTAATATGTGACATCATCAGCAGTGGATTGCGGGTGCGCGATATATAGTTAGCGCATCTAACTATATATGGAATTTCAATGGTTTTATGCGAGTAAAATAAGGTTTTGTAAATGCAAATTGCTAACTATATATGTTCTATAACCAATGGTTTTTTCATTGAATATATATATTTGAATATATATATATATTCAATGAAAAAACCATTGGTTATAGAACATATATAGTTAGCAATTTGCATTTACAAAACCTTATTTTACTCGCATAAAACCATTGAAATTCCATATATAGTTAGATGCGCTAACTATATATCGCGCACCCGCAATCCACTGCTGATGATGTCACATATTACATCATTCATGACATGGTTAGTGACATCACTGATGACATCACTGATGACATCTCAAATGACATCACTGATGACATCACTGATGACAACAGCCAGTGACTGTTTGTTTCTGTAAAGTTAAAATATGTCTTACATATTGAAGAATGAGTGGATGTATAAGTGTCTGGATGAAGGATTTAGTAGGTGCATGACTGACTGTATGAGTGAGTGATTAAATGTGTCTCACTGAGTGCATGGGTTAGTGACTAAACTGTTTTAATTTGTGCATCATTATATCTGTTGTTCTACAAACTGCTGCATATGTTGATCAGTAGCTATATGAGTAACTATATGGGTTATTGATTGGTTGCCCAAGTATTTGTATGGGAAACTGAGTGTGTGTGTATGGGTGGCTGGGAGGTGTGTGACTCTGTACATAGATGTGTGAGTAGTTGATTCACTATATGTATGGGTTCAAAAGTGCATGTGGAAACAGCTGTATGGGCGGTTGACTGTGCATGAGTGTATTAGTGAGTGAATGGATATCTCAGTGCTACATGTCAAAGTAAGTACATATGTAAAACACAGTACATGTGAGAGTTGACATATATAAATAACTGTGCATAAGAGCCAGTGAATGTGTGAGTGGCTGTATGGATCATTGTGAACATGTATCAGGGATTGTATAAGAGAGTAAAGTAAATATGTGTTAGTATATGTTTGAATAAGTAAGGTGTGTATAACTGTATAGTTGAGAAAATGGAGGTGTGATTGATTTTTTGCATAACTGACTAGGTGTGTGAGTAACTCCATGGATGAGTGACAGTCTGTGACTGTCTGTTTACACTGATTGTATCTAAGGTTATATTAGAGTCTGAAGAGGTTCATGGTATTATCACATGAATGACATCATCAGTGATCTGATCAGTCATGTCAAATGAGATGTTATCAGTAATTTTATCAGTGATGTCATTTGAGATGTCATCAGTGATGTCATCAGTGATGTCACTAACCATGTCATGAATGATGTAATATGTGACATCATCAGCAGTGGATTGCGGGTGCGCGATATATAGTTAGCGCATCTAACTATATATGGAATTTCAATGGTTTTATGCGAGTAAAATAAGGTTTTGTAAATGCAAATTGCTAACTATATATGTTCTATAACCAATGGTTTTTTCATTGAATTTTCAAGGTTTTGTAAATGCAAATTCCTGACTATATATGGACTATAACCTATGGTTTTTTCTGTGAATTTCAATGGTTTTTTAATAGCAAATATCAAAAGCTGTCAAATGTCAAGTACGTGATAGGTAAAAACGTTTTCGTGTTTATGCACGCTCATGTGCGTTGAACGCTTCCCCCCCCCACTCCCCTCTTTTCTCTTAGTAGTACTCTCTCTTTGCAGATAGTGAAGGGTAGTTAACGCAGACCTTTACCCCCGTTGTAATCCGTCGTACCTGCTTGTCTCTCCATTTGATTGATTGTTATCCAAGCATTTACTGTTTTAGAATTGGTTCTCTTTGGATCATTCTCTATTTACAAACAAGCACAAAGTCGCAATACTCTGTTTAGTCTTTGCAGATAGTGAAAAATCGTGTAAAAAAATAAAAGTAATCGTGCAAAATCAGTAGACCACTAATTGGATCTCTTTTTGACCTCGCTAAAATACAAACATTAGGAACAACCCTTCATGAGAAATACGAAAATAGTGAAATGAACTGAGCTCCACACCATGAGGGCTGCAAGACAGCTCGGCTCCGTCACCCACCCCGCCCAAAATAACGACAAACCCTATGCAAATATTATAAATATAGAAAACACACCAGCAAAGAAACAGGGTAAAACATTTTATTAAATAACTTTTTACATAACTATTTTATACTTTTTGTTGCCCGATCCGGCTAGCTCAATCGATCGAGCATGAAACTCATGCACTGATAGCAAGCGTTGAGAGTTTGTAGAACGATGGCTTCAGATTTTCTACATACGGTGTAGTGGCGCGAACTGGGAGGGGGCGTTTGGATCCTGCCCCTTCCCCAAATAAGATTTTCATACGTGAGTGTTCGTTCATGCTTTTGGTCCCTGAGTTGCTTCGATGTCACTGCCTTACACAAATGGCATAAGTTCTGGATGTTGAGTGCCATACTTCAGAGTTCTAAGCAGCGCTTGTAACACTGTCTAAACCTTATTTGCACCTGCTGCAGCTTCACTATTCAAAGTAAGTGGGGTCCGTTTGTGGACCTGACTGCATTGGAAAACAATGTGATACGGTGCCTCCCTAAACCGCTTGACGGAGGCCCCCGAGGGGCGGTGAGATGGCGCGGACTGGGAGGGGGCGCTTGGCTCCTGCCCCCTCCCCAAGTCGTGTTGCCCTGGTGTGGCCTGAGATCGCCCCCAACATAGGCGGCCGGCTCCCGGGTTCCGGCGGAATTTTTTGCCTTTTGATGACTCTTCCATTCTGGACCTTGTCCCACAATCCGTTTGACCTGAAGACACGCTGTAGTGGGGCGCCCCTTTACCGTTTTAGTTGCCATTCCGCCCGCTTTTGGTACTCTGTGCCTCTTCCGCCATTCAGCTGTTTACCGCCCGCTCTTGCGACTACAGCATCTCGCTCACCATGTAGTTGAGTTGCTCCCGGTCTTAAGATTTAACAGAACTTTTTGGACTGCTGAAAACGGTTGTGTTCCGACCGCTGGTTGGTGAAGACATTTTGACTATATTCTGGACCTGCGTTGTCGCGTAATGCGTCATATGACGCGCCGCGTTAGCGCACCCGGAAGTGCTCCGGTGCTCAAGGCGCAGCTTCCCGGAAACGATCCAGAGCGCGCCACGCAGCGCGTAACGTAAGCATAACAGGTCATGTGACTTGTTAATAAAACTTTTCATTGGTTCATTTTACTTTTGTTTTCCTAATGATGTAAGACTAGGTCATGTGACCTAAAAATAACACTTTTCATTGGTTTAGAAATTTTTTTTTCCCAAACGATGAAAGCCCCACCTTGTTTCTGGATGTTTCAGACTGAAGCTGGCCTCACCATGAGAGCACCACCATCTCGTAGCTCCGTCGTGGCCATTCCGCAAGCAATCATGGCAGCCGCTCCCCACCGGAAGCCTGCGGGAGTCGAGGGCCCCCAAGACTTTTGTACAATCTTCAAGGCTGAGGGGACGCTTTCGAGAATGGGACCCAAGCCCTGGCAGACAAGCGTCCGAGTTCCAAGGTGTCCCAGGGCCATTTTACTGGACCAGGCCCAAATCCGAAGAGCCGGCCGCCATTTTAAGAGTCCTGTGGCAGCCGCCTATCGCTGCACCGCAAAAGTGGGAGCAACTCAACTACATGGTGAGCGAGACGCTGTAGCCGTAAGAGCGGGCGGTAAACAGCTGAATGGCGGAAAAGGCACAGTGTAGCAAAAGCGGGCGGAATGGCGACTGAAACGATAAAGGGGCGCCCCACTACAGCAGACGAGCCTCCGCCATGTGCTTCAAAACTGCATACGTATCTCATGATATCAAGGTTGGGCAACCAGTACACAACAAGCAGTTACGAGTCCCATTTACACCGGCGCCATTTTGGGCGCGGCCGGGCAGGTCCAGGATCTAGTCAAACATAACAAATGAGGCTGACGTCTCTGAAGCAGTTGACGCACAGCAGGACATAGCAAATAAACATGAAGTCTCTAAAGCTGTTAACTCACTGCAGGACAAAACAAGTGAACCTGAAACCTCTGGAATAATTGTCGCTCAAAAGAACAACACACAAAACTCTGTAGAGCCTGAAGAAAGAAAAACAGAAGGGCACTGTAGTTTCAGACACACTTAACACTAATGACTAAACAAAGATATCGTCTGTCTATGAAGCAGCTGTCATGTTCACAGAATTGACAAAGAAGTGTGCAGACACCAATGCTATTAGGAAACACAAGGAAATCCCTAACGCATCAGCATTCTCGGAAGAGGTTGACACAGATGACATCTTAAGGAGCAAAGAAACACATTGTAATGGAGATTAGAGAGGCTACGGATGGGTGGCCCAGGATATCACCACTGTTCCCCATGTCATAAAACCTTAGGATGTTCAATAACTGAAACAGCTAATATGGGTTTACTTACAGGGGACATCTTTTGTTCTGTTTTGTAAAGTAAAACTATTGTGAACGCAAGTATTATACATAGTAAGTGTTTAATATAGCATTTGTCAGTCATTGGTTAAGCAGCTAGAACCTGTTCACTCTTGACACCCCAGGTGCTGTGTATGTTGCACTATAGTGCTGCATCGGGAATACGGACAACCCTATTGATGTTGATTTTTCATTCTTGATTATTGTAAAGAAATGGCGACTCCCCCCTTTAGCAGATTAGCTAAATGTTTGCGTAATTTGGGCATAAAAGTTATATTATTGTTGTTGTTGTTGTTATCGTTATAGTTCTGGTTAATTTCCATTCAGAGTGTCCTACACAGCACCACTCTAGGTAAACACTACTTTATGTAAAACCTGGGACATAGCACTCATTGAAACTATAGTTGGTCACCATGGGGTTTAAAGAAGGGATGGTTCTTCCCCTGGGTGCCTTCCACAACTCAGCACGTTGTGCTGCCTTGGGACTATTCGCACAAAAGACAGCTTCTGACCATTGTTGTTTTTTTTATCAAAAAATGTTTAAATATATTTACAGTTTTTGTTGCGTTCGTTATATTTAAAAGTTAATAAAGTTTTATAATCCAACTTTCTTGGAGTACTATATATTTTTTAAAAATCGGGTGAATGGGGCCTTGAATCGGGTTATTGTCATGTGTGGGCTTTGCAAGTGTACTGCTACAGAATCGGACATTTCAAACTCAAATGCACGTTCTTTTTCTTACCTTTCCGAAGCATGGAGCGCAATAGCAGGCAGAGAAAGGGTGATGCACGTGTTGAACACTGCCTGGCCTGGCAAGTTGCTAGCAGTGCCCCCCCGCCCGCTCCTGAAAGAGGGCTCACACACACCGCCGCCCCAGTACTTCACAAATCTTTAAAAGACCATGCGCTTGTTCATGAGGCTTAAATGGTTTATCACCCCTTCTAGAACCCCTACATCGACCCTCTGACGTTTCCTGGAAGAATTAGCACGTAACACAATACCAAGCCCTGTCAGCTGAAACCCCCGAGGAATCATGGGGCATATTATCAAGGGGGTTTATTTCCGCTTTTTTGGCTTTAAAAGCCAAAAAGAAGGAGATAAAATTATCTCCCTATTACCAAGCTGTCGCTAACACCAGTTAGTGACAGCTAAAAGGAGATAGCGACCATCTTGGGCCCCGCTTTGCATGTCAGTGATATTTATCACTAATGACATGCAAAGTGGGCGTGCCAAGATGTTAGCGACTGGAAACAGTCCCTAACCATCGCTATCTCCTATTACCAACTTTTGGAGATATTCGCGCTAAGCGCGAATATCTCCAAAAGCTAAGACCTGCCCTGAGCAGTTTTTAGCCATGTTATCCAATGGAAGGTGGATAACATGGCTAAGAGCATTTGCTGGACAATGCATGAATATCGCTGACTTTTCAGCGATATTCATGCATTGCGGCCGTTTTTTATCGCATTTGCGATAAACCTTGCTAATAGCAAGGTTTATCTGCGATAAAATTCGCCGATGTGCGGCGATAATTTTTGTCTCTAAACAAGTTAGAGACAAAAATTATCGCTAGTTGTTGGTAATATGCCCCCGGGTTTTTCCTTGCAGGAATCGGGAGGCGGAAGACTAGCACTGAAATCAGTAGTCTCACGCCTGAATCGGGAGGATTGGTATGTCTGGATTCTCTACAGCTGGGGCCATAAACTACATCCGCAGGGCTAGGTGATAGCCTGGGTCCGGCCTGGACAATCGGACACAGAGGAAGAGGAGTGTCAGAGGGTGCGGTAGTGAATAGGGTGAAAGGGAGGTGTCGGGCGGGCACAGGGTGTGATTCTCAGGGAAGAGCAGCGCAGATGGGGGGAAGTATATGGCCCATGCATGAGAGAGAGAGCGGGGGTGACCAGTGCGTGGGGGAGATGCTTGCGAGGGTGGGGAGCCGTGCTGTGAATCGACGGCGTGTAGAGAGTGGGTCTGGTCAAGGCATCTAAAATGGCTGCCGTGCACGACAAAATTGCAGACAATGTTTAACAATAAGGATTCATTTATAACAAAATATTTACTCGCAGTGACAAAATGGTGGTCAACACTTCCTGATTTCCATCGAATCGAACGTTAACAGACGTCACGCAGCAAAAAAAAAAAAAAAAGCTCACGCACAGCCGCTGGAAGACATGTATCAACATATATGAGCCTCCTCAGCCACCCTCAGAAAACATAAGGGGTCAGGATACGTCTCCTGCACCCCCTTATACCTAGTAATTTAATTAAAACAAAACACAAAATGGCGAATTCCCGTTTCGCTACCAGTTTGCGGCCCAGTTCGCGGCCCGGGAAGCGCTTCTACCGTGAAAAATATATTTTTTTTTTATTTTCCCCACAGGACCCTTTAATAACCCCAACATCATTCCTAGAGGGTCAAGAGAGGTATACCTTGCCCCCTTTCATTAAATTCCCCCTTCGTTTTTCACCTCTTCTTCTCTCTCGATCCTACCGAGAGATAAGATGGCGGCCGCTCCGGACTGTTTAGAATGTTGACAGACACCGGAGAGCCAATCAGCTTTCTGCGTGCAAAGTTCCGTTTCGCGAAAAGTAAGCGGACCGGAGCGCAGCCCGGAGCGCTGTTACAGATATATATCTTGTTTTGAACGTTAATTTCTCAAAATCCACTGAAGCACATATATTGAGACCTAGCAAAGGCACATCGGGCTAACAGTCCCTACAATTTTGCCAAGTTTCGTGCAAATCCATTCAGCCGTTCGAGCTAAAAGTGAGGCCAAAGGCCCTATGGAAATTAACATGCAAAAAACGCGTTTTGGGACCCCCCTTTTTTCTCGGCCCCCCCTTGACGAAACCCCCCCAAATTTTCGGGGGCTGCTCAGAAACAAAATGTGCCATTTTCCTGAAAATTTCAGCCGATTCCGTCCACAAACGCCAAAGTTATTAGACATAGAATTTTCAAAAGTTCCATAGACAAATAATCCTAACTATATATACCTACTGGCGAGACGCCAGTAGGTCATATATATATATATATTACCTACTGACGGTCGTCAGTAGGTATATATAGTTAGGACCTAGTTTCCATAGGAAATCCCCAACATTCTATTGGGAATAACTTTGGCGCTGGTTGATGAATCTTTGCAAATTTCTCAAAGAAGATGGCTCGATCCGCTCCTCTCCTTCCCTGAAAGTTTGGGGGGATTAGTTAAGTGGGGGCTGAGAAAAAAGGGGGTCCCAAAACGTGTTTTCCCCATGTTAATTTCCATAGGACCTTTAGACTCGGCTACAGCTTGAACCACTGAAGGGAATTACACTAAACTTGTCAAAATGGTAGTGTCTGGTACGCAGATCACGCTTTTTGTTAAATAGTGTAAATCCCTCCAGTAGATGCTGAAAAAATTAGAAGAGAAATCAATTATATATCTATAAGCGCGCACAGTGCGCGCACCCCGCGATTTTTTGCGATTTTTTTTGGGGGGGGGGGGCTTGGTGGGGGGGCTTGGGGGGCTTCTCTCTTCCATTTTAATGTTTTTTTTTTAATTTCGAGGGTGCCCACCCCGCGTTTTGCCCCCCGAGATCACCGCCACCACCCGAGCTGCCTTAAGATGGCCGCCGCCTGGTTGTGGGCGGGGCCAGGAGGACGTGGTTTCCGCTTCCCCCTGTCTGGGGGAAGCCTTTGCTGTGCCCGTCCGGTCTCCCGTGCCGAGGGGAGACCGGGTGATGTTGCCGACCAAACCTAGATCCCCGGGGTGAGGCAGCCGAGGCGCGGCTGACTGGCGAGGCTCTGGAGAGGAGGAGCCCCGCCCGCGGTATCCGTGTCCATGGCTAGAGCCCCTGGGTGAGGCAGCCGAGGCGCGGCTGACCGGTGAGGCTCTGGAGAGGAGGAGCCCCGCCCGCGGTACCCGTGTCCATGGCTAGAGCCCCTGGGTGAGGCAGCCGAGGCGCGGCTGACCGGCGACCGTGTCCATGGCTAGAGCCCCGGGGTGAGGCAGCCGAGGCGCGGCTGACCGGCGAGGCTCCGGAGAGGAGGAGCCCCGCCCGCGATTAGGTATTGGTCTTCTCTCCTGATATATTTGGGTAAAAAACAGAAACATGACAGAGTAATAAAAAGGTCCTACCACCTCTTCACAAGACTGTGAGCACCAAGGAAGGAGACAGTGAATGAAGAGCAAATGTGGCAGTGGGCACAATGAGAAATTGAGAGGGAGAATAGGTAAGTGTGAATGTAACGGAGTGTGAGCGAGGGACCATATTGGTGAGGGTGTTTATTTTCCTGTCCTAGTCTGCTAATACTGTAAACAGGAAGGAAGGGAAGTCCAGTTGGTATTATAAATAAGGGGGTTCTGAAATATGGCACATATCTGGACCTAAAAAGGACAGTTCAGTTGTAAAGGTATTTTCCTGGGAACGCAATGTGTATCCGTACAAAAGGTGTGTGCGAGAAAGACAGACAAGATAGGAGAAAAGGAAGGAGAAAGGTTTGAAGGCTTGGAGAGAGGGAAGATGAGATGACGCAGAATAACAGGAAGAAGGGGTGGGGGAGAGAGGAAGGTTATGTGGGTCTGCCTTGACTCATTCAAGCTGCAGCAGCGATGTGTCATCCTATGGATGCAGTGTTTCTATGGGTAATAGGAATGATTTTCATGCCTGTAATGAGAAAGTTATGTTAGCCTCTTGCATGCATGAGGAAGGTAAAAGGATCTCACTGGGATTCATGCTGGAACAGCTCATCTCAGAAGATACAAGTGAAGCTCCACTTTAGAACTGAACGCAGTAGCATGGGAAGGGTCCCTGTTTAGGTCACTGAAATGGGTCAGACAGAGGATGTATGCGAGTCTGGATAGAGGTGTACAATGCTCCTCTTATTCATAACGGAATTATGTAGTCTATGTTGTTTAAGCTAACCCTGTGGAACAGTTTGAGATATTGGTGAGCTTGGCAGTGAACTGACCATTTAGGTAAAGATGATTTTGTCATATTCTCTCCAAGTAGCTTTGTATCACTTGGGTTAGATGCGGTTGTTTACCATCTTCTGGCTGATTCAGACTTTTAACATTTTAGCTCAACTGATCTTAAGGGATAGATAAAGCAGATGCATTTTGTTTGCTGCAGAGTGCTTTGCAAGTAAGGGTGATCAAATTTATGGATTAAAGAATGACGCTGTATTAGAAGTGTAGTGTGTCTCATGTGTTGTATGGCAATGTTGATACTTGATCAGGAATAGCAGCTTGGAAAAGGAATAGATTTCTTTAGTGATCCGGTCCAACATGTGGTGTTTGCAGGCATTTTAGAAAGGGGCGGAAAGGGCAATTATATAGCAGATGAATCTATGGCCATGATTTCGATACAGTCCCAGGGTCCGACATAAAACTGTGGCTGTATTATGATGAATTTAAGAAATGATGGGGAATGTTATTAAGAAGAATGGCAAACATACTACCCTGTCAACCCATCCATCCATTCATCCATCCAATGACCCATCCTTCATCCATCTGCACCCTACCATCCATCCACACAACCGTTCACCTATCGATCCACCTATTTTTATTCAATGTATTCTGCTACAAATTACTTGCATACCTTTCACCTATCCTCAAACACTGCTCACCCTGCACACTCACCCACCATTTACTACGCACAGTCACCCTGACATTGTGGAGGCAGTCTGATACTGCTCACCCACCACTCACACAGTCCACCATCCAGCCACCCATCCATCCACCATCCATCCAGCCACCCATCCAGCCATCATACATGCATCCATCATTCATTCATTCATGCATGCATGCATCCACCCATCCATCCAGCTATCCACCCAACATGCATCCACCCATGCATCCATCCATCCACCCTGCATCCAACCATCATGCATCCACCCAGCATTCATTCATCCACCCACCCATCATGCATTCACCCATCATGCATCCACCCAACAATCATTCATCCATCATGCATCCACCAGCCATCCATCCATCTTCCAGCCAACAATCATGCATCCATCCAACACCCAGCCACCCTCCCACCCACCATTCATGCACCCCATCCATCCACCCACCCATCCATCCATCCTGCATCCATCCATCATTCATGCATCCATTCACCCATCTATCATGCATGCATCCATCCATGCATCCACCCAACAATCATTCATCCATCATGCATCCAACCATCGTTCATGCATCAAAAATCAGATCCCTAGGGCTGCTCAGGTGGTCCCACAAGGATATTAACATATTTAAACGTTATCCGCTAATAGAATTAGCATTTTCAAAACCTTGCAAATTCACTGAAAAAACCATAGGTTTCTGGCCTTATTGAGGTAGGAATTAGCATTTAAAAAACCTTTGAAATTCACTGAAAAAACCATAGGTTTCAGGCCTTATATAGTTAGGAATTAACATATAAAAAACCATTGAAATTCCTCCTATATAGTTAGCTAGACATTTCATTGATATAAAACCAATGAAATTCCACATATAGTTAGTTGCACTAACTATATATTTCGCGCATCCGCAATCCAATGCTGATGATGTCACATATTACATCATTCATGACATGGTCAGTGACATCACTGATGACATCACTGATGACATCTCAAATGACATCACTGATGACATCACTGATGGCATTACTGATGACATCACTGATGACATCTCATTTAACATCAATGATCACACCACTGATGATATACTTCATGTGATAATACAATGCACCTCCTTACACTCTAATATAACCTCTGTTACACCTAGTGTAAAATACAGAGTATCATTTTTGAAACTATTGACACACGAATACCATTTACTACTACCATTTACTACATACGCACTCACTGATTCCTACGTCTACACACACATTCATTCATTTACCCATACAATTATTCGTACATGCAGTCAGTCATCATTACAACACTATCATATGCACTCATACACCTATGCAGACACTCATCCATGGAGTTACGCACACACCTAGTCAGTCCTGTAAAGAATCAATCACACCTTGATTTCTTCATCTATACAGTTAAACACAGAACAGCTTACATTTTCACAGATATACTAACACATACTTACTCACTTATACAATCAAATCCTTCATCCATAGTCTTATACATCCACTCATTCTTCAATATGTAAAACATATTTAAACTTTTCAAAAACACACAGACACTGGAGGATGTCATCAGTGTCTATTCTAGTAGTACTTGATGAACTACAGTTGTGGCAGTCATGCTGCCATTGATAAGAAAGGCTAAAAAGATTACCTACATCTACACCTTCATCTTCCAAAACACCAAACACATACATTAAAAATTCCTGACAATCCTGCTGAATGTTCTGTGAAAATCTATCTTGACCAGAACACATATCTAAAATATTTCAAATTTCTGTCACACTTTCTATTTTTGCTCTATCACTGCTAAATTTCTCAAACACAGAATTCAATAAACCACACAATCTTTGATCCCGATTTTCAACAATCTTTTCTTGTAAAGTTTGAAGAAAAAAAACAACATTAACCACTACATTAGCATAGCAGTTGACACCAGAACTGTTTTCAAACTGAAATCCAACAACATTTTCATCAGAATCCTTTTTCTTTCTGTTTTGAATTACATTTTCATCTACTTTTTGTCTTTTTGCTACTACCTCACTGCAATTATTCTCATTTCTTCTTTTTCGGCCTACCACACGTTTTTCAAACAGAGGATATTGAGGCAAATGTGGAGCATACTCTCTTCCTAACCTATTGTATTCTTTAACACAATCTAGATCTGCACAAATCTTTGTCTCATCACACTCAATCAAGTACAATCCTGATAAAGTTCTGACTTGTGATAATGCCACATATGCCATACCCTCTTTAAACACAGATCTTCCAATGTTCACCAAAGCACTATCTACACTTAAACCTTGAGATTTATGAATTGTCACCGCATATGCTAAACAAACAGGATACTGTTGTCGGCGAACATATAAGTCTTTTACAAGCAAAAATCTAGCAGAACAACAACTGATTTGTTGTACTTGCTCAATACCATCAAATTTTATTTTTAAAACTTCAATTCCATCTCTATTTCTATAAGTCACAAAATCAACAACATAACCCATTGCTCCATTTACCAGACCTCTTTCAACATTTAAATTCCTTCTCAAAATGATACGACAATTTAAACACACATTCAGAGTCTTTTCAAAACCAGCTGTTTTAGAAATACTTTTCTCTAATGAATCCAATTTTGTTTTCACATTTTCTGACAAAACAATTGTTGCACCCATATGCTCTATTTTATCTATTGCTACCAGTTTCACAATTTCTTCATTTTCTAACTTTAACATTTTGTTGTTGAAGATGGAACATTCTTGCAGAGTTGGCATCAAACATATCCCAGATTTCTTCTCAGTCATTTTTTAAAAAATATTCTCTGGAAGAATGTTTTCATTTGGACACAAATTTGAAATTAATCGAGCATGTAAAGCTTCTTTCCCAAGCTCACTTACTTTTCCGATTCTTACATCTTGTAGAATTTATACTACTATTATAAAGGAAGAACTTTGAGGTTTTGAGGCGGGTAAACTCGGGAACAACAGCACCAATCCACACACACGATACATCTTTGTAATCCTCAGGGTGTGCAGATGGACATAGGCTATATTAAGTAAAAAAATACGTTATATTTAAAAAAAATTACATAAAAAAGTAGTCCCTGAGAAGTAGTGCCGGTTGCGACCTGCGTGCTCACGTCAGGAGTGCGAGGAGGAGCAGCGGACATGGCGCGGGGGAGGAGCGGTGACGAGCGGCCGGTGAGGAGCAGCAGACCGGGCGGACATGGCGCGGGGGAGGAGCGGTGACGAGTGGCCGGTGAGGAGCAGCGGACCGGCGGGAAGAGAGGTGAGCGGCGGAGCGGTGAACTGAGGAGCGGCGAAGAACAGAGGTGAGCGGTGGAGCGGTAAACTGAGGAGCGGCTCCGGGGGAGAATGTCGGGGCAGGCGGGGGACTAGAGCGCCTCAACACGGACAATGTCGGGGCAGGCGGGGGACGGGGCAGGCGGGGGACGGGGACTTACGCACATTTTGTTGACAGACCGTGGTAGAGCCCTTTGCATAGTGGTAAGTCTGTCACCCAAGCTGGGCTGCGTTGATAGGTTCACCGAATTTCGAAAATCAAACACCGGAACATTGCATAAACAAGGAAGTAAGACTGCAATTTATCATCAATCAGTGGGCACAAAATGACTTAACTAAAACTGATCAGCATCATAGAAAACACTAACAGTGACTCACTAAAAGGAATTAAATGCAACGTTTACACACAGTGTCCTCTGTTTTATACTGCCATAATTGTGTACTTTTCAGCATTTCACAAGGTAAGGCTCCGGGGGACAATGTCGGGGCAGGCGGGGCACAGGGCGGGGGCCAAAAATGCTGGACAATGTCGGGAAAGGCGTGGGTCGGGGAAGCCTGATTGCTCCCGGACAACGTCGGGACGGGCTGCTAGTATTTTTATAATCTTAATCCTTTGCCTGTCGCATATTTTGAAGCAGTTCAGCATATTTAAAATTTAACCATATCTTAACGTTTCCAATGCTTCCAAGGGACTTCCTGGTATCTTCATGCGTAAGCATTTTAAACAGTGGTTGTCCTTTTACTGGAGTCAACTGCAGTAGATCGGCAAAAACAATATTGTGTTTTCCTCCAAATAACACATCATACTCTGTTCTAAGAATTTCTTGCATTCTCAAATGCACAAAAGCAAGCATTAGATTTGAGAACATGCTTACTTCATCAATGATAAGAAGTTTCATTTTCTTCAAGACTCTGGAAAGTTCAGAACACGCATCTCCAGATAGTTTGTTGTAATGCAATGTATTATCATGCTCAACTGGCAGCATCAGTAAACGATGTAGAGTAATCCCTTTAATGTTATGTGCTGCCAGTCCAGTTGGAGCGGTTACAACACAAGACAGCGGTGATTCAGTCCTTTTCTGCAAATAAGTTGCAATGGCTTTAATCAGAAAACTTTTTCCTGTTCCCTCTTCTCCACTTACATATAGTCCAACAGGCTTAAATGATGTACATGAGCACACTTTGTTCTCATGTCTGAATCCATGTTCAATCTGTTCTGTAACTTCGTCATATATCTTTTTCTGCTCAACGTTTAGTTGCTTTACCAAATCTTCTAAGTTACTCCATCCTCTTGAGCTTGTTCCATAGCTCTTTCCACCTCATCCATGGCAGTTGCAGCTTCATTTTGGATAATTGGTCCTCCTAGTGGATCCTGACTCAATGAAGTAGAACTCTGACTGTCTTGAGAACTGTCTCTAGCAATCTCTTCAGCAATTGTGGTTTTGTGGTCTATTTCTTCATTCAACATTTGCAGATAAATTGAAAAACAGGACATTCTATGGTATCCTTAGTTGCATCAAAAGAGTCTTCATAACAGAGAAAATCTCCAAGTAGTTCCTCTTCTGTACGCCATGGTTTAAAGAGTTGCAAAAGAGCAAAATAGTAAATCTCTTTTGTCTGGAGCTTCGCAACTCAATTTTCGATGATTAATCAAATGGCCTTTTCTCTGCTTCACTAGACATCCTTCATACCCAATGACAGCATATTTTCCATTATTGATATCTTCTGTGATGTTCCTCTCATAACTGTAGTTTTGCAGAACTTCATACACACAAGTGTTCTCAAGGTGAGTACTTCTATTTGGATAGTATGTATCCAACATATTTGTCTTCAAAATATCTGCACTGTTTGGTTCTTTCTTCGCCAAATATTCAATTTCTTGTACAGATTTCAAAACTCAGTTTTGTGTTGCAGCAAGACCTAGACTCACCCAAATGATTGCTCTTGATTTGGCATAGAGACTTGCTGATGATAACCGATCAGAACATTCATATGCTCCATTCTCTCGATGCGACAATATCTTCAGACTTAAACTAACTAATTTCTTGCTTAGACTCTTTTCATGTGAAACGTCCTCCCACATTTCCTTCAGTTCTGTCTTTTCTTTTTTTGTGATGTAAGATGTCTCATATCGAGCCACAGCAATAGAGTTGTTAGCAACGTACTGAATATCCATGTTAGCATTCCACATGGACAAAATCACTGGGTTGTAGTCGTTGATGTACTTGGACTCTTCGTTTCTTTTTCAATTATATGTATTTTTGGGTGATTTCCTCGTCACAGTATGTCATAGAGATGACATCAAATTATTTACTCTTCCCTTAGAAATCACTGGTCGTGGAAACGCAAAACGATATTTCGTGTAGTACTTTTCCTTGTTTTTGAATTTTCGACGACAGTACTTTCCACAACGATGAGATTGAAAACGTAAAACTTGTTGCCTTAAACTGTTTTCTTCAGTAGTTTTCGGAACAGCACATGTTGAATACTCTTCAATGACACTCATCACTGTTTCATCCGAATCTGATCCAAATTTGGGTGCATCTTTAATCCATAACAACATATGTATATGAGGAGCTCCTTTTGCTTGATATTCCTTCCTCCAAAAGAAATCAAAAACTTCTCCAAGGGGAGGATTTTTTTTGTTGGTAATAAAAGACATCATAGCTTCAAATCTATGATTAAAATATCTGCAAACATTCACTGGATCCAAAGAACACAGTTCTCCAGGTGTTTTCAATTCTATATTTTGTATGTTTCCATTTGCCTCTCGTAGAAATTGAAGTACGTCGTCCCATGCATACTCAGCACAGCTAAGAGTGAGGAACCATGTAGGAGTTCCTAAGTTTCTTAGCATACATTTCAATTCCCCATGACGATGGAACCAATACTCCTTTGTTCCACGCTGACATGCCATGAGATTGATTAGCTGAGATTCCAAAATACTGTCTTGCAGATTGACTTTCTCCATAAAGTCCCTCGCCGAAACATTTTGCAGATGAGCTCCACTTTTCAATATATGATTAACTGCATAAGAAAGCCCAGACAAATCACTTTCATACAGTAGATGAAACAAATACGGAATGCATTGATGAAACCTTGGATCTTCAGCATATAATCTTAAAGTCCGGTATTCAGCTGCAGGAATTTGAACTTTTCGATCGTCATATCCTCCACCTCGACCTGTTGGAAATAACTGTGGAAAACAACGAGCTTCTAAACTTTCTTCCTATACACTAATGGGACTTCCTTTTGCTGCTTTCATTTGAAACAAGTCAATTGCATTCCCCATTACTTCTTTGGAATGCAAAGGATGAACAGTATAATGTTCATATGTTTCTTTACTTCTAGACACAGCAACTTTTTCAATTTTGCCAACTGAACAATCACTGTCTTCTTCTGTAGCTGTTTCCTCTGCTCCAACACTTACATCTTTATGGTACTCATTGTTTTTGACCAAATACAACGTTGCCTTTTTGACTTTCCTAACATCCACTAAATCTTGCCAGATTGTCTTACTCTTTGTCTGAACCCCATTAACTAGAATAACCAGAGGATCCTCTTCTACTCTTTATACACCAATTGTATCAATATTTTTCTTGACATCTAGAGGCAAATAAACAACACTTCCCTTTAATCCACTTTGTAAATCTGTAGGAGGTAATTTCCCTATCTTAGGCTCCATGCGAACAATAGCTTGAAAAGGATGGACACATTGAATCAAAATTGATTCATAAGTATTTAAATCCATCAATTCAGAAGAAATATCTATCAACTGAAGATTATTATGAGCAGCTCTAGCAGGCATTCTATTTTCATTTATTTTTTTCAAACAATAATTACAAATACACTGATCAAAACTCAAATCAAAAGCATTCTCAATCAACAAATAACTTACAAAATCATTCCATTCACTATTATTTTCCAATTCACATTTTGCATATAAATCAACTAACCTAGTCTGAATCTTATAGTGAGTCCGTCGACAACACACACAAGTTAAATTAGGCCTTTCACTTGATTTCACCTTAAACTTGGTAATTTCCTCGTCAAACTTTTCTGTACTTGAAATCTGTACATTGTCTTCCACATTACCACCCATTACTATATCCATTTCTACACTGTCCTCTTTGTTCCCAAAATAACAAAATTCAATTTCTTCACAAATAGTCTTCACATCTACTTCAGATCCATGCAAAAGAGCACTGTTTAACTGTTTAAGATTAAGTGCTGGACTTTTTGCATAATACAACCTTCTCACTAATTTCCTCACCTTATTATGATGCACTGCTAACATCCTAAAATGATGAAAAACACTCTGACATACTTTTCTAGAAAGACAAGCCAGTGAATGCCCATGCGAACCCGTGCTTTCTCTCACTCTGCAAGGATCTAAGTCTTGCAAGATCTTCATTTTTTGTTTTAGACTTTTCTTACTATATGTACGTAAGAAATTTCGAAGCAAATCGATTAAATCCTGTCGCACACTACAAATACTACTGCACTTCCATGTGTACATTGGACCCTTAGTACATCTCCCTTAAACTTCATCAGCTAACACCTCTTCTGCATCTCTAGACTCAAGTTTCTCTTTTTCCATCACACAACCATCTTTCACCGCATATGCTCGACCACTGGTGTCAACTGCATTCACCAAATCATTTTCCTGAAAGTAACTCTCCTCTATTTTAACTGTAAATAGTATTGTTTTAATGTACTTTGTATGATTTTATCAAATCGAATAAAGTTAATTTGACTGACTGACATTAAAAAATGGCTCAGAACTTGAACTTTGCATCCATTCTCCAGAAAATACTTCACAAAAATTAGTCTGATTAATTATTCTTTTCCATCTACTGTTCGATTTGAAAACATCAATTTTCTTATTAAGTGTCTTAATTCTAGTGATTACTAAAATAAATAATTGTTTCTTAACTTCAAAAGCCTGATCAACAATCTTCTCTACACTTTTCTTTTTCTTGTAAAAAGCCTCTGTTTACCTTTCTTTTCATTTTTTAGCAAATGTAAAACTACCCTATTAGGAAACATTCGTCTACGAATGTCCCTAAATTGATTTAACCTTCTATTGCTATCCATATTCTTCTCTCCTGCTCCAATAGAGACATTTTTTGAGGGCCTCTCCTTCCTTTTCAAATTCGTTCTCTCCTTCGGGATCTTCACATTCCCGTTAACATTTGTTTTTGTTTTACATATGTTGCGAAAAAAAGACTTAGCTGTCTTACCAGGACCTTTTTTTTTTCTTTTCTTTTTTTTTTTCCTCATATATGCCTCCAGTAAGTAATTACTCTGAATAGGCGCTCTTCAGGCCACTGACACAAACCTTCCTTTCCAACCCTTGTATTTGTGGATAGCCAATGACGATTGCCCAGAGGTAGGGTTGTTACCCGTCCAACTTCCTCTCGTGATGGTACTTGCTACACAGGAAGGACAGGACCACAAGACCTCTGGCATAATCATTGGACTATTAGTTTATTTTTCACTCCAGGGATTCAAGGCTGACCATATGTTAGCAGACCTTTCTCCCCCACATAATATATCAAGTTTACTCACCGCCATGATGTTTTTAAAGCAGTCTAAATATCGGAGGCAGTACCGACTTCCATACTTTACAGATCTCTCTTCTAGCGATCACTATTACATAGAAGATAAACCATGATAAATTGCTATCAACAACATAATCAGATGGGAGACCAAAAAAAAACAGTCTAGGAGTACATACAATTGGAAGTGCAAGTACATCCTCCAAAAACTTACACGCTTGTCCCCAAAAGTTGCATATATAAGGACATTCCAAAAACATATGAATATCATTTGCATCTTGAGACTTACATTTGGGACAAGAATATTGAACTGCAGACATCTTGGAGAGTTTCGCAAGAGTCCAGTAAGCTCTGTACATAGTATATAAATGATTTCTTCTTAAATTAGAAGGTTTGATTATTTTCTGAGACATAGAGAAAGAATCTGTCCACAGTTTCACTAAGTTATCTGAAGTCTGGACCGTAGAGGGATCCCACAATTTAATGATCTCTGATTCCAGATTATCCCCATTGTCTAATAGTATTTTATACCATTGAGCGGTCTTCCCTCTCCTTCCTCTATAATTACTGATTAAATCCAACAGGGGGTTCTCGTCCTCTACATCCCAAGTTTGGCTTCCCCACCAAGCTGACAATTGGTAAAACTTAAATCTCGTAAGAGTACCCCCGGTTAAACCAACCAAGAATTCCCATTTTAATACTTTCGATGCATCACAAAAGTCCCCCCATCTAGAGAGACCAGCACTTTTTAACGGGAGAGCTAGTTGATCCATTAAACAATCAGGGGTACCAGGGGAGTCCCAAATCGGGGCGTATTGGTGATAATGGAAAGGGGCGACCATTCGGTCCCCCCGAACGTATGGTGGAGTACCTCGATCCCCCCGGGAAGCCATCTTGGGCGGGAGGCGAGTCTCGGCTGGTATGCCCGAAGCGGCGTAGCCGGGGCGCGCCTTTTCCCGCCCTGGAGTGGGTTGTCCTAGACTCTGACGCGACCGGCCACGCCCATGGAGGCAGGCGGGGGCGGGTTTACGCCCGCCCCGAAGACGGATAAAAGGAGCAACAAGCCAAGAATGCATCCTCTTGTTCCTGTGCTCTGAAGCTGCACCTCCCCGCTGCACGTGAGCTCGAGACGGAGCGAAGAGCCAATTTTGAGCGTTATAATCTTTCTTTTTGTCTTACAGAGATTCCGTCTGAGAATGCCCAAGAAAGTCGGAAAGCGGGTCAGCACTGATCAGATGCTCCGCATGCTCATGAAGGAGGTAGCCGATTTGAAGAAGCAGATGGCGGCTAAGGACGGGGAGGGAGGACCAAAACGGCCTTTGCCGGGAGCAGGCCCGGGTGGGAGAGGCAAGAGGTCCAGAAGAGGGGCACTCGGGGGGGACACCCCGGTCCCCGATAGCCCACTTGAGGAGCCAACCCCGGTGCCGAAAGGGGGGAATCCGATCCCCGTGGTGGTCACCCCCGTGAGCGGGGAAGATATGCCGCCCGAGTTAGCGGCACAATTGGCAGCGTGGTTGGGAAAAGATAACGAGGGCAGCACGGCTGACGACGCCAGGGCAGTGATGAGGCAGCTGCGGGAATCTAGGGAGGCTGCGAAGGCATCGTCTCCTGTTACCCCGCCGGTTTCGGCGGCGGAAAATGCGTCTGGTTCAGGTAAGCGGCCACTGCCGATCGCGGGGGAGGGGTCTGTACCTTCGCGGAGGGCAAAGGTGGCTCAGCATGTTCCAATGGAAATTAAGGAAAAGATTTGGGCGAATAAGTATGTGAACATTTTTTCCTTGCTTACCGATCATTACGAGATGGAGCATGTTAAGAGCCAAAAGGAGCTCATGCATCCGAGTGTTTGGCGCGCAAAAATGGCCGCCTTTAAGGTTGACGAAAACATTGGTACTTGGGGCAGAGCGTGGGGCATTTTCACCTCCATTATGGGCGAGCGTAGGCCCGAGTTGCTGACCGAGTTGCCGATTTATCAATCACGTATCATGGAGTATTCCGTATCGTATGGGGGCAATCAGTGGTTTTGCTATGACAACCTTTTCAGAAAAGCTAAAGAACACGACCCAGTTTTGACTTGGGATTGTTACGACTCCGTGTCATGGCAAAAGATGGAGAGTACAGGAATGTTGAAAGTACCATTGTTAGGGAGTAGCGGGGGTGAATCTTCCCGCCAATACTCGGGGACGCCCTTTCGGACGGGTGCAGGTAACGAGTACCACTCGAAGCCGAGTGGCAACACAGGTAAAAGGGGGATTTGTTGGAATTTCAACAGAGGGAAATGTACGAGGCCCCAGGGGTCATGCAAATTCAGACATGAGTGTGGGGGGTGTGGGCAGCCATCCCATCCTGAGTCCATGTGCAGAGCCAAAACGGGTGATAACGGTGTTAAGGGAGGCGCTAAACAGGTCTGATATAGTCCGAGGGGCGCCTTTACCTACCCCGATTGATACCATGGCAATGATTCCTTGGCTCAACAAATACCCGGATCATGCTTCCGCTGGGGTGTTGCGGAACGGGTTTTCATATGGTTTCCGCATCCCAGTGGGGGATTTTCAGGGTGTAGCAAACTGTAAGGATCAACTGTCGGTCTTGCAGCATACGGCGGTGGTACAGGTGAAGATTGGGAAAGAGGTGACTCGAGGTCGTGTCGCCGGCCCATTTGATTTGCCACCAGTTGCTAACTTTGTTTGTTCCCCTTTAGGGGTGGTCCCCAAGAAGGACCCGGGTGAGTTTCGGCTAATACATAACTTATCAGCCCCACGTGGTCTTGCCGTGAATGATGCGATAGACCCGGAAGTGTGTTCGGTGCGGTACGCATCTTTCGATGAGGCCGTCGCCATGTTGAATCGCCTAGGGCCCGGGGCGCTGATGGCAAAATCAGACATTGAGTCAGCGTTCCGGTTGCTCCCGGTACACCCAGACGATCAGCGTCTCCTTGGTTTCATGTTTCAGGCTCGCTATTACATGGATAGATGTATGCCAATGGGATGCTCCATATCTTGTGCCTATTTTGAAAAGTTCAGTTGTTTTCTGCAATGGGTCTTCACAACGAAGACGGGTTTTCAACATGTTATGCGTTATCTCGATGACTTTCTGTTCCTGGGGGCAGCCGGGGATCCAGAATGTGGACAGGCCTTAAATGAATTTTGTGTCTTAATGAACCATTTTGGTGTGCCATTGGCGCCAGGTAAGACTGTGGGTCCCTCGACTTGCCTCGAGTTTCTGGGGATCGAGCTCGACTCGGAGGAAGGTTGTTTTCGATTGCCGAGAGGAAAAGTGTTAAAATTCAGGGCATCCCTCGAAACGTGTATTAATGAGACTAAGGTAAAATTGCATCAATTGCAACAAGTGGTGGGCCAGTTGAATTTTGCCGTGAGAGTAATGCCGATGGCCCGCCCCTTTTCCCGCTCGATTGCTCAAGCCATGGTCGGCCTGAAGGAGGGTCATCACCGCACGAGGCTCTCGGCAGAGGTTCGCCAGGACATGCGCATCTGGTTGGCATTTCTGGCGGATTTCAATGGTCGAATTGTCTGGAACAAATCGGCGGTGTCCTCCGAGGAGCTGGGGCTGTGGACAGATTCGGCAGGGAGTATTGGTTTTGGTGCCATATTTGGCACACAATGGTCAGCTCAAAAATGGCCGTCATGGTGGCACGAGGACGGGCTGACAAGTAACATTGCTTTTTTGGAACTCTTCCCTATTCTGGTGGCCCTGAAAACTTGGCCTGAGGGGTTCCGGGATCACTGTGTGGTGTTCTGGTCTGATAACATGACCGTGGTTGAGTGTATCAATAGTCAGGCAGCACGATGCAAATGGATTCTGAGACTGCTCAAAGAAATTGTGTTATTGTGTATGCAATTGAATGTGCTATTTAAGGCAAGACACGTGCCGGGGGTAATGAACCAAGCGGCTGATGCGCTTTCTCGTTTCCGTATGCAGGCCTTCTGGGGTTTTCTGCCCACAGCGGACCCGGTGGCGGCACCCTTTCCCGAAGCTCTCTGGTCTCTCGGTGCCCCGAACTACAAAACCTCGTGGGAGAGAGTTTAGCACCCAGGACGAGGAAGGCATATGAAGGGGCATTCCGTTCCTATTGGGCCTTTTTGGGGGCTGCTAGGGGGGAGCTTTGGGGCCAGTAAGAGTTTGTAGTAAAATTTCTGCTGTCGTTACATCAGGCAGGCAAATCAGTAGCTACGGCCCAGAGGCATCGGGCCGCCATTTCCTTTATGGCAAGGGCTCATGGGATCCAGGACCCGACAGCGTCTTTCGTGGTGCAAAAAGCGCTACGTGGGTGGCAACGCCTTGAGGGTCGCAGAGCAGATGAGAGGCACCCGATAGGTCTGGATAGGTTGGCCCTGTTATTATCCGTACTCCCTGCAACGTGTTCATCCCAGTATGAAACAGTGTTATTCCGGGCCGCTTTTGCGCTAGCATTCCATGGGGCTATGCGGGTAAGCGAACTAGTGGCGAGGAACAAGCAGGATACGATGGGGGGACTGTGCCGAGAGCACATTCAGGTCAAAGGGGAGACGATATCTGTCTCGTTTGTCAGGTCCAAAACCGATCAAGGTGCGATTGGGGACTGCATAATCATACGGAGGATTCCCGGGTCTCCCATGTGCCCTGTTGTCTGCGTGGAGGAGTATTTAGCGCTGAGGGTGGCATCATGGGGGGGGACCTTGTTGAGACACGCTGATACCACCCCACTGACGAGGTTTCAGTTCCAGCGGGTGCTTGCGATGTCGATTTCGGCCGCGGGCTTGAACCCCGGCGAGTTTGGGACCCATTCCTTTCGGATAGGGGCTGCTACAGAGGCTACAGCCAGGGGTCTGAGCGTAGAAGAGGTTAAACGTGTGGGGCGTTGGTCCTCGAACTGTTAAAAAGGTATGTGCGGTTGCACATGTTGTGAAGCTGTAATGATGTACTCACGCTTCTTGTTTTTGTTTGGTTTTCAGTTGCGCAAGCCTACGAGGCGGGGCGGACTGTGCTGTCGACCCGACACCTGGGGACCAGCGGTCAGACATCACCGGCTGTGAAAAAGGAGGTGTGGGTCGTGGGCCACTCATACGTGAGGCGTGCCGCGGACGTATTCAAAGCAGGTGACATTATTCACGTGGCTGGGGAATACGGGTACAGTGTGTCCTTCTACGGAAAGGGCGGGCTCTGTATTGACCAGTTTCAATCATTTTTCGAGGGTTTGTTAGGGCGGACAAGGTCACCGCCGTCTATAATCATAGTCCATCTTGGGGGCAACGATTTGGTGGCTACTGGTAGACGACTTCTTCTTGAGGCAATGCTTTCCACAGTAAGTTGGTTGGCAAGAAGAGTTCCAGGGTGCACAATTGCATGGTCTCATATGATCCCACGGAAAGTGTGGCGGGGGGCTATTTCGGTTTCTGCTCTGAATCATTCAGTAAGGAAAATAAATAACAAAGTGAGTAGATTGTTTCGTTCGAGT
Organism: Lissotriton vulgaris; assembly: GCF_964263255.1. NCBI lineage: Eukaryota > Metazoa > Chordata > Amphibia > Caudata > Salamandridae > Lissotriton > Lissotriton vulgaris. Next base: position 332,757 of record NW_028253978.1, read on the forward strand.
ACACTGCATTCTGTTTCGCATGGTTGTATCAAAGGGGACAGTATGTATTTGGGGGATGGTGTTCATTTGTCACGGGTGGGGGATGAGTTGCTCATAGGAGACCTAATAGCTTGGTTAAAGAGTTTATAACATGACCTTTAGGCAGGAGTGGTTGTGGGGGGTCCGGATAGCCGGTCAACTATCCGGCCTGTGGTGGTAAGGTCATGATCGGTGAGCAGTAATTGGAAGATCCCTATGAGGGGGCGTCACCCATTACGGATGGGAGCGCTCGGGGGAGGTGGCCATTGGCCCCTCAACGGGGAGGCGGTCCCGTCTAAGGATAGGCCGCCGGAAGGAAAGGAAAGGTGGTCAAAGGCCCCTTCCTGGATAGGAGGGGCTACGGGCCCTCCTGGGGAATTTCCTGGGGCCAGGACATCTGCGACGGCAGATGGGTAAGTTGTGTGGGGTTCGGGAGGGGGTTTACGCTACCTTTTAGACACCTCACACGAGTCCTCGGACGACCGTTAAATGGCGTCGAGTTCATTGGGGCCCCCGTCAAGTCCAAGGGAAATTGGTAGATGCACTTGAGGTACGCCTCTGTGCGGTTGGTCCCCTCACAAGTGAGGGTGGTATTTCTGGTTTAGGGATCTGACACCGGTTATGACCTTGCCGTTGGCCCTTAACGTTAGGATGTACAATTTCAAGTCAAATGTTTTGGAGGATGTTAGTTCGGCTAGGAGAACCTTTGTATTAGAGATCTGTTAAGGTTAGCCAAACATCGTAATGTGGAAATGAAATTGTACATAATATGAAACTGTTATTTTAATGTTTTGATTTTGTTTCATATTTTAATAAATACGGCCGGGAGGGTCACTCCCTCCCGCCTTCCAAAAGTTCAGAACCGTTTCCGGTTTCCCATCCTTGGGGATTGTGTTGAGAGGGGTTGGCGGGAATCTCAGCCATATAATGAATATGTAGCAACTTACAAATCTTTAGCCAGTAATGTAGAGCAGCCTTCATAACCTTCAGTCTAACCTTTAAAAAAAAAAATTGATCTCCAAACTTAAACAGAAAAAAATCTGCGTCTTATGGAAGGTCCTGCAACATAGCCTGAAAGAGTGAACTGTTAGAGGAAGAGTCCAATTTATTAGCTAAAAGCCTGACGTTTTTAAACTGGAAGGCATAACAGTAGAGTAATAAATCTGGAAGAGCCAAGCCGCCTAATTTTAATCCTCTCCTTAACTTCTTCCATGCTATCCTTGGGGATTTTGTCGCCCAAATAAAAGATCCTATCCTACCTTGCAAATTAAGGATATCTTTTTTATTAAATACAAAGGAAATAGAATTAAACAGAAACGTTACCTTTGGTAAGATGATCATTTTAACTAAATTCACTCTACCATAGATGTTTAAAGGCAGGGAGTTCCACTTAGATAAAAGTTTTTTAATCTCCTTTATCACGGCTTCCCAGCTGGTCTTGGGGATTTCTTCAAATTTATGAGTCAGTTGAATACCCAAGTATCTCATCTTAAACTTAGCTTTTGGGATAGGGACTAGATTGTTCCAACACATAACATCGGTTTTATCCCTATTAATACTATATCCTGAAACAATACCAAAATCCTCAGCAAGTTTAAATAATCTAGGTATTGCTTCAGATGGGTTTGCAGTATAAAGGAGAAGGTCATCAGCATATAATGCTGTCCTAATTGTTAGTTCTCCTATGTTAAACGGGGTAATTATTGGATCTTGTCTTAAAGTACAAACAAAAGGCTCGATATATATGTCAAACAATAATGGAGACAAGCCACATCCTTGCCTTGTTCCTCTGCAAATGTTCAGCCAGTCTGACAAACCACCATTTACCAAGATCCTAGCTCTCGGGCCCCTGTATAAAGTTTCAACCCCATTAACAAAAGTCTCAGGGAAACCAAATTTCGTCATCACTTTCCTGAGGAAAAGCCAGTTCACTTGATCGAAGGCTTTGGCTGCATCTATTGCAACCATAGTGAGTGGCTTCTTCTTCTCTATTGCGTAGTCTATAGCCCCAATTACTTGAAATGTAAGTTTGTTTAATTGGCGACCAGGAATAAATCCCCTCTGGTCAGGATGGATAATAGTTTTTATAACGTTAGCCAATCTATTAGCCAAAATTCCAGAGTAAATTTTTAGATCAGAGTTCAAGAGTGAAATGGGTCGATACGACTCTATTTTTTCCGGATCTTTATTCGGTTTTGTAATTAGTGAAATTGTAGCATCTAACCAAGAAGACAGAATTTGTTCTCCCTGAATAAAAATTTTGTTGAATAATTTCTGTAATGGAACTAGAATTTCTTCCATGTTATCCTTGTAGATCTCTATTGGGAGTCCATCAGGACCTGCGGCTTTATTTCTTGCCATCTTTTTTAGTTGAGATCTGATCTCTGCTTCAGATATTTCCTTTGCCAGAAGAGCTATATCTGTACTGCTCAGCTGTGGTAGGTCTCTCAAAATCGACAAGTTTTCTAGATAAAGTTCTTCGTAGAAATATCTAGCTTCCTTCTTAATCTCTCCGTCTTCTGACAAGACTATACCAGTCCCGTGTTGTATCAGGGATTTGATATTATTTCTAGTTCTCTCCGTCCTAGCTTTCCACGCTAGCAGAGATCCACATTTCTCACCATATTCAAAATTACGTAGTTTACTAACTTCCCATTTATCTTTAAGATTTTTTCAGTTCTTAGTCTGAAATTTGTTTGTAAGTCTAATAATTCCTTTTCCAGTCTTGATACATTACTTCGGTCATCAGAAATGGCAGAAAGGAGTTGTTGTTCTTTTATTTTAATCAGACTGAGATCTTTGTTATCCTTTTCTTTGTTTAGCTTCCTGGTTAGAGTCATTTGAGAGCCATATATTCCTCTTAAAAAAGATTTAAGTGCATCCCAAATGATATGATCTGGAGCTGATTCATAATTAAACTAAAAAAATTCTAATAAGTTTTCCTTGATTTTAATATTAAACTCTTCATTTAGCAATTAGTCCTATCTAATTTCCACCTATATTCTGAAAAATTCTTTCGGATATTGATGTTTAACTCAACCACGGAGTGATCTGACAACCCAATCTGGATGTAAGAAATAGAATGAGTATTCGCTAATAACGATCGATCAAGCAGGAAAAAATCTATTCTGGAGAACTGGTGGTATTTCTTACTATGAAAAGAATATTCTCTTTGAGTGCCATGTTTAGCTCTCCATACATCACACAACATGTATTCTTTCATAATGTTCTTCAAAGTAGAGAGGGATCTTTTTGGACAATTGTATTTAGCTTTTGAGGTGCGATCTACTTCAGGATCTAATAGTAAATTAAAATCACCTCCTAACACTATGGGGATTGGATATTGAAGCATGTAATTCTCTAGTTTCTGTAAAAAACAAGCATTATCCTCATTCGGACCATAATAAACCCCACATAGAAACTTAACTGTGCTTATTGAGACTATTGCAGCCAACCACCTTCCTGACTGATCTGTAGGCCAATCGTAAACATCAATTCCTTTATTAGCGCTAATTATCATTGCAACCCCTCTCGTAGTACCAGTTTGTTTTGAACAAAAAATATCCTGAACCCACTTATTCCTAACAAAAACTTTCCTACATTCCTCAGCTTCCAGGTGGGTTTCTTGTAAGAGGATTATAGAAGCTCCGGTATTTTTCAGAAAATGAGATACATTTAATTGTTTCTTACGGCTCCCTAAACCATTCAAGTTCCAGGAAAGGATTTTAGTATATCTAGATTGAGGCATAGTATAGTCTTACTCTCCTTCCATACCAGGACCTTTTGGGGTGTTTTTTGAAGTACTTGTTGTAGAGGATTCTTTTATTTCCTAATTTTGCTAATTTTGTAATTTTCCGTATGGTATTTTTTCTTCTCCTTTGCCTTTATGGTATTTTTGCTAACTTTTTAAATGTTGATTTCAATCTGTGGTAAAGAAAAAAATAACACATTATAGACCACTATTAGCAAACAACAAAGCAATCACAATAAGCAAACGATATAAACACTAATTTGCAACATATCTAAGTTTATACCACAGCAACTATATAACTAGGAGTACGACACAAACCAACAGCAAAGAAACTCAAGGCCTTATTTATGGCCACCAAAATCGTTTTTGGAATAACATTTAAAAAACACAGCACAGGTCCTATGTACAAGCATTCAATTTCACTACTGAAACCTCACTGTTTCACAAAATACAAATCCACTACCTTACAAATGTTCATAGCAAGCATTATCAAAAAGCAAGATACAAACCAACAGCAAAGAAACTCAGGGCCTTATTTATGGAGGCCTTGCACCACCGGTGCGTCACTTTTGTCCATGTTAAAAGTGACGCACCGGTGCCACAACACAATTATAAATAAGGCCCAAATGTAAATACCATTGATTTGCCCCCAAAATCGTTTTTTGAATAACATTTTAGAAACAGAGTGCAGGACCTATGTACAAGCATTCAATTTCACTACTGAAACCTCACTGTTTCACAAAATACAAATCCTCTATCTTGCAAATCTTGATAGCAAGTATTATCAAAAAGCAAGACACAAACCAACAGCAAAGAAACTCAGGACCTTATTTATGAAGGTCTTGCACCACCGGTGCATCACTTTTTTCCCATGTTAAAAGTGACGCACCGGCGCCACAAGGCAATCATAAATAACACCCAAATGTAAATACCATTGATTTGCCCCCAAAATCGTTTTTGGAATAACATTTAAAAAACACAGCGCTGAACCTATGTACACGCATTCAATTTCACTACTGAAACCTCACTGTTTCACAAAATAGTCAAGTCAAGTCAAGTCAAGTCAAAGAATTTATATAGCGCACTACATACCCAGAGGGTCTCAAGGCGCTTAGGGAGGGGAAGAGGATTACTTGTCAAATATCCACGTTTTAAGTTGCTTTCTGAATGCTAGGTGGTTCTGGGTGAGGCGAAGGTAGGTGGGGAGTGAGTTCCATGTTTTAGCAGCCAGGTATGAGAAGGATCTGCCTCCCATGGTTGTCTTGTTGATGCGAGGTACAGTGGCTTGGCTTGGCTGGAAGAACGTAGTTGGCGGGAGGGGGTGTAGAAGGACAGTCGTGAGTTGAGGCATTCTGGTCCGATGTCGTAGAGTGGTTTGTGTGCGTGGGTTAGCAGTCGGAACTTGATCCTCTTGTTGACGGGTAGCCAGTGGAGGTCTTTCAGGTGGCCAGAGATGTGTTTGTTACGCGGGATGTCTAATATGATTCTGGCTGAGGCGTTTTGGATTCGTTGGAGTTTCTTCTGGAGTTTAGCGGTAGTACCTGCGTAGATGGTGTTTCCGTAGTCCAGTCGGCTCGTGACCAGAGCATGGGTGACTGTTTTTCTGGTTTCGGTGGGGATCCAGCGAAATGTTTTTTTGAGCATGCGAAGAATGTTGAAGCAGGATGAGGATACGGAGCTGACTTGTCTGTTCATTGAAAGTGAAGAATCCAGGATAACGCCTAGGTTCCGTGCGTGGTCTGTCGGGATGGGTGCTTTTCCAAGGGCTTCCGGCCACCAAGAGTCGTCCCATACAAATCCACTATCTTACAAATGTTCATAGCAAGCATTATCAAAAAGCAAGACACAAACCAACAGCAAACAAACTCAGGGCCTTATTTATGAAGGTCTTGCACCACTGGTAAGTCACTTTTTTCCCGTGTTAAAAGGGACGCACCAGCGCCACTAGGCAAACACAAATGAGGCCCAAATGTAAATACCATTAATTGGCCACCAAAATCGTTTTTGGAATAACATTTAAAAACACAGCGCAGAACCTATGTGCAAGCATTCAATTTCACTACTGAAACCCTACTGTTTCACAAAATACAAATCCCCTATCTTACAAATGTTCAAAGCAAGCATTATCAAAAAGCAAGACACAAACCAGCAGCAAAGAAACTCAGGGCCTTATTTATGGAGGCCTTGCGCCACCGGTGCGTCACTTTTGTCCCATGTTAAAAGTGACGCACCGGTGCCACAAGGCAATCATAAATAACACTCAAATGTAAATACCATTGATTTGCCCCCAAAATCTTTTTTTGAATAACATTTTAGAAACACAGCGCAGGACCTATGTACAAGCATTCAATTTCACTACTGAAACCTCACTGTTTCACAAAATACAAATCCTCTATCTTGCAAATGTTGATAGCAAGCATTATCAAAAAGCAAGACACAAACCAACAGCAAAGAAACTCAGGACCTTATTTATGAAGGCCTTCCACCACCGGATGCATCACTTTTTTCCCATGTTAAAAGTGACGCTCTAGCGCCACAACGCAATCATAAATAAAGCCTAAATGTAAATACCATTGATTTGCCACCATAATCGTTTTTGGAATAACATTTAAAAAACACAGCGCATGACCTATGTACAAGCATTCAATTTCACTACGGAAACCTCACTGTTTCACAAAATACAAATCCCCTAACTTACAAATGTTCATAGCAAGCATTATCAAAAAGCAAGACACAAACCAGCAGCAAACAAACTCAGGGCCTTATTTATGAAGGTCTTGCACCACCAGTAAGTCACTTTTTTCCCATGATAAAAGTGACGCACCAGCGCCACAAGGCAATCATAAATAACACCCAAATGTAAATACCATTGATTTGCCCCCAAACTCGTTTTTTTAAAATCATTTTACAAACACAGCACAGGTCCTATGTACAAGCATTTAATTTCACTACTGAAACCTCACTATTTCACAAAAGACAATTCCTCTAACTTGCATATTTTAATATCAAGCATTTTCAAAAAACAATCCACAAACCAACAAGAAAAAATCTCAATCTGCTTCCTAATTTGAGGTAACGCAGGTGACATAATTCTAAAACATTCAAATATATTTCTTTACAGAGGCAGACACTATTAATTGCTTCTCAATAAATTAAAAGCCATTCTTATACCCCAAAATCGTTTTTTAAATAACTTTTTACAAACACAGCACTAGTCCTATGTACAAGCATTCAATTCTACTACTGAAACTTCACTATCTGCCTCCAAATCTTCTCCATAGAGCAAATAAGTCTCTATCAAAATTAAATGAATCATTACTTACTTTTACAAATGCTTTGGGAGATTAAGAACAGTGTTAGACACACAAACCAATTTTTCTTTAGCAGAGCAAAAGGTGTGCACTCAATACACTGAAAACAAGACTGGCAGCGAAAACCTCTAATTCTACACACATATACCACATTTCAACCAATCAAAACTCTTCCCTCACTTTTTTCAAACCAACACCCTACCCCCTCTCAGACCTTCCTATCTGTTACCATAGCAACTCCCTCCTAACTGAACTCATAGGTTCAAAAGTTTATTCAACAATGTTGCAAATTAAGTCAGCAAGGATGTTTGACCTCTCAATACACCAGCTTATCCAGGGCATTATTGCTTTTAGTAACTTTTTCTTAACCTTTCAAATTGCTTCTTTCACACAACACGACCATGCACCCTAACTTTCAGTTTTCAACTATCTGAATCCACCAATCATTGCTTGTGATTCAAGAGCAGAAAAACTCCACAATTGTTTTTTTGTAAACTCCTACTGTTCCAACTGCCATTTCATTCCCACACTTCATCTGACTGCACCAGAAACTTCTCTCATCATGTATTCCGTGTGGATTATTGGACATAGCTACATCCACTGGGCTCAAAGGTATGCAGCTAGCACAAATTTTCACAACCTTGATTTATCAAATGTGGAAATCAAATGGATTGGCCAGAGAGGATTGAGATGTCACCAATTGATACCATTGGTGAAAACCTTTTTGCATCTGCCAAACCCTGACCTCTTAATAGTGCACTGTGGAGGAAATGACTTGGGCACTATGACTGGGGTTGGTCTGGAAATGCTTTTAAAGGACACCTTCGATCAATTGATGACACTTTTTCCACAAACTGCCTTGGTATATTCTAATATATGCCAAAGACATAAATGGAACTGGTCCAACCAATTTTGTCCACAATTTGAGAAAGCACGGAAACATGTGAATAAATCTGTTTCTGCTTACATGAGAGACTGTGGAATGTGTTCAATATACAATAATAAGTTGCGTTACAACATGCAAGACATCTACAGAGGAGATGGTGTGCACTTCTCATATGAGGGGTAATAGAATATTCCTCCTGAATTTAAGACTGTGCATTGGAACCTACTTGTAGGTACCTAAATCAGCCACAGAATCAAAAAGCTCTTTTCAGGGCTACCCTACCTCTCATCACTCCAAATGATTATCTTTTTCTAATTTTTTTCACTATTTTTCACCAAAGTACGCTTTCCGGTACGCTCCCCGGTGCGCGTACCGTGCGCTTCCCCCGCGAAAATTTTTTTTATATTTTTTTTTTGCCTTTATGAGCCTCCTAAGCCCCCCTCAGAAAACCTAGGCGATCAGGGGCTGTCTACCGTGCCCCCTTCTACCCATTCCCAACGTTGTTTGTCCTCCATCTTGTGTCTCCATTGTACCGCAACACAAAATGGAGGACTCCCGTAACGCTGCCGGTGTGCGTACCGGGGCGCGTACTGGTAAGCGCTCCCTAAAAAAAGGTGTGAAAGTAATTTACATAAAAACCACTGGAGACACTTTCATCAAATATAGAATAGGCCCTACTACATAGCAGTCCCTTCCATTTACCCAAATTTGGTGGAATTCCATCGAGACATTTAGGCTGTAGGCATGTTATCCTGAGGTAAATTATATGACCAAAACACATATGAAGTGTTAGAATTTACAACCAATTAAAAAGTTACTTTCATTTTCTACGATTATTTCCTGACATTTGATTGGTTATGTACATGAATATAAATGAAAAATGAGAGGGAAACACGCCCATTTTGACTACTACTTCCTGAAGTACATTTGAAAAGGAATTACACTGAGAACTTCAACTGCTTTCTCAAAGGTAAGTTGTTGTTTGGAAAGTGAAGTATGTTGTGCACTTTAAGTTAATTTGAGAAAAAATATTCTGATAGTTATATACTATCCCTCTGTAATAGTTATAGATTGAGATAGGCTTCTCTGGTATAGTTATGGATTTAGTTAGGCTTCTCTTGTATAATTATAAATTTACTTAGGCTTTATCACATACACTTTTTTATATTTCTAATTCCAGCCTGATAACATACACTACCCAAAGATAACTTCACTGTTAAAAAATCCAAACTACCTGTCTGAACTTAAACCCAACAGTGCCCTATCTCTACTGATATATTTATTTTTTATGCAATTTACAGCAACAAAATGGAAGGAGAACAGGATATTTCTTTTGAAATTGTTTTGGACAACAACCCTGAAGAAAAAATTGCTGAGAATGATAACTTTGATTTTATGGATGAGTCTCTGGACCATTAATTAGTTCAGTGTGTGGAATCAATGGAATCACAGAATGAAAATGAGGACATTCCAGCAAATATATTATTAGAAGTTTTATTAAATTATGAAAAAGAATCAGAAGAATACATTTATATTTAATAATCAAAAATTGTTCGAGCCATTATTCATTTTTATATGTAATTCATCAAGTAGTTCCAAAATGTTTATAATATAAAGTGAGATTTATAGTATACTGTGCAACTTTTTTGTGTTACATAGTAAGTTTGCTCATAGTTACTTCCTTTCTCCCACTATATTATCTCCAATGTGTATTTAACATCTCTTTATCATCTCCTGCCTCCATGTTGTTTCTGCTTTCCTGACAGACTATGGTATGAATTCCATATACCACAATAACTTCTGTAACAACATGCAGGATATCTACAAAGGAGACGGTGTTTATCAAATTTTAGACTCTGCATTGGTACCTACATGTTGGTACTTAATAAAAAAAACAACAAAAAGAACAATTAATAAACATACAATTTTTGAAAAGTCTGTCATTCTTTCTCCCCCATGGTACGCTCCCCGGTACGCTCCCCAGTCCCCTCCCCGGTGCGCGCACAGGGCGCTCCCGCTGCGCAAAACGAAAAAAAAGCCCCCACATCAAACCTAGGGGGTCACGGGGGGTCTATCCCGGCCCCCTTATGGTCATTTCCCCCTTTGTTTTGGCCACCTCTTGTGTCTCGATCCTACCGAGACACAAGATGGCGGCCGCTCCGGACTGTTTCAAATGTTTACAGAGACCCGAGAGCCAATCAGCTTTCCGTGCGCAAGTCGTGTGGCGCGCCCGGTACGCGCCCCGTGCGCGTACCGTGGCGCTGCCATAGATATATATATTTTTTTAACCTACATTACTCAAAATCCACTGGAGCACATATCTTGAGACATAGCAAAGACACATCGGGCTACCAGTCCCTACAATTTTGCCAAGTTTGGTGCAAATCCATTCAGCCGTTCGGGCTAAAAGTGAGTTTGACCGCCCTATGGAAATTAACATGGGGAAAACACGTTTTGGGACCCCCTTTTATCTCAGATCACGCTTGACGAATCCCCCCCAAACTTTCAGGGAAGGACCGGAGCTCGACGAGGCAAATTTGAGGAAATTTTCAGGCAGATTCTTTAGCCGGCGCCAAAGTTATTCCAAATAGAATTTTGAGATTTTGCATTGAAAAAATCCTAACTATAACTACCTACTGGCGACCGCCAGTAGGTAATATATATATATATATATATATATATATATATATATATATTCACTGAAAAAACCATAGGTTATAGACCATATATAGTTAGGAATTAGCATTTACAAAACCTTGAAAATTCACTGAAAAAACCATAGGTTATAGACCATATATAGTTAGGAATTCGCATTTACAAAACCTTATTTTACTCACACAAAGCCATTGAAATTCCATATATAGTTAGTTGCACTAACTATATATCGCGCACCCGCAATCCACTGCTGATGATGTCACATATTACATCATTCATGACATGGTCAGTGACATCACTGATGACATCACTGATGACATCTCAAATGACATTTGATTTGCCACCAAAATCGTTTTTGGAATAACATTTAAAAAACACAGCGCAGAACCTATGTACAAGCATATAATTTCACTACTGAAACCTCACTGTTTCCCAAAATACAAATCCCCTAACTTACAAATGTTCATAGCAAGCTTTATCAAAAAGCAAGACACAAAGCAACAGCAAATAAAACTCAGGGCCTTATTTATGAAGGTCTTGCACCACCAGTAAGTCACTTTTTTTCCATGATAAAAATGACGCACCGGCACCACAATGCAATCATAAATAACACCCAAATGTAAATACCATTGATTTGCCCCCCAAATCGTTTTTTGAATAACATTTTAGAAATACAGCGCAGGACCTATGTACAAGCATTCAATTTCACTACTGAAACCTCACTGTGTCACAAAATACAAATCCCCTATCTTGCAAATATACATAGCAAGCATTATCAAAAAGCAAGACATGAACCCACAGCAAAGAAACTCAGGGCCTTATTTATGGAGGCCTTGCGCCACTGGCGCGTCTCTTTTGTCCCATGTTAAAAGTGACGCACCAGCGCCAAAAGGCAATCATAAATAACACCCAAATGTAAATACCATTGATTTGCCCCAAAAATCGTTTTTGAATAACATTTTAAAAACACAGCGCAAGACCTATGTACAAACATTCAATTTCACTACTGAAACATCACTGTTTCACAAAATACAAATCCCCTATCTTGCAAATATACATAGCAAGCATTATCAAAAAGCAAGACAGAAACCAATAGCAAAGAAACTCAAGGTCTTACTTATGAAGGCCTTGCGCCACCGGTGCGTCACTTTTTTCCCATGTTAAAAGTGACGCACTGGCGCCACAAGACAATCATAAATAAGGCCCAAATGTAAATACCATTGATTTGCCCCCAAAATCGTTTTTTGAATAACATTTTAGAAACACAGCGCAGGACCTATGTACAAGCATTCAATTTCACTACTGAAACCTCACTGTTTCACAAAATACAAATCCTCTATCTTGCAAATCTTGATAGCAAGCATTATCAAAAAGCAAGACACAAACCAACAGCAAAGAAACTCAGGACCTTATTTATGAAGGCCTTCCACCACCGGATGCATCACTTTTTTCCCATGTTAAAAGTGACGCTCTAGCGCCACAACGTAATCATAAATAAAGCCTAAATGTAAATACCATTGATTTGCCACCATAATCGTTTTTGGAATAACATTTAAAAAACACAGCGCATGACCTATGTACAAGCATTCAATTTCACTACGGAAACCTCACTGTTTCACAAAATACAAATCCCCTAACTTACAAATGTTCATAGCAAGCATTATCAAAAAGCAAGACACAAACCAGCAGCAAACAAACTCAGGGCCTTATTTATGAAGGTCTTGCACCACCAGTAAGTCACTTTTTTCCCATGATAAAAGTGATGCACCAGCGCCACAAGGCAATCATAAATAACACCCAAATGTAAATACCATTGATTTGCCCCCAAACTCGTTTTTTTAAAAACATTTTACAAACACAGCACAGGTCCTATGTACAAGCATTTAATTTCACTACTGAAACCTCACTATTTCACAAAAGACAATTCCTCTAACTTGCATATTTTAATATCAAGCATTTCCAAAAAACATGCCACAAACCAACAAGAAAAAATCTCAATCTGCTTCCTAATTTGAGGTAACGCAGGTGACATAATTCTAAAACATTCAAATATATTTCTTTACAGAGGCAGACACTATTAATTGCTTCTCAATAAATTAAAAGCCATTCTTATACCCCAAAATCGTTTTTTAAATACCTTTTTACAAACACAGCACTAGTCCTATGTACAAGCATTCAATTCTACTACTGAAACTTCACTATCTGCCTCCAAATCTTCTCCATAGAGCAAATAAGTCTCTATCTAAATTAAATGAATCATTACTTACTTTTACAAATGCTTTGGGAGATTAAGAACAGTGTTAGACACACAAACCAATTTTTCTTTAGCAGAGCAAAAGGTGTGCACTCAATACACTGAAAACAAGACTGGCAGCGAAAACCTCTAATTCTACACACATATACCACATTTCAACCAATCAAAACTCTTCCCTCACTTTTTTCAAACCAACACCCTACCCCCTCTCAGACCTTCCTATCTGTTACCATAGCAACTCCCTCCTAACTGAACTCATAGGTTCAAAAGTTTATTCTACAATGTTGCAAATTAAGTCAGCAAGGATGTTTGATCTCTCAATACACCAGCTTATCCAGGGCATTATTGCTTTTAGTAACTTTTTCTTAACCTTTCAAATTGCTTCTTTCACACAACACGACCATGCACCCTAACTTTCAGTTTTCAACTATCTGAATCCACCAATCATTGCTTGTGATTCAAGAGCAGAAAAACTCCACAATTGTTTTTTTGTAAACTCCTACTGTTCCAACTGCCATTTCATTCCCACACTTCATCTGACTGCACCAGAAACTTCTCTCATCATGTATTCTGTGTGGATTATTGGACATAGCTACATCCACTGGGCTCAAAGGTATGCAGCTAGCACAAATTTTCACAACCTTGATTTATCAAATGTGGAAATCAAATGGATTGGCCAGAGAGGATTGAGATGTCACCAATTGATACCATTGGTGAAAACCTTTTTGCATCTGCCAAACCCTGACCTCTTAATAGTGCACTGTGGAGGAAATGACTTGGGCACTATGACTGGGGTTGGTCTGGAAATGCTTTTAAAGGACACCTTCGATCAATTGATGACACTTTTTCCACAAACTGCCTTGGTATATTCTAATATATGCCAAAGACATAAATGGAACTGGTCCAACCAATTTTGTCCACAATTTGAGAAAGCACGGAAACATGTGAATAAATCTGTTTCTGCTTACATGAGAGACTGTGGAATGGGTTCAATATACAATAATAAGTTGCGTTACAACATGCAAGACATCTACAGAGGAGATGGTGTGCACTTCTCATATGAGGGGTAATAGAATATTCCTCCTGAATTAAAGACTGTGCATTGGAACCTACTTGTAGGTACCTAAATCAGCCACAGAATCAAAAAGCTCTTTTCAGGGCTACTCTACCTCTCATCACTCCAAATGATTATCTTTTTCTAATTTTTTTCACTATTTTTCACCAAAGTACGCTCCCCGGTACGCTCCCCGGTGCGCGTACCGTGCGCTTCCCCCGCGAATTTTTTTTTAATATTTTTTTTAGCCTTTATGAGCCTCCTAAGCCCCCCTCAGAAAACCTAGGGGGTCAGGGGCTGTCTACCGTGCCCCCTTCTACCCATTCCCAACGTTGTTTGTCCTCCATCTTGTGTCTCCATTGTACCGCAACACAAAATGGAGGACGCTGCCGGTGCGCGTACCGGGGCGCGTACTGGTAAGCGCTCCCTAAAAAAAGGTGCGAAAGTAATTTACATAAAAACCACTGGAGACACTTTCATCAAATATAGAATAGGCCCTACTACAGAGCAGTCCCTTCCATTTACCCAAATTTGGTGGAATTCCATCGAGACATTTAGGCTGTAGGCATGTTATCCTGAGGTAAATTATATGACCAAAACACATATGAAGTGTTAGAATTTACAACCAATTAAAAAGTTACTTTCATTTTCTACGATTATTTCCTGACATTTGATTGGTTATGTACATGAATATAAATGAAAAATGAGAGGGAAACACTTTGACTACTACTTCCTGAAGTACATGTGAAAAGGAATTACACTGAGAACTTCAACTGCTTTCTCAAAGGTAAGTTGTTGTTTGGAAAGTGAAGTATGTTGTGCACTTTAAGTTAATTTGAGAAAAAATATTCTGATAGTTATATACTATCCCTCTGTAATAGTTATAGATTGAGATAGGCTTCTCTGGTATAGTTATGGATTTAGTTAGGCTTCTCTTGTATAATTATAAATTTACTTAGGCTTTATCACATACACTTTTTTATATTTCTAATTCCAGCCTGATAACATACACTACCCAAAGATAACTTCACTGTTAAAAAATCCAAACTACCTGCCTGAACTTAAACCCAACAGTGCCCTATCTCTACTGATATATTTATTTTTTAAGCAATTTACAGCAACAAAATGGAAGGAGAACAGGATATTTCTTTTGAAATTGTTTTGGGCAACAACCCTGAAGAAAAAATTGCTGAGAATGATAACTTTGATTTTATGGATGAGTCTCTGGACCATTAATTAGTTCAGTGTGTGGAATCAATGGAATCACAGAATGAAAATGAGGACATTCCAGCAAATATATTATTAGAAGTTTTATTAAATTATGAAAAAGAATCAGAAGAATACATTTATATTTAATAATCAAAAATTGTTCGAGCCATTATTCATTTTTATATGTAATTCATCAAGTAGTTCCAAAATGTTTATAATATAAAGTGAGATTTATAGTATACTGTGCAACTTTTTTGTGTTACATAGTAAGTTTGCTCATAGTTACTTCCTTTCTCCCACTATATTATCTCCAATGTGTATTTAACATCTCTTTATCATCTCCTGCCTCCATGTTGTTTCTGCTTTCCTGACAGACTATGGTATGAATTCCATATACCACAATAACTTCTGTAACAACATGCAGGATATCTACAAAGGAGACGGTGTATATCAAATTTTAGACTCTGCATTGGTACCTACATGTTGGTACTTAATAAAAAAAACAACAAAAAGAACAATTAATAAACATACAATTTTTGAAAAGTCTGTCATTCTTTCTCCCCCATGGTACGCTCCCCGGTACGCTCCCCAGTCCCCTCCCTGGTGCGCGCACAGGGCGCTCCCGCTGCGCAAAACGAAAAAAAAGCCCCCACATCAAACCTAGGGGGTCACGGGGGGTCTATCCCGGCCCCCTTATGGTCATTTCCCCCTTTGTTTTGGCCACCTTGTGTCTCGATCCAACCGAGACACAAGATGGCGGCCGCTCCGGACTGTTTCAAATGTTTACAGAGACCCGAGAGCCAATCAGCTTTCCGTGCGCAAGTCGTGTGGCGCGCCCGGTACGCGCCCCGGTGAGCGTACCGTGGCGCTGCCATAGATATATATATTTTTTTAACCTACATTACTCAAAATCCACTGGAGCACATATCTTGAGACATAGCAAAGACACATCGGGCTACCAGTCCCTACAATTTTGCCAAGTTTGGTGCAAATCCATTCAGCCATTCGGGCTAAAAGTGAGTTTGACCGCCCTATGGAAATTAACATGGGGAAAACACGTTTTGGGACCCCCTTTTATCTCAGATCACGCTTGACGAATCCCCCCCAAACTTTCAGGGAAGGACCGGAGCTCGACGAGGCAAATTTGAGGAAATTTTCAGGCAGATTCTTTAGCCGGCGCCAAAGTTATTCCAAATAGAATTTTGAGATTTTGCATTGAAAAAATCCTAACTATAACTACCTACTGGCGACCGCCAGTAGGTAATATATATATATATATATATATATATATATATATATATTCACTGAAAAAACCATAGGTTATAGACCATATATAGTTAGGAATTAGCATTTACAAAACCTTGAAAATTCACTGAAAAAAACATAGGTTATAGACCATATATAGTTAGGAATTCGCATTTACAAAACCTTATTTTACTCACACAAAGCCATTGAAATTCCATATATAGTTAGTTGCACTAACTATATATCGCGCACCCGCAATCCACTGCTGATGATGTCACATATTACATCATTCATGACATGGTCAGTGACATCACTGATGACATCACTGATGACATCTCAAATGACATTTGATTTGCCACCAAAATCGTTTTTGGAATAACATTTAAAAAACACAGCGCAGAACCTATGTACAAGCATATAATTTCACTACTGAAACCTCACTGTTTCCCAAAATACAAATCCCCTAACTTACAAATGTTCATAGCAAGCTTTATCAAAAAGCAAGACACAAAGCAACAGCAAATAAAACTCAGGGCCTTATTTATGAAGGTCTTGCACCACCAGTAAGTCACTTTTTTTCCATGATAAAAATGACGCACCGGCACCACAATGCAATCATAAATAACACCCAAATGTAAATACCATTGATTTGCCCCCCAAATCGTTTTTTGAATAACATTTTAGAAATACAGCGCAGGACCTATGTACAAGCATTCAATTTCACTACTGAAACCTCACTGTGTCACAAAATACAAATCCCCTATCTTGCAAATATACATAGCAAGCATTATCAAAAAGCAAGACATGAACTCACAGCAAAGAAACTCAGGGCCTTATTTATGGAGGCCTTGCGCCACTGGCGCGTCTCTTTTGTCCCATGTTAAAAGTGACGCACCAGCGCCAAAAGGCAATCATAAATAACACCCAAATGTAAATACCATTGATTTGCCCCAAAAATCGTTTTTTGAATAACATTTTAAAAACACAGCGCAAGACCTATGTACAAACATTCAATTTCACTACTGAAACATCACTGTTTCACGAAATACAAATCCCCTATCTTGCAAATATACATAGCAAGCATTATCAAAAAGCAAGACAGAAACCAATAGCAAAGAAACTCAAGGTCTTACTTATGAAGGCCTTGCGCCACCGGTGCGTCACTTTTTTCCCATGTTAAAAGTGACGCACTGGCGCCACAAGACAATCATAAATAAGGCCCAAATGTAAATACCATTGATTTGCCCCCAAAATCGTTTTTTGAATAACATTTTAGAAACACAGCGCAGGACCTATGTACAAGCATTCAATTTCACTACTGAAACCTCACTGTTTCACAAAATACAAATCCTTTATCTTGCAAATCTTGATAGCAAGCATTATCAAAAAGCAAGACACAAACCAACAGCAAAGAAACTCAGGACCTTATTTATGAAGGCCTTCCACCACCGGATGCATCACTTTTTTCCCATGTTAAAAGTGACGCTCTAGCGCCACAACGTAATCATAAATAAAGCCTAAATGTAAATACCATTGATTTGCCACCATAATCGTTTTTGGAATAACATTTAAAAAACACAGCGCATGACCTATGTACAAGCATTCAATTTCACTACGGAAACCTCACTGTTTCACAAAATACAAATCCCCTAACTTACAAATGTTCATAGCAAGCATTATCAAAAAGCAAGACACAAACCAGCAGCAAACAAACTCAGGGCCTTATTTATGAAGGTCTTGCACCACCAGTAAGTCACTTTTTTCCCATGATAAAAGTGACGCACCAGCGCCACAAGGCAATCATAAATAACACCCAAATGTAAATACCATTGATTTGCCCCCAAACTCGTTTTTTTAAAAACATTTTACAAACACAGCACAGGTCCTATGTACAAGCATTTAATTTCACTACTGAAACCTCACTATTTCACAAAAGACAATTCCTCTAACTTGCATATTTTAATATCAAGCATTTCCAAAAAACATGCCACAAACCAACAAGAAAAAATCTCAATCTGCTTCCTAATTTGAGGTAACGCAGGTGACATAATTCTAAAACATTCAAATATATTTCTTTACAGAGGCAGACACTATTAATTGCTTCTCAATAAATTAAAAGCCATTCTTATACCCCAAAATCGTTTTTTAAATAACTTTTTACAAACACAGCACTAGTCCTATGTACAAGCATTCAATTCTACTACTGAAACTTCACTATCTGCCTCCAAATCTTCTCCATAGAGCAAATAAGTCTCTATCTAAATTAAATGAATCATTACTTACTTTTACAAATGCTTTGGGAGATTAAGAACAGTGTTAGACATACAAACCAATGTTTCTTTAGCAGAGCAAAAGGTGTGCACTCAATACACTGAAAACAAGACTGGCAGCGAAAACCTCTAATTCTACACACATATACCACATTTCAACCAATCAAAACTCTTCCCTCACTTTTTTCAAACCAACACCCTACCCCCTCTCAGACCTTCCTATCTGTTACCATAGCAACTCCCTCCTAACTGAACTCATAGGTTCAAAAGTTTATTCTACAATGTTGCAAAGTAAGTCAGCAAGGATGTTTGACCTCTCAATACACCAGCTTATCCAGGGCATTATTGCTTTTAGTAACTTTTTCTTAACCTTTCAAATTGCTTCTTTCACACAACACGACCATGCACCCTAACTTTCAGTTTTCAACTATCTAAATCCACCAATCATTGCTTGTGATTCAAGAGCAGAAAAACTCCACAATAGTTTTTTTGTAAACTCCTACTGTTCCAACTGCCATTTCATTCCCACACTTCATCTGACTGCACCAGAAACTTCTCTCATCATGTATTCGGTGTGGATTATTGGACATAGCTACATCCACTGGGCTCAAAGGTATGCAGCTAGCACAAATTTTCACAACCTTGATTTATCAAATGTGGAAATCAAATGGATTGGCCAGAGAGGATTGAGATGTCACCAATTGATACCATTGGTGAAAACCTTTTTGCATCTGCCAAACCCTGACCTCTTAATAGTGCACTGTGGAGGAAATGACTTGGGCACTATGACTGGGGTTGGTCTGGAAATGCTTTTAAAGGACACCTTCGATCAATTGATGACACTTTTTCCACAAACTGCCTTGGTATATTCTAATATATGCCAAAGACATAAATGGAACTGGTCCAACCAATTTTGTCCACAATTTGAGAAAGCACGGAAACATGTGAATAAATCTGTTTCTGCTTACATGAGAGACTGTGGAATGGGTTCAATATACAATAATAAGTTGCGTTACAACATGCAAGACATCTACAGAGGAGATGGTATGCACTTCTCATATGAGGGGTAATAGAATATTCCTCCTGAATTTAAGACTGTGCATTGGAACCTACTTGTAGGTACCTAAATCAGCCACAGAATCAAAAAGCTCTTTTCAGGGCTACCCTACCTCTCATCACTCCAAATGATTATCTTTTTCTAATTTTTTTCACTATTTTTCACCAAAGTACGCTCCCCGGTACGCTCCCCGGTGCGCGTACCGTGCGCTTCCCCCGCGAAATGTTTTTAAATATTTTTTTTAGCCTTTATGAGCCTCCTAAGCCCCCCTCAGAAAACCTAGGGGGTCAGGGGCTGTCTACCGTGCCCCCTTCTACCCATTCCCAACGTTGTTTGTCCTCCATCTTGTGTCTCCATTGTACCGCAACACAAAATGGAGGACGCTGCCGGTGCGCGTACCGGGGCGCGTACTGGTAAGCGCTCCCTAAAAAAAGGTGCGAAAGTAATTTACATAAAAACCACTGGAGACACTTTCATCAAATATAGAATAGGCCCTACTACATAGCAGTCCCTTCCATTTACCCAAATTTGGTGGAATTCCATCGAGACATTTAGGCTGTAGGCATGTTATCCTGAGGTAAATTATATGACCAAAACACATATGAAGTGTTAGAATTTACAACCAATTAAAAAGTTACTTTCATTTTCTACGATTATTTCCTGACATTTGATTGGTTATGTACATGAATATAAATGAAAAATGAGAGGGAAACACGCCCATTTTGACTACTACTTCCTGAAGTACATGTGAAAAGGAATTACACTGAGAACTTCAACTGCTTTCTCAAAGGTAAGTTGTTGTTTGGAAAGTGAAGTATGTTGTGCACTTTAAGTTAATTTGAGAAAAAATATTCTGATAGTTATATACTATCCCTCTGTAATAGTTATAGATTGAGATAGGCTTCTCTGGTATAGTTATGGATTTAGTTAGGCTTCTCTTGTATAATTATAAATTTACTTAGGCTTTATCACATACACTTTTTTATATTTCTAATTCCAGCCTGATAACATACACTACCCAAAGATAACTTCACTGTTAAAAAATCCAAACTACCTGCCTGAACTTAAACCCAACAGTGCCCTATCTCTACTGATATATTTATTTTTTAAGCAATTTACAGCAACAAAATGGAAGGAGAACAGGATATTTCTTTTGAAATTGTTTTGGGCAACAACCCTGAAGAAAAAATTGCTGAGAATGATAACTTTGATTTTATGGATGAGTCTCTGGACCATTAATTAGTTCAGTGTGTGGAATCAATGGAATCACAGAATGAAAATGAGGACATTCCAGCAAATATATTATTAGAAGTTTTATTAAATTATGAAAAAGAATCAGAAGAATACATTTATATTTAATAATCAAAAATTGTTCGAGCCATTATTCATTTTTATATGTAATTCATCAAGTAGTTCCAAAATGTTTATAATATAAAGTGAGATTTATAGTATACTGTGCAACTTTTTTGTGTTACATAGTAAGTTTGCTCATAGTTACTTCCTTTCTCCCACTATATTATCTCCAATGTGTATTTAACATCTCTTTATCATCTCCTGCCTCCATGTTGTTTCTGCTTTCCTGACAGACTATGGTATGAATTCCATATACCACAATAACTTCTGTAACAACATGCAGGATATCTACAAAGGAGACGGTGTATATCAAATTTTAGACTCTGCATTGGTACCTACATGTTGGTACTTAATAAAAAAAACAACAAAAAGAACAATTAATAAACATACAATTTTTGAAAAGTCTGTCATTCTTTCTCCCCCATGGTACGCTCCCCGGTACGCTCCCCAGTCCCCTCCCCGGTGCGCGCACAGGGCGCTCCCGCTGCGCAAAACGAAAAAAAAGCCCCCACATCAAACCTAGGGGGTCACGGGGGGTCTATCCCGGCCCCCTTATGGTCATTTCCCCCTTTGTTTTGGCCACCTTGTGTCTCGATCCAACCGAGACACAAGATGGCGGCCGCTCCGGACTGTTTCAAATGTTTACAGAGACCCGAGAGCCAATCAGCTTTCCGTGCGCAAGTCGTGTGGCGCGCCCGGTACGCGCCCCGGTGCGCGTACCGTGGCGCTGCCATAGATGTATATATTTTTTTAACCTACATTACTCAAAATCCACTGGAGCACATATCTTGAGACATAGCAAAGACACATCGGGCTACCAGTCCCTACAATTTTGCCAAGTTTGGTGCAAATCCATTCAGCCATTCGGGCTAAAAGTGAGTTTGACCGCCCTATGGAAATTAACATGGGGAAAACACGTTTTGGGACCCCCTTTTATCTCAGATCACGCTTGACGAATCCCCCCCAAACTTTCAGAGTAGGACCGGAGCTCGACGAGGCAAATTTGAGGAAATTTTCAGGCAGATTCTTTAGCCGGCGCCAAAGTTATTCCAAATAGAATTTTGAGATTTTGCATTGAAAAAATCCTAACTATAACTACCTACTGGCGACCGCCAGTAGGTAATATATATATATATATATATATATATTCACTGAAAAAACCATAGGTTATAGACCATATATAGTTAGGAATTAGCATTTACAAAACCTTGAAAATTCACTGAAAAAACCATAGGTTATAGACCATATATAGTTAGGAATTCGCATTTACAAAACCTTATTTTACTCACACAAAACCATTGAAATTCCATATATAGTTAGTTGCACTAACTATATATCGCGCACCCGCAATCCACTGCTGATGATGTCACATATTACATCATTCATGACATGGTCAGTGACATCACTGATGACATCACTGATGACAACATCCAGTGACTGCATGTTTCTGTAAAGTTAAAATATGTCTTACATATTGAAGAATGAGTGGATGTATAAGTGTCTGGATGAAGGATTTAGTAGGTGCATGACTGACTGTATGAGTGAGTGATTAAATGTGTCTCACTGAGTGCATGGGTTAGTGACTAAACTGTCTTAATTTGTGCATCATTATGTCTGTTGTTCTGTAAACTGTTGCATGTGTTGATAAGTAGCTAAATGAGTAACTATATGGGTTATTGATTGGTTGCCCAAGTATTTGTATGGGAGACTGAGTGTGTGTGTGGATGGCTGGGAGGTGTATGACTCTGTGCATAGATGTGTGAGCAGTTGATTCACTAGATGTATGGTTTCAAAAGTGCATGTGGAAACAGCTGTATGGGCGGTTGACTGTGTGCATGAGTGTATTGGTGAGTGAATGGATATCTCAGTGCTACATGTCAAAGTAAGTACATATGTAAAACACAGTACATGTGAGAGTTGACATATATAAATAACTGTGCATAAGAGCCAGTGAATGTGTGAGTGGCTGTATGGATCATTGTGAACTTGTATCAGGGATTGTATAAGAGAGTAAATATGTGTTAGTATATGTTTGAATAAGTAAAGTTTGTATAACTGTATAGTTGAGGAAATGGAGGTGTGATTGATTCTTTGCATGACTGACTAGGTGTGTGAGTAACTCCATGGATGAGTGACAGTCTGTGAGTGTCTGTTTACACTGATTGTATCTAAGGTTATATTAGAGTCTGAAGAGGTTCATCGTATTATCACATGAATGATATCATCAGTGATGTGATCAGTAATGTCAAATGAGATGTCATCAGTGATGTCATCAGTGATGTCATTTGAGATGTCATCAGTGATGTCATTTGAGATGTCATCAGTGATGTCATCAGTGATGTCACTGACCATGTCATGAATGATGTAATATGTGACATCATCAGCAGTGGATTGCGGGTGCGCGATATATAGTTAGTGCAACTAACTTTATATGGAATTTCAATGGGTTTGTGTGAGTAAAATAAGGTTTTGTAAATGCGAATTCCTAACTATATATGGTCTATAACCTATGGTTTTTTCAGTGAATTTTCAAGGTTTTGTAAATGCTAATTCCTAACTATATATGGTCTATAACCTATGGTTATTTCAGTGAATTTTCAAGGTTTTGTAAATGCTAATTCCTAACTATATATGGTCTATAGCCTATGGTTTTTTCAGTGAATATATATATACATACATATATAAACATATATCATCTGTATAGCTATATAAATACAAACATAAATGCATGCATACATACACTTATATGCATACAGATGCATGTTATTTACATGAAAGTTGAAAAAACACTAATAAAAGCAAAGCTAAAAAGCCACCTCATTACAAACAGAATGGCTTTAACTTAAACGAGGGCGAGATCTATTGCATTTTCAATGCTTGTTTACTTCGGTTCCATCAAGAAGGCATTCAGATGTGTCACACATTTGCCATAAATTCTGAATGTTAGCACTCTAGTTGCACATTAGATCACTGTAGTAAAGCTACTGCTCACCAGAGACGTCTGCTGCTGGTATTCAAAGTGCATGTTTCAGTCTGCATGTCAGAATTTTTTTAATGAAATAGAAGAGGGTTTGAGAAGTCACTCAAAATGTGCCCTAATTTTTCTTTCTGCAGCACTAATCATAATTCATATGGCAAAATATACCCCCTCATTTTGTTCCTTTTTAAATTAAATGTTTTAAGAGTTACCACTTTATTCCAATCAAGATGGCTTCAGGTGTGCCATACCTTTGTAATAAGTAGGACTGTTAGCGCTCTAGTTGTTCTTTAGAACACTCTGGGACATTCTGTCATTGGGCTATACTTGGGCTACATCTGGGTGATATTTGGGCTACATTTGGGCTCTTTCGTCTCTGGTGGCCATTTTGGGAGACTGCATGTCAGAATTTTTTTATGAAATAGAAGAGGATTTGAAAAGTCACTCAAAATGTGCCCTAATTTTTCTTTCTGCAGCACTAATAATACCTTCTATTGCATAATATACCCCCTCTTTTGTTCCTTTTTAAATTAAATGTTTTAAGAGTTACCACTTTATTCCCATCACGATGGCTCCAGGTGTGCTATACCTTTGTAATAAGTAGGACTGTTAGCGCTCTAGTTGTTCTTTAGAACACTCTGGGACATTCTGTCATTGGGCTATACTTGGGCTACATCTGGGTGATATTTGGGCTACATTTGGGCTCTTTTGTCTCTGGTGGCCATTTTGGGAGACTGCATGTCAGAATGTTTTAATGAAATAGAAAAGGATTTGAGAAGTCACTCAAAATGTGCCCTAATTTTTCATTCTGCAGCACTAATCATACTTTCCATGGCAAAATATACCCCCTCATGTTGTTTCTTTTTAAATTAAATGTTTTAAGAGTTACCACTTTATTCCAATCAAGATGGCTTCAGGTGTGCCATACCTTTGTAATAAGTAGGACTGTTAGCGCTCTAGTTGTTCTTTAGAACACTCTGGGACATTCTGTCATTGGGCTATACTTGGGCTACATCTGGGTGATATTTGGGCTACATTTGGGCTCTTTTGTCTCTGGTGGCCATTTTGGGAGACTGCATGTCAGAATGTTTTAATGAAATAGAAAAGGATTTGAGAAGTCACTCAAAATTTGCCCTAATTTTTCATTCTGCAGCACTAATCATACTTTCTATGGCAAAATATACCCCCTCATGTTGTTTCTTTTTAAATTAAATGTTTTAAGAGTTACCACTTTATTCCAACCAAGATGGCTTCAGGTGTGCCATACCTTTGTAATAAGTAGGACTGTTAGCGCTCTAGTTGTTCTTTAGAACACTCTAGGAGGCTGCAGTAGAACACAAAGGAATCAACTGACAGTCTCTGTCCTTGTTGGATGTACATGTTTTACTGAGAATGTCAGACTTCATTTTCACATGACTGAGAAAGATAATGTGAATTTACAGAAAATATGCTTTCAGTTTAGCTTATAGATCCCCTTCCAAACCACTGTGGGAAAATCATGAGATATTAGTTTTCTTTCAAATAATATTCATGATATCACAGCAGAAGGTTTTTTCACATGGTAAAATCACCTTAGAACCCACCACAATTACTAAAACGAGTATGGTACCATCAACAAATGATTTATAATGTAACTAAAGTCCTAAAACCCTCTATTAACTACAATGCTTTTTAATGAGGTGCTATCATGTATATTGGTCCCAAGATGGCTGCCAACACTTCTTGGATGAAGTGCTGACAGCCAATCAGATCAGATGTGTGGTTAGGCTCCGCCCAGATATATATCTTTTTTTTAACTTAAATTACTCAAAATCCACTGGAGCACATATATTGAGACCTAGCAAAGGCACATCGGGCTAACAGTCCCTACAATTTTGCCAAGTTTCGTTCAAATCCATTCAGCCGTTCGAGCTAAAAGTGAGGCCAACCGCCCTATGGAAATTAACATGGGAAAAACGCGTTTTGGGACCCCCTTTTTTCTCGGCCCCCCCTTGATGAAACCCCCCCAGATTGTCAGGGGCTGCTCAGAAACAAAGTGTTCAATTTTCCTGAAAATTTCAGCCAATTCCGTCCACAAACGCCAAAGTTATTAGACATAGAATTTTCAAAAATCCCATAGAGAAAAAATCCTAACTATATATACCTACTGGCGACCGCCAGTAGGTAATATATATATATATATATATATATATATATATATATATATATATATATATATATATATTCCAAGGAAATCCGATGAGACCGCTGCACATAAATCGAACAGCAAAACACGGACACGGACCCAGAAGTAAGTGCAAGGGTATTTATTCCAAAGTGTTCAAAATCGTCATGACGCGTTTCACGCTTCCACGAGCGCTTGATCACATGACAGGGTTCTAACAGGACATTGGTTTGAATATTTAAGATCAAAAGGTCACATGTACACGCTTTTCATGAAAACAGAAGAGTTTTTGTAAGTTTAAAGGAAAGACATTACAAATACATTTACTAAACATTTCCACAATGCATAAATATAAATATATTGCATTCATTTCATGGCTAAAAACATGTGCAAAGATAGCAGTTTTGATAAATATTAGTAAAACCCAAGTCCTGATAAAAACGGTGAATAGTGCAAATAGTATGTAACCATATACCAAATAAAGTGCAATAATAATGAATTGTGAAGATAGCAGCGCTACAATTTTTTCTGTGTTATGGGCAGCAAATACCCCTTATTTGTGCAATGGGGCCCATTGCTCTAGAGACGTTTTTTCACAGATAACGGTATAAATACAGGGGTATTTGGTATGCTTGGAGCTTATGTGCAAAGACAAACTGATAAGGGGTGGAAACAATTTCTAGAGAATCAAAATAGCGGTATAAATACCAAAAGGTGACCTGTTCTGTTAATTGTAGATTCCCCATTGCTTGTGAAAAAGGGAGTATGTTTTTGGTATAAATACCCAACATAGAGGAACGTAATCAGGGGCAATGGTAGCTCACATCTGATACACTATGGTAACAATTTTTTTCTCTTCTTCTTCATTTTTCAAGTTTTGCATTTTTGCATTTCCTCAAGGTAGATATATATGATAGTCTGTATTAGAGTTTTGACTGTCATAATCATTAAGCAACACAGTACAATATCAAATATAATGCATAACAGGCTACAATTGAGCCAAACGGACCTCATAAAAATGCCAATTAGTTAAAACCTTTAAAATTGATTATATAAAGGCTAAAATTAATGAAATCCATTGTTAGAATAAATATGCATAGTATAAATAAAGAGTTTAAATAAATATACACTGAATGTTAGTCAATGAATATCTATTTAAAATGTACCGTTAAAAAGAGTATTAAATTCAAAGTGTAATTCCCTGTTGGTATAGTTTTTGTACCATTTCCCATTTTATGGTCAATTACAGTACAGTGGAGTTGTTAAGGGAGGTGACCCATTATAAGCATGTATATAAGTCCTCCGTTATATTTAATCCAGAGGGATGCTTGGTATTAGGATCAAGTATATAACGGGTCTCTAAGCGACGCAATTTTTCTTCCCTATTACCCCCACGTCGACTTGCCGGGACACAATCTATCACAAAGTATTTCAAATCTTGACTTTTGGAATTATGTTTCATTTTGAAATGTCTTGCCACAGGGTAAGTATTATCCTGGTTACAAATTGCTCGAAGGTGTTGTAAAATCCTTTTGTGTACGGGGAGTTTTGTACTTCTCACGTAGATCAAATTGCACGGGCAAGACAAAACATAGATGGCAAACTCTGTTTTGCACGTGAGAATTTTGTCTATTTCATGTTCCTTTAAGTCGAATGGTGAGGTATAACTGGTCCTGTTTACTGCCTGCTGGCAAGCCTTACATACCTTGCAATTAAAAAAGTCAGCATGGGACTGGAACCAGTTAGTAGATTCTAACACTTCAGGACTGGTTTTGACCAACTCATCCTTCATGGATTGCCCTCTACCTAATGTAAACGAAGGCCTTTTGGGAAGACTTTTCCCTATTACAGGGTCACTTAAAGCTAGAAGCCAGTTTTTCTGGATTATAGACTCTATCTTTCTATGCTGAGTATTGTACTGCATAATAATCCTGAATTCTACTTTGGCATCTGGGCTATTATTTGTGGGTAGTATTATATCTGGTGTCCCACTTAAAAGAGCCATTCTGTCTTTCTGTTGTGATTTTTCTATAGCCGCATTGACAACCTTCTTTGAGTAACCTCTCTCCATAAATCTCAGTTTACTTTCCTGTTGGGATTTTTTCAAGTCCTCCTCCCTACTGTGTATGCCCTTGAGTCTTAACATCTCCCCAAAGGGGATACTGTCAATGAGATGTTTCACATGTGCACTACTAGCATGTAGGGTGGATTTACCAGCAGTTAATTTGCGGTGAAGTTTAGTTTCAATTCTATCATGGTCAAAGAAGACTTCTGTGTCCAGGAAGGTGATAGAGGTATTACTGATAGTGGCTGTAAATTGTAAATTTAAGTTGTTACTGTTGATCTCTGCCACAAACTCCTCAGCTGAAGTTATACTCCCCCTCCAAATCACAAACAGGTCATCTATGTATCGTAACCAAGTTACCACATGTGTTTCCAGAGATTCTGCGTGTTCAACCATGAGGACCAGCTCCTCCCACCAGCCCATGTGAAGACATGCGTAGCTGGGGGAGAAACTGGCCCCCATGGCAACACCTTGCAACTGTCTGTACATTAGATTGTTAAATACAAATACATTGTTGTTAAGACAGAAGTCAACCATATTAACCAACATACGTCTGTGATTAGTCATATTTGACAGAGATTTCTGAAGGTAAAAGTCAAAGGCTCTTAGACCATCCGTATATATATATATTCACTGAAAAAACCATAGGTGTTAGCCTCGTTATAGCTAGGAATTAGCATTTAAAAAACTTTAGAAATTCACTGAAAAAACCATAGGTTTCAGGCATGTTATAGTTAGGAATTAGCATTTAAAAAACCTTTGAAATTCACTGAAAAAAACATAGGTTTCAGACATGTTATAGTTAGGAATTAGCATTAAAAAAACCTTAGAAATTCACTGAATAAAACATAGGTTTCACACATGTTATAGTTAGCTGGGCATTTCACTCGTACAAAACATTTGAAATTCCCCCGTTAAATTTAGTTCAGCTAACTATAACTCGCGAGCCCGCAATCAGTGCTGATGACGTCACATATTACATCACTCATGACATGGTCAGTGACATCACTCATGACATCACTGATGACATCTCAAATGACATCACTGATGACATCAATGATTACATCATCTAGTGAATGTGTGTCTTTCTGAAAAATAAATATTTTTTATATATGTATATCTAAAGGTTGATGGAAGCATAAATGGGTAAATAGGTGTATTCTAAAACATATATTTATGTATTTAATGTACATATTAAGAGAAGACATTATCTGGGATAATCATCAAAATAGTTTATTTAAACTGTAAAAAAGCATATATTACTTTTAAAATCAATTACGGAAATATTGCACGAACATCGTAAGAATAAAAAGATAGTTTGAAGACTTATACAATTTATAAAACAATATAGCACTGCACACTAAAGAAGAAAAGTCAACACAATTATTGACCCCTCTCCCGACATTTAAAAGCCCCTGGGGGAGGAAATAAATGAATAGAGACTGAATACGTTAGTACAGGCCACTCTTACGCTACCAGAAAAACACAACAACAGTACAAAGCCCAGATGTCCATTGTAGTGATTTGTTAGTTGCAGGTCTAGTTGCCAGATCGACACAAACTCCCTCATGTCTGGTATACGCCCACACCACACCCATTTAGCGTATCCATCACTACACACGTGACCCTAAGTATAAAAAAGACGTGTTGTACGCCATTTTAGAGTTGTTCCCAAAGCACCGAACAAGGGGCCCACTACCACATGCGTGGCCTCTTTGGTCACTGAGTTAGTGGTGCCCGAAGCACTTTGCGGGTGAAGAACCTGTGATGATGATGATGAGAGCACGAATATGTCGTTAGCCATAGAGATATCATGACTGGGCACCATATATGAGACTTCTTTGTTGGAGATCGGAACTACATCATGAAGAAGGTGTCTTTTCCACGAAAAGGTGAGCAGTGAGGATTGAGTATGCATCGGACAGAGTCAAAGGGTTGTAGCTGACTATATACAAAAAAGTGACCTAGTATTTTAGACGAACACACTACTACATAATGTATTAATCTACATGTTTAATGTTTTTCCCCAATAGCAGTAACGTTTTTATAATCGCTGAAATGGTCATCATTATTTGCACAAATGTGCAAACACTAGAAATGTTTATACTTATAATCAATGGGAACATTGTCCAACGCCACCAAAGGGTAGCTCAAAAACATCTATGAAAAGTTTTCATAAATCTTATGTTTAAATGTCACAAATCCAGAAACATTTTACTTTAAAAATGTTAATAAGTCAGGAATGAAAAGTATGTTGACTAATACCAAGCACATTTATTCTGCAGACTTGTATGCTCAGCTGTCCACAATAGGCTTTGACTTTTGGAGAGACAACATTGAGACAAAAACTGTCTGGGGCACAAAAGACTGACAGGTGCAGAGATTAGAAGCTTTATTCAGAGCCTGCATCATCCCTGAGCAAATAGTGTTTTTAAATGACACTGTTCAACAAACATCTTGTCTTGGCATAGCTAAGATAAAACATTTAAACAAACCGTCCATACCTAAACCCACACATGATAGTAATAGCACTACAGATGAGGAGGTAGATATAATACAGAGTTTACAACACTACAGAACTAATCCTGATTGGGAACAATGGTTAATCTGGCCCCCAGACACAAATAACTGTCAAGATAGATGCCTGAACAAGACGCAAGGGTTCACAGTAACTAAGCCAGATCCAAGATATACTCAGAGACAACATCCAGGGATAGTAACAACATACAGTGTAGGACAAGTATGCCATATGGTTGGGATACCCGACACCCCCTCTCAACACAATCCCCAAGAATGGGAAGACAGAAACGGTTCTGAACTTTTTGGAAGGCGGGAGGGAGTTACCCTCCCGGCCGTATTTATTAAAATATGAAACAAAATTAAAACATTAAAATAAACAGTTTCATATCATGTACAATTTCATTTACACATTACGATGTTCTTGGCTAACCTTAACATATCTCTAATACAAAGGTTCTCCTAGCCGATACTAAAACATCCTGTAAATGCATTTCTCAAAATTGAAATTGTACATCCTAACATTACGGGCCAACGGCAAGGTCGTAACCGGTGTCAGATCCCTAATACCAGAACTCCCCCCTCACTTGTGAGGGGCGGGCGCACAGAGGACTGTACCTCTGTGCCAACTTCCAATTTCCCTTGTCTTAACGGGGGCCCGTGTTTACTCGGCGCCATCTTTAGTGGTCGTCCGAGGACTCGTGTGAGGTGTCTAGAAGGTAGCGTAGACCCCCCTCCCACCCCACACTGCTTACCACATCTGGCGTCGCAGATGTCCTGGCCCCGGGAAATTCCCAGGAGGGGCCCGTAGCCCCTCCTCCCCAGGGAGGGGCCTTGACCGCCTTCCCTTTCGGCGTCCCCATCCTTAGAAGGGTACCGCCTCCCCGTTTGAGGGGCCAATGGCCGCCTCCCCCCGGGCGCTCCCATCCATAATGGGTGACGCCCCACCTCTAGGGATCTTCCAATTACTGCTCACCGATCATGACCTTACCGCCACAGGCCGTATAGTTGACCGGCTATCCGGACCCCCCACAAAACTCCTACTTAAAGGTCATGGCTGCCCAACTTCCTTAACCAAGCTACGACGTCTCCTATGAGTAAAGCATTCCCCTCCCGGGACAAATGGACCCCATCCTCTAGATACATATGGTCCCCCCTGATACAACCATGAGGAATAGAATGCAATGTACCTGTACGGAACAACCTACCAAGTTTGTTATTCACTTCCTTCACTGAATGATTTAAAGCTGCCACAGAACTAGCCCCCCGCCACACTTTCCGCGGAATCATGTGGGACCATGCAATCGTGCACCCCGGAACCCTTCTCGCCAACCAACTTACTGTGGATAGTATTAATTCGAGAAGTACTCGTCGACCAGTGGTCACCAAATCATTGCCCCCAAGATGCACTATGATTACAGATGGCGGTGACCTTGTCCGCCCTAACAAACCCTCCATAAAAGTCTGAAATTGGTCAATACAGAGCCCGCCCCTTCCGTAGAAGGTCACCCTGTACCCGTATTCCCCAGCGATGTGAATCATGTCACCTGCTTTGAATACCTCCGCGGCGCGCCTCACGTATGAGTGGCCGACAACCCACACCACTCTTGCCTCAGCCGGTGATCTTTGACCGCTGGTCCCCAGGTGTCGGGTCAACTGAACAGTCCGCCCTGCAAATCCTGCTCGCGAAACTGAAAACCAAACAGAAAACAAGAAGCGTGAGTGCATGACATTAGCTTCACAACATGTGCAACCGCACATACCTCTTATAACAATTCGAGGACCAACGCCCCAACTGTTTCACTTTATCCACACTCATACCCCTAGCTGTCGCCTCTGTAGCAGCACCTATCCGGAATGAGTGAGTCCCAAAATCGCTCGGGTTCAAGCCCGCTGCCGCGATTGCCATTGTCAACACCCGCTGAAATTGAAACCTGGTCAGTGGGGTGGCGTCGGTATGTCTCAGCAAGCTCCCCCCCAATGCTGCCGCCCTTTGCGCCAGGTACTCCTCAACGCATCTCACTGGGCACATGTGGGACCCTAGCATGCGCTGAACAACCACACTGTCTCCGATCGCTCCCTGATCGGTTTTGGACTTGACTATAGTGACTACCATCGTGTCACCCCTAATCTGGATGTGCTCTCGACACAGCCCTCCTACCGTATCCTGCTTGTTCCTTGCTACCAGTTCGCTTATCCGCATAGCCCCATTGAATGCTAATGCAAAAGCGGCCCGGAACAGCACTGTCTCTGACTGAGATGAACAAGTCGCAGGGAGTACGGACATTAACTGGGACAACCTTGCTAGCCCTATCGGGCGCCTCTCGTCCCCCCTATGACCCTCCAGGCGTTGCCACCCGTGCAGCGCCTTTTTTACCAGAAAGGACGCTGTGGGGTCCTGAATGCCATGAGCCTGCGCCATGAACGCAATGGCGGCTCGGTGTCTATTGGCTGTCGCCACTGATCGGCCTGCCTGATGTAATGATACCAGAAATTTCAGGACGTACTCTTCCTGCCCCCCATGTTCCCCCCTAGTTGGACCCAAAAATGCCCAATATGAACGGAACGCCCCTTCATAAGCCTTCCTTGTCCTGGGGGCTAGACTCTCTCCCACGAGGTTTTGTAATCCGGGGCACCGAGAGACCAGAGAATTTCGGGAAATGGTGCCGCCACCAAGTCCGCAGAGGGCAGATAGCCCCGGAAGGCCTGCATGTGGGAACGAGAGAGTGCGTCAGCCGCCTGGTTCAGTACCCCAGGCACATGTTTTGCTCTAAAGTGAACGTTCAATTGCAGACATA
The DNA here is from genome assembly GCF_964263255.1 of Lissotriton vulgaris. Classification (NCBI taxonomy): domain Eukaryota; kingdom Metazoa; phylum Chordata; class Amphibia; order Caudata; family Salamandridae; genus Lissotriton; species Lissotriton vulgaris. The sequence goes on from NW_028253978.1 coordinate 366,341, forward strand.
TCAAGACAATTTCTTTCATCAATCTTAAGATCCATTTGCAGCGTGCTGCCTGATTATTGACACATTCTACTACGGTCATGTTATCCGACCAGAACACCACGGCACGATCACGAAACCCCTCTGGCCATGTCTTCAGGGCCACTAGAATCGGGAACAGTTCAAGAAACCCAATGTTACTTGTGAGGCCACTCTCGTGCCACCATACCGGCCATTTTCATGCCGACCAATGATTACCAAAAATGGCGCCAAAACCCACACTCCCTGCCGAGTCGGTCCACAAACCCAGCTCCTCGGAGGAGACAGCTGGTTTGTTCCACAGGACACGACCATTGAAATCCGCCAGAAATGCCAACCATATGTGCATGTCCTGGCAAACCTCTGCCGAGAGTCTTGTGCGGTGATGCCCTTCCCTAAGGCCCACCATGGCTTGAGCAATACAGCGAGAAAAGGGGCGAGCCATTGGTATCACCCTAAGGGCTAAATTAAGCTGACCCACGGCCTGCTGCAACTGATGCAATGTCACTTTCGTCTCGCTAATACATGTCTCAAGCGAGGCCTTAAATTTTAACACCTTCTCCTTAGGCAACCGGAAGCACCCCTCTTCAGAATCGAGCTCAATTCCTAGAAACTCGAGTGAAGTAGACGGCCCCACAGTCTTGCCCGGTGCCAATGGCACACCAAATCTTTTCATGAGTTCACAAAATTTACTCAAAGCCTGTGCACATTCCGTGTCCCCGGCTGCCCCCAGAAACAGAAAATCATCAAGGTAATGCATAACCTGCGTAAAGCCTGTGGCTCTGGTGAACGCCCACTGCAAAAAACTACTGAATTTTTCAAAATACGCACAAGAGATGGAGCAGCCCGTCGGCATACATTTATCCATGTAATAGCGTCCCTGAAACACAAAACCTAACAGACGCTGATCCTGCGGGTGTACTGGGAGCAACCGGAACGCTGACTCGATATCAGATTTTGCCATCAGCGCTCCGTGCCCCAGGCGATTCAACATGGCGACAGCCTCATCAAAGGAAGCATACCGCACCAAACAAACTACCGGGTCGATCGCATCATTCACGGAAAGACCCTTAGGAGCGGACAAATTATGTATTAACCGAAACTCACCGGGGTCCTTCTTGGGGACTACACCCAACGGTGAACAAACAAAATCATGAACAGGCGGGTTCGCATAAGGACCCGCAACCCGACCTCGGGCCACCTCTTTTGCAATCTTTGCCTGTACTACCCCCGTATTCTGTTGCACCGACAGTTGGTTCTTGCATAATGCTTCCCCCCGAAAATCCCCCGCCGGGATGCGGAAACCACTTGAGAAACCGTCTCTCAACACCCCAGCGGAGACATGATCAGGGTATTCGTTCAGCCAGGGGATCATTGCCATGATGTCGATAGGAGTAGGTAGCAGCGCCCCTCGGCCGTCATTAGACCTGTTTGGCGCCGCCTCTGCCCCCTGCATCGCCATTCTTGGCTCGGCATGAACTCTTGGGATGTGAAGACTGTCCGCACCCTGCACACTCGTGCCTGAACTTGCACGTCCCCTGTGGTCTAGTGCACTTACCCCTGTTGAAGCTCCAACAGACCCCTTTCTTACCAGAGTTCCCATTACTTTTTGTGTGCTGATCCTCACCGGTGCCCGCTCGAAAGGGCACCGATGGGAAGACGGCTTTGCCGGGTTAGACCTAACCTGTTTCTGCCAGGAAATGGAGTCGAAACAATCCCACGTCAGGGATGAGTCGTGCTCTTTGGCCTTACGAAATTTGTTATCATAACCCAACCATTGATCACCCTCGTATGATTCATAAAATTCCATTATCCGTGTCTGGTAACAAGCCAGTTCAGTCAACACCTCAGGCCTACGATCCCCCATGATTGCAGTAAACATCCCAAAAGCCCTGGCCAAATTAGCGATTGTCTCATCCACTCTGAAACCCGCCATCTTAGCTCGCCATACATTTGGATGCAACAATTCCTTCTGATTTCTAACATGTTCTATTTCATAATGATCAGTCAATAGCGAAAATATGTTCACATATTTATCCGCCCATATCATCTCCTTTGTGGCCAACGGGATATGTTGGACCACCTTTTCCCTCCTTGAGGGTACGACCCTTCGCCAGCCATTGGCAACGGCTTCTTACCCGAATCAGCTGAACTCGCTGCAGCCGCTGTTCCAACGCTCGAGGACGGTTGTTCCGCGGGAACCTGAGGGGGAACAAAAGGACAAGGTGCCTTTGCAGCATCTCGCGATTGCCGCAACTGCTTCATTATTAATTTGGCCTCTTCGGCCGTGTCCCCCGGAGTAATGGCACCCTCATTATTCCTGCCCAACCATGCCGCCAACTGGGCGGCCAACTCCGGTGGCATATCCCCCTCGTTCACAGGGGTAACTACGACAGGGATCGGCTGTCCTGCGTCCGGAATCGGAACTGGGGCCTCTACCGGCCTGACTGGGCTCGCCGGAGGAGCCTCGGGAACCGGTGCCTCCTCCCCAGCCGCCCCGTTCCTGGCCCTTTTACCTCTCCCGGCAGGGACTACCCCAGGCAATGCTGGTCCGATGACTTTCTAAGGCCGGCCCGTACCGTTCCTGGCCGCCATCTGCTTCTTCATGTTCGCCATGTCCTTTACCAGCATACGAAGCATTTGATCGGTGCTAACCTTCTTTCCGACCCATTTGCCCGGCATTTTCTCACGATAGTTGACCGAAAGGTCCTGGAACCACAGCTTCAAGCGCTAAAAGAGAAAACAGAAAATTACAAATTTTCAAAATTGGCTCTTCGTTCCGTCTCGAGATCACGTGCAACGGGGAGGTGCAGCTTCAGAGCACAGGAACAAGAGGATGCTTCCTTAGCTTGTCGCTCCTTTTATCCTTCTTCGGGCGGGCGTGGACCCTCCTCCAATCTGCCTCCAGGGTGTGGCCATCGGCGTAAGTGTCCAGGACAGCCCCCTCTTGGGCGGGAAAAGGCGCGCCCCGGCTACGCCGCTTCGGGCATACCAGCCGGGACTCGCCTCCCGCCCAAAATGGCTTCCCGGGGGGATCGGGGTACTCCACCATACGTTCGGGGGGACCGAGTGGTCGCCCCTTTCCATAAGTGGCTGCAGAAATCTACACTTCCAAAAATTAAACAACACTTAACTTTACTTAAAGATGGCTTTGATTTGAGAGACTTCTTACTAGGACCTTGTAAACTACATCATAAACGTTTCATATACGCTGGTATATACGCTGCTTATAATGACGTGTGTAAGTCACGCAAATGGAAACTGCAGAAAGAATACGTGAAATTGATCGTATTTATTTAGAGAAAGCTCTCTCTGTAGTGGACAATGGTTTAAAGACTCTGTCCTCCAGAATTTATTCTTTAGACAGCATTGTATCCTCTGCCATAGATATATTAGAACAGGTCTTGCTCATGTTACAACATGGACAGTCTCAATTGTGTTCTATAATGCTGCTAAGCTGGACGTTATAAAATCTCCGTTCAGGCTATGTGCCTTGGCGTCTATTCAACACCACGTCATTGTTTACTGCATTTAACCTTACAGATAAACAAATCTCTTTGGCAAAAAGAGGAGCAGACTATACGGTGCTGAGCAAAGAAAAACTTGAAAGATTACCTTTAACTGTTTCTGAGAAACCAGTCGTGAAGTGGATAATGCATGGCACCATCACAATACCAGTGACAATTTTACAGTTTCAGTATTGCTTGAAACACATACCAGCAGGCCTGTATGAAAGGTTGGGTAAAGATTACATAAAGTCGACTTGGGATTTACCATACACGCACAAATGTTGGAGTGGGGGGAAGGAGGTATTTCTTAGTGGTAAAAATTCCAAACACGCACTAAGCGGTACACTTTTGTGTCAGGGTATTAATTTACCCGGAGCCTGAGATAGTTATTCGACCAACCTTTCTTGCCACCTGCAGGGTTCTCCTGCAGCAGTGATGGATCCAGTTTAGGCAGCTATCCAATGGTAGCTACATAATGTTGAATGATCACAGCTGTTGAGGAATGATGCCAGGAATAGCATTTCTCATTAGTGTGTCAGCCAGGGTCACTTGTTGCATGCAAGTATTGTTTCCTAAAACTAGGACAGACGGGGAGGTGCCGCTATGGCCTTCACTGAACATCTCTTCTATATGAATTGATTCTTTAAGCAGAATGAAAGCCATTCTTTTATTAAAAAAACGGTGCCCTATTATCAACGAACTGTCCCATACATTTCGTAGAAATGTTAGGTCGTATCTTAAACATGTCTGATACGAGTGGTATTGTACATGTATTTAAGACCATTTCTTCTGGACTGTTAGCACCCTTTGAAGCAGTCCTAGACATTTTTCTAAATTTTGTGCACTCTGTGTTCTGCGGCCTGCCTCTCATTTTGGGACTCGTAGCAGGAATTCTATTTTTGTTCATTCTGCTCCGATATGGCAAGTCCAGTCACCAGCGATACCCAGACTACCATGGAGAACCCTCTCCTGGCCATGAAGTATCGTGAACGAATTACACAGATTCTTAGCTTGGCTCGTTTGAGAGATCTGAATACCACTTGGCTCCTTTCGTTCAGACCAATCTGGGAAGATTACATCTTACCTGTTCTAAGATGCCTGCTTTGCGGAGAGGATTGCGTGTTGGAAGTTTGCCTGACACTTCCCTCAGCACTGCCAATGGATGCTGACACTTTGCTTGGTTCGGTAACGGCTCATGCATCGTGTTACCCCCAATGGCTACCAATCCTGATGACGGCATTCATTGAGGTCTCACCGCAATTCCAGCTGAGGGTGAGATACGTGGACCAACAGGCACACAGGTACCATCTACTGCGAACATTGCTAATGCGGTTGACGCTGACGTTGTTGCTTCTCATCTGTGTACGATTGGTCTACTTAATGAAGCAGTCCAACTTTTGTCTACTGTGGTAGACGATTTATTTGCCAGCTTAGAAGATGTAATGTTTTCTCCTGATAGCGAGAATAACTTTTGAAACTAGCACACAGCTTTCTATGAAACTGTGAATTCGACCTTCGCTTTTTCAAAACAGAAACTTCTAACTTGAGAACTCTATTTTTCTACAAACTTTGATTTGACTTTTTTCCAAAATTGAACTTTTTTGGCACAAAGTAATCTGCTTAAAGTAGAACTACTCTTAGAGAACAATAATTCTTTGAATACTTCCTAGAGACAATATTTGACCTTGTCCTCAAACCAAAACAGTTTATATTTCCTGCTATTGGATGGTCTCTACCTTTTATTCAGTAATTAAGAGCCATTTCATAAATGTAATTTTCGTGATTCATTCAGTTAGCATGTACTATATCATACTACATGCTTAATTTGAAACCACTGCTTTCAAATGCGTACAGTTCAAATGCTAATTTTCGTGTGCAACCATTTCAAATGCATTTTGTGTATTTTGGGTGGGATTGTAAGCACATGCTTTAGATATGTTTTAAATGCTTAGATTTTAGTAATGTTCAACATAATAAAGTGGGGTGGGTGTTGTATAGCATTTTAGGACCATAGTGTAATTTTCCCGATTCATGCCCATATATAGGTATAAATCTCCTTGTCCTTATATAGGCATAGAAATCATAACCATATTTAGACTTAGGCCATGCAGTCTAAATATGGCATGGCTACTTCCACTAGTTCCGAAAATCCACAACGATTTCTTGGAAAAACTCACCTTCAGCAGTTAGGAACTTCCCCTTGCTTAAATATTGATTTGTCCAAGAACTCATGGAGTTTTTAAAGAACTGCGAGTCTTTGATGACGTTATTATGTCCATCCTTATGTCAAACTCGGTACCTTCAAGGTATAAATATGGCCACACTTGACCTAGCACACGGTGGTTTGTAGCAGTTCGACTATCTACCTACCCGACACAGCTCGCCACAGCAAGTGCCGAAGGAAGCCGACCCTCCAGCAGACACAATGAGAGAGACACTGTCTTTTCTATTGCCGAGAAATCCAGCTCCAGTGTTTCCAAGCTTCCCTTGCGGGGTGTTGGGAGATAGCAGACCTCCTTCATTCAATACCAAGGTATGGAGCTGATTAGACCCTAAGAGAAATCTTGGATAGATTCTTGGCAAAGAATACTAAACCTATGCTACACCTCACTTACTTCTTGCCTCGTACTAGACCTAGGTTAGGTACATCGGGGTAGGCCTATTTTAGAAGCACCAGTTGAGTACTTTTTTAGTCATTGATATTTATGTATGTATTCTATGGCTTGGAAACCATACCATGCTTTTACAGTATTATTTTATAATACTCTTTTTGCTTTACGCATTATACTTTACAGCCAGTATTACAATTGTAGCAGTTCATTTCTTCTGCATGAGAAAGAAGGCTGTTCAATAAATACCTTTTATTGAAAACGCCCTTCTTTCTACTTCTCTGCCCCTCTGGTGAAACGAAGCATGCACGATTGACTGAGTGAAATATCTATCTATTGTTTCCATGACTCTGAAGATACATTTTATCTTGGGGAAACAAAGTTGTCATGTTTATGCGGTTGTCAGAAACAAATCCCTTCTTGTGAATTCGAGAAAGTTTCCAGTGACCTCTGAGCTAGTTGGCACTCACAATTAAGACTAATATATTCGATAGAGACCTAGTAGACCTAAGTCCTACGTCAATTCTGTAGTATATATTATTCCAATGCGCAGAGCCTATTGGGAATATAGGAACTACATTACAGGAGACCTAATGAAGAAATACTCATGTGCAACAGCGAGTATGCGCAAACATCTTGAAACTCGACACCCAGTTAACTTTGCAAGGGCGGAAATTAGAAGGTTGAAAGAAAACCCTACACAACCCCCGGCTGTTCCAAGTACCTCTGGAGCAACCCTATTAACATCTACATCTCCTCCAAATATCCGTCCCCAATTTGGGAAACTCCGGATGACTTGTACTAAAAGTAATCGACTCATTGCGTATGGGGAGCTGTTGGTGGATCTGGTGTGTCGAGCTGTTGACAACCACAATTGTTAGTTTCTTTTTTTCTCTGACCCTAGTTTTTAGTTCTATTTCTCCAGTTCACATTTTTTTTCCCTCTTTAAAAAAAAAGACAAAATGGTTCAAAAAATCTAAAAAATATATACAAAATAACAAAAAGATATAAAAAAGTTATTTTCAGAACTAACTACTCCGGTTAAAGAAAGAGCTAAACTAGTATGCTACTGTGTGAAAGTTTAGATGAATGTATGTGTAGTGCATAATTGAGTGAATTGATTGAACTACATTTGTGATGTGTGGTAAATGCATTAGTGCAGAATTATAAGGAAGTGCTGCAGCATGACACTGTAAACTGTTTAATTACAGCATGCTGTGGTACTTCCAAAGCACAGGAATGCAACATATGAATATAAATATGTTTCAAGTCTGTGCTTCCCTCTGCACAGCTTCTTAAACTGCAGGCATGTGGTGAAACAGGTACCTTTGCACTATGCTGCAAGGATGTCCGTGTCATGTGGAGATTGTTTTTGTGCAGGAAGGGACACCTTCCTGCACAAAAACAATCAGTAAATGCATTTTTCCTATTCAATATATGCTGTGCATTGTAGCATATAATGAAAGCAAAAAAATGAGGAGAAGTGAAAACAATTCTCCTTGTTGTGCTTTACTGTACCAATTGCAGGATGGTGCAGCATTCACAGAAATGTTAAGATTAATGATTTCTGATACATCTGGAGATGTGTCTTGTTCAATGAGTATTCTGTGCAAACACGCACAGCTAAACCTATAGAACACCTTTTAAACGCAAAGTGGTGTGTATAATGAGATTATATTTACATGGAAAACAAAAGGTATACAAAATGCCTTTCCCTCACCTTGTAAATTACAAAGAGAGTTAATGGGTAGGCCAATTCTTATTATATGAGTACATTTCTGTACTGCTAACAGAAAACAAGATACATTTGTAAGAATTTATGTTTTAGAAAACTTATACCACGTATTTATATATGACTTAAAAGAAGGGATAGAGCCTACTGTCACATGTGGAAAAACAGTTAGTGATGTGCTTTAAGTTAAATAGTTTTATTTCTTATAATCCTAAAATTACCAAGACCTACAAGACCACCATATGTGTCTATTGTGTACTATACCATATATCTTGCAGACAGGTGTTCTGAAGCTGTCCCCTGTCTCTGATATGCTGCACTCAGGACGTCTTTTAAACAGATAGGGGCTGTTGAAGTCCCCGCTTTAAATCTCGAGTTTCTCCAGAGTGCTTTTCTGCGGAGCTGCAAGCAGTAATTAAATGAGGCGGGCTACTGACGGCGTCTTGGCATCTTCGCTGGGGAGTTTTTCTGTCTACGTACGGGCAAGTGAAGGTGAAACCTTGCTCTCCTTTCCTAGTTTCTCCCGAGCTGTATGCAGTAATTGAGTGAGGCTCCATGCGTGGTGTGCGGCTCCGGAGGAGACGTGCAGCTGCCAAAATTACTAATTCTGCCAAACTGCTATACTGCTAAATTGGGCAAAAGTGGAAGCGGCAAATAAGAAAGCAGGTGGTAAACCCGGTACATCTAAAGACATTTAAAAAGACATTCTCCGAAAAAAGTGATTTGGACCGTACTTTCTAGTTAACCAAGAAGCATTCTGGGATATGTAGTGCTGAGCTGTGCTAAACTATTGATAGAGGGTATTGTCAGCAAAAGGCGACTTTTGGAGAGAAGCGGTCTTAATCTGTGACTGGAGTTGAGCTGACCTGGGCTTGTGTGGGGAACGAGGAGCTTTGCGGAGCCATCCTTGCTGGACAAACAAGCCTTCCTGCCACCTCGCCAGCAGCCGCTTCTGCCGAGAAACATCGCGGCGGACCGGCGACTACATCCACCAGCCGCTCTTGCGAGAGGAAGTTGTGCACGTCCTGTCTCCGCCCCCGGAGATGCTCTTAAAACAGCGAGAGCCCTGGGGGAGCGGGGGACACCTAACAGCTGACCTGGGCTTGTGTGGGGAACGAGGAGCATCGCGGAGCCATCCTTGTTGGACGAACAAGCCTTCCTGCCACCTCCCCAGCCACCGCTTCTGCATAGCAACATTGCGGCGGACCGGGGACTACATCCCCCAGCGGCCCTTGCAAGAGGAAGTCTCGCACGCCCTGTCTCCACCCCTGGAGGTGCTTTTAAAACAGCGAGAGCCCCGGTGGAGTGGGGGACACCTAATAGCTGACCTGGGCTTGTGTGGGGAACGAGGAGCATCACGGAGCTATCCTTGCTGGACGAACAAGCCTTCCTGCCACCTCGCCAGCCACCGCTTCTGCCGAGCAACATCGCGGCAGACCGGAGACTACATCCCCCAGTGGCTCTTGCGAGAGGAAGTTACGCACGCCCTGTCTCCACCCCCGGAGGTGCTCTTAAAACAGCGAGAGCCCCGGGGGAGCGGGGGACACCTAACAGCTGACCTGGGCTTGTGTGGGGAATGAGGAGCATCGCGGAGCCATCCTTGCTGGACGAACAAGCCTTCCTGCCTCTTTGCCAGCCGCCGCTTCTGCCGAGCAACATCGCGGCAGACCGGGGACTACATCCCCCAGCGGCCTTGCGAGAGGAAGTTGCGCACGCCCTGTCTCCGCCCCCGGAGGTGCTCTTAAAACAGCGAGAGCCCCCGCGTCACGGGACGCGCACAGGCAATGCCGGGCTGAGCCCGGGCAGAGGGCGGGCCGTCTGTGGCTGTCCGGTACACACCGAGGCAGGGCAGGGCCACATCTCTAACATCGCTACCTCTACGCCCACGGTAAGATAGACCTAAATATAAGTTTAGTGTGCAGGACCACATTGACTATAGGTGCACGTATACCTGGGCCATGGGGAAACGAAAGTCTATGGAGGCCCGGGGAGGAGACGGCAAACCCCCCAAAAAAAGGAAGGGAAAGAAATCTAGAAAAGTGGCCAGCCATGCATCCGAGGATGTTCTGGAGTGAATCAATGTTCTTGTCGATGAGTGCAGGGAGATCATTGACTCCGATCAGCGTCAGTGTAGTGGGGTGGTCCCAAGCGAGAAGGGGGACACACAAGAACCGCAAGAAGCCAACAACATTGTACCAATAATACCAGCAATGTTCCGGGCCAAAAGAAAACCTAAAACATTGGTCGATAATGACATTGAAAATAGGGACTGTGTGATCATACAAAATAACGAACAGGAACATGCAGCCAAAGATCAACTGGAAGGCGTGACCAGTGATAATTTACCAGCGGTTGTTGTCCCTCTAATACCCTGTCATAACAGGTTCACAGTCCTGGCTGACATTCATAATGTGCCCCCTGCCCATCAATCAATGTCACTAGAAAGTCAGTCAGTCAGTCAAAGGATTTATATAGCGCACTACATACCCAGAGGGTCTCAAGGCGCTTAAGGAGGGGTGGGGAATTACTTGTCAAATAGCCACGTTTTAAGTTGCTTTCTGAATGCTAGGTGGTTCTGGGTAAGGCGAAGGTAAGTGGGAAGTGAGTTCCAAGTTTTAGCTGCCAGGTAGGAGAAGGATCTACCTCCCATGGTGGTCTTGTTGATGCGAGGTACAGTGGCAAGGGCTTGGTTGGAAGATCGAAGCTGGCGGGAGGGGGTGTAGAAGGACAGTCGTGTGTTAAGGAATTCTGGTCCGATTTCGTAGAGTGCTTTGTGTGCGTGGGTTAGGAGCCGGAAAGTGATCCTCTTATTGACGGGAAGCCAGTGGAGGTTTTTCAGGTGACCAGAGATGTGTTCTTTACGCGGAATGTCTAATATGTGCCTGGCTGAGGCGGTTTGGATTCGTTGGAGTTTTTTCTGGAGTTTAGCGGTAGTCCCGGCGTAGAGGGTGTTTCCATAGTCCAGTCGGCTCGTGACCAGAGCGTGGGTGACCGTTTTCCTAGTTTCGGTGGGGATCCAACAAAATGTTTTTTTGAGCATGCGAAGAATGTTGAAGCAGGATGAGGAGACGGCGTTGACTTGTCTGTTCATTGAAAGTGAGGAGTCCAGAATGACGCCCAGGTTCCGTGCGTGGTCTGTCGGGATGGGTGCTGTTCCAAGGGCTTCTGGCCACCAAGAATCGTCCCATGCAGAGGGGGAGGTACCTAGGATGAGGACTTCTGTTTTATCAGAATTCAGTTTCAGACGGCTGTGTTTCATCCATTCGGCTACTTCTTTCATTCCTTTGTGTAGTTTAGTTTTGGCGGTGCTAGGGTCATTGGTGAGTGATAGGATAAGTTGAGTGTCATCCGCGTAGGAGATGATGTTGAGGTTGTGTTGGCGGGCGATGGCCGCGAGGGGGCTCATGTATACGTTGAAAAGGGTGGGGCTGAGTGAAGATCCTTGTGGTACGCCGCAGATGACTTCAGTGGCCTCTGACTTGAATGGTGGGATGCGGACTTTCTGGGTTCTTCACAGATACTACCCCAGCTGAAGGCGAGATAGCTATTGTGGACGCTGTCTTTAATCACAGCAACAGAAAGGGAGTAGCTGTGAGCGAAGAAGTATCCAACTTAACAAATCTTGTCATCCTTCTCCGAGATGAAATAGAGTCACTAAAATCATTAGTGAAGAATTTAAGCATATTAGTAAGGGGTGAGGGTGAGGGAGGAAGAAAAACCCAAGCTAACGCAATAAAAAGTTTGCAAGATAGCTTCCCCCTGAAACGTAAAAGCAATCAAGCCTCAGTTAAGGAAAATGGTAGTGACTTAATCGTGCCACACCCAATTGACCCGAGTAAGAGTAGACCTGCCACACAGGCAAGACCACAAGAAGCACTTATATCTAATGCTCCTAGAGTGAAAACGAATGAACAAAATACCCAACAGAAGTTAAGAAATACGAAAGAAGGAACAACCGTAATGCCTAGAGTCTGTGAAAAGAATAAAACACCAGCTGCTAGCATCCAGGGGAAAAGAGGGACTAGTGATACTAACAAAGGACACCCTCCAAATAAAATCTACATGACCAATGTCCCCAAACTTGCTAAAGACAATAGGGAGTTCCCCGACTCTCTCACAAACAAAGCCATTCATTGGTTGCGTCACGTGAGAGACTGTCGGTCAGTGATAAGGGAAGATATCCTGCAGGCAAAACGGATTAGCGCCCCTAATCACAAATACGACTCCATAGAACTTACAATGAAGAATGCCTCCCTTCCTGAAAACCTCTTTGCCCTAGAATTCAGGACTAGTGCCCCTGTACAATCTAAGATCCAGCTAAGAAAATCTTGCCCCCAGCTCCAAGAGCTCTCCTCTCGAGTCATGGGTGGTGTTCATGAGAGAAGCTGGTCAGGACTGGATTCCAATGATTGACATCAAATATACCCATCTGATGGGATTGGGACCACTGAGGAGCTCGTAGACCAAATAGAAATAATAAGGATCTTAGAAACAGAGAAAACCACAGACGTGAGTGCAGCTTACCCCCCAAAACCTAATATAGAGCTGGGTGTAACCATCGGGGATACTCCTGAGACTAGTCTAACAGTAAGACCTGTTAATGTAGAAGAGCTGGGTTTGCCTGCCATCCCGGTTGTATCTTGTGTTAATGGAATTTCAGAAGATATATGCGGAGAAAATGGCACGCTAGTCTCGTGGAATATAGCGGGGTTAGGCTCCAAGCATCACTCACAGGAATGGAGAAGTTTTGTAAACTCATATGATGTGTGTATCTTCAAGGAGACCTGGCTCTGTGAGCCATGCTTTAACAAAGGTTTCCTGAACTATCACATCCCAGCAATAAAAGGTGTCAAGGGGCGTCCAATGGGTGGCCTTACTATTTGGGTACGCCAATGTTTAGCGCTTACTGTTAAAGTAATTGGCACTAGAAGCAGAGACATTCAACTTATTAGAATCGATTCGGGTCCTAAGGGTTGCCTTGACATCTATATTGTGTATGCCAGGGGTAACAGGGGAGGAAGGTCAGAAGTTTGTGCAGCTTTGGTTTCCCTCCTAGAAACTCACTCGCTTGACAACAGAATCGTGGTAGAGGGTGATTTCAACAGAACTATTGAACCCCTGGCTATTCAAGATGACTGGGCTGGAGATGAGGAGGATAGGCAATGGGGTGTCCCCAAATTACATCGGAAACCTGTAACCCGATGGTCTGAGGATATCATTTCCTTAAATGCAATATGCTATGAAAATAGCCTGAGGGCACTAAATGGAAGGACACAAAGTGACAGGTTAGGGGCTTGCACTTTTGAAAACGGGAGACACAGTAGCCGAATAGACTACGTTCTATGTAGTCTAAAGGTTTGGGGACAAGTGATCGATATTGAGGTCAAAACTAGAATAGAAAGCGATCACAATCCGTTATGTGTTAAACATAAATGGTGGGCTCCATATGGTATGGGTGAGGCACATGAGGTAGTTAATGCCCCTTTGATTGTCCCATCCAATGATATGCGCAGGCTGAAATGGTTGCATGTTAAGGCTAACCAGCAAACTATAAACAGCATTAATTCCCAGGTTGATGAAGCGGTAACACTTCTTGAACAATCAAACCCTAAATATTCAGGGAGTGATAAAGCAACCAAAATCCATGAGAACCTCTTCACAGCTATTAAGGGCTATTTCCAGAAACCAGCAAAGAAAGGTGACATAAGAAATGCCAAACCAGCGAAGTGGTATAATGCTGAGTGTAGGCAGACAAGAGTAGCCTTAGGAGCCGCGATCAGGAAGAGGGATATGGTGTCTATTCGTCTTGCCAGAATTGCATACAGAAAAAGCATAGCCAATGCGAAGAAACTGTGGGAAGAGCAGCATTGGAGAGAACTAAAGGAGGTAAGTGACAAAAAAGACTCTAGGCTGTTCTGGAACATTGTTAAATGGGGCAAGGGGGGTTCACCAGAGCTCCCAGATAATAATGTATTCCAGGAGGACTGGATCAACTATTTTAAGCCGCAGTATGCAGACACCCAGTCCAATAACTTGATGACTGAACATAGACCTTGTTTTTATAAAGACAATTTATTCTGCAGTAATGAAGTTATGATGGCCTTGAGTACAGTTTCAAATGGCAGAGCCCCAGGTCTAGATGGGGTGCCGGCGGATATTTTCATCAACGACAAGGAGCGCTGGTGTAAATACATCCTTCTCCTATTGAATGCGGTTGCTCAGGGCGCTAACATACCGGCGTCATGGCAATGTGTAATTATAATTCTCATCTATAAGATAGGAGACAAATCACAACTAGGAAACTATAGGCCCATAAGCCTAATTGACATCATCCAAAAGGTGATAGGTAGGGTGGTTGTCAACAGACTTTTGGACTGGGCCGAGGAAAATAATGCCTTGTCACCATTTCAAGCAGGCTTTCGAAAATCTGTACAAAAAGGGGGTGGTGATGAACAGAGTGTCTGAGTTAAACAGACCACTCTTACCCAGTCCAAAGATCAGGGCTTGATCCATCACCGTTATTTATCTCACTGCCCCATCCCAGCTCAGAACCTGGCTATATGCAAATCAGTCTGTCCCTGGCCCAGTGCATCATGGGAACAGGGCAGACTAAACTACCAAGCCAATTCTTCACCAGAAAGGAGACAAGCTACCGGGGACCGGTTTCTGGCATTTCAGCCTTCTTCGGCCCGGCTTGCTTGAATCCTGATGGAGCAGTGAGAAAGGGACTCATGTCTGAGTATACCCTGCCACACCTATAGTGGCCAAAAACGATTTACAAAAAGGGGGTGGTGATGAACAGAGTGTCTGAGTTAAACAGACCACTCTTACCCAGTCCAAAGATCAGGGCTTGATCCATCACCGTTATTTATCTCACTGCCCCATCCCAGCTCAGAACCTGGTTATATGCAAATCAGTCTGTTCGAAAATCTGTAAGCACAATGGACCAGGTCTTCCGTTTTACCCTTCTTCAATGGAAAACCGTGCTGCTGAGGAAGGGTAGCCTGTACGCAGCCTTTGAAGATTTACAGGCCGCCTTCGACCTCGTTCCAAGGCCCAAACTGTGGCAAGTGTTGAAGAACTTGGGCATCCCTGAAGAACTTTTAACGATGTTATTGAGGCTCCATGAGGCAAATTACGCGAAGATTCAGTGGGGAGGGCATGGTAAGGTAACCCCTAACTTTCCAGTGGAGCGTGGGGTACGACAAGGATGTTCTATGGCCCGACCGTGTTCACACTGTATATTAATGGAGTTGTTTCCCGCATGTTGGCTGAGAATGTTGATGCCCCATCACTGGCCGGTACTGAGATACCGATTTTAATGTTCGCCGACGACACTCTGATTTTATCCAAGACCCCAAGTGGTCTACAACGCGCTTTAATAATCTTTGATCAATTTTGCAAGGACCACGGACTAGAAATTAATGTGTCTAAAACTAAGTCAATGGTTTTTAACCCTCCTCGTGGCCGTAAACCTCATATTGTTATGAATGACCGCCCATTAGAGACTGTCAATGCTTTTACATATCTGGGAATCCACATTTCAAACGAATCAAGTTGGACCAAACATATAGACACTGCAACTATGAAGCATAGGCAAATAGTTGGTGCACTTGGATCTGAGCACAGAAAATCCCTAACAAAACCAGTAAAACCTGTGCTTCAGGTATACGAGGCCAAAGCTTTAGGATCATCACTTTATGGTGCAGAGTTGTGGGGCTTTGAGAACCTTGGGAAACTGCAAACTTCGGAAAATAAGTTCTTTCGATTTATTACAAGTCTGCCAAAGAGCACCCCCCTGCTGCCACTAAGGTATGATCTAGGCAGGAAGGCATTAATTGACTTAGCAAGATTAAGACCTATTATGTATTGGTGCAGACTTTGGACAACACCTGAACTCTTACACTATGCGGAACGATTTAAGGATATAATCAATGCAGATGAGTTCCACAAAATAGGATGGTTAAATGAACTAAGGAAAATGCTGGGCAAACTAGGGGCCAGATGTAGGTAAAATAGATTTACCGATTTTTAATTACCGAATTTTACCGATTCGGTAATTAAAAATCGGTAAATCTAAGGCATGGAGATGTAGGTATTCCAGATGTGCTGGAATACTGATTCGGAAGAATTCGGTATTTACCAATTCGGAAAATACCAAATCGGTAATGCCCATTCATTTCTATGATTCAGAAAAGGGGGTGGTGATGAACAGAGTGTCTGAATTAAGCAGACCACTCTTACCCAGCCCAAAGATCAGGGCTTGATCCATCACCGTTTTTTTGCTCACTGCACCATCCTAGCTCAGAACCTGGCTATATGCAAATTAGTCTGTCCCTGGCCCAGTGCATCATGGGAACAGGGCAGACCAAACTACCAAGCCAATTCTTCACTGGAAAGGAGACAAGCTTCCGGGGACCGGTTTCTGGCATTTCAGCCGTCGTCGGCCCGGCTTGCTTGAATACTGATGGTGCCGTGAGCAAGGGACTCATGTCTGAGTATACCCTGCCACACCTATAGTGGCCAAAAACGATTCAGAAAAGGGGGTGGTGATGAACAGAGTGTCTGAATTAAGAAAAAATGGTGTTGGATCTAGCCCTGATCTCTTGACTGGGTGAGAGTATTCTGCTTAATTCAGAAACTCTGTCCATCACCACCCCTTGTTGTTAAATATTTTGTCCACCATAAGCGTGGAAGGGTATACTCAGATGTGAGTCCATTGCTCATTGCACCATCAGGATTCAAGCAAGCCGGGCCGACGACGGCAGAAATGCCAGAACCCGGTCCCCGGAAGCTTGTTTCCTTCCCAGTGTAAGAATTGGCTTGGTAGTTTGGTTTGCCCTGTTCCCATCATGCACTGGGACAGGAACAGACTAATTTGCATATAGCCAGGTTCTGAGCTGGGATGGTGCAGTGAGCTAAAAAACGGTGTTGGATCTAGCCCTGATCTCTTGACTGGGTGAGAGTATTCTGCTTAATTCAGAAACTCTGTCCATCACCACCCCTTGTTGTTAAACATTCATTCCTATGGGCTTTGAAGCCCATAGGAATGAATGGGTATTACCGATTCGGTATTTACCGAATCGGTAAATACCGATTTTCACAAGGGTGCAGGGGGTGTCACTTTGACACCCTCTGGCACCCCCAAAACAGGCTTGGGTGCCATGTGGCAGGCATACATGCCCTAAGGGCAGGTCTGCCTGTCACATGGCATAAGTGTGCATGCACACATGTGCATGCACACCGGAATCGGTATTTTACCATTAAATTGGATTTGATGGTAAAATACCGATTCGGTGAGGCCTCTGGGACTCTGAAGAGTCCCACTTACATCTGGGTGCCTCAGAATCAGAATAATTACTGAATTTTTAATTTACCGAATCGGTAATAGTTATAAATAGTTATAACATGTAAGAATATATTTTTAACAACACAGCATAATTTTAACATTTTCCAAAGTAATTTCTTTGCCTTTTTTGCTGTTCTCAGAATATATTGAATTTCACTATAAATAGAGATTTTAATCGTACTCATCACATAACAGCGGGCAAAAAAAAACAATCAATTAGATTGTTGAAAAAAAAAACAATCTCTCTATAGTAAAATACCAGATGATACAAATCACTCATATATAAAATGAATACTGCTAAGAAAATGTTATAACATAAATTTATAAACACTGTAAATGATGTCTGTTAAAATTATACACCAAGTCCATAATTCAAAGAAATACCTTTCCTTGAGGCCAAATTGTATTTTTGCTGTAATTTTTATCTATATTGTCCAATGGTGATCCTGTTAAATCCTAATAATAAATTTCTCAGAGGCTGAATTATCTTGCTAAAACTATGGCTTTAAAAAATATTAGGTATGAATTTGGTAATTCGAAAGGCAAACGTTGTTTGAAAAGCAACTCAGCATCATTACAAAGAGTCAAGCCTTTCTCACTTTTTAGATAGGCAGTGTAATTACCAGATGTTGTTGAAGGACCATCATGGAAAATTATTGCTTACAAAATTCCTCCCGGGTATTGATAGTTGTGTAGCTACAAAATGTTTTATTAAAGTGTCCAATTTTCTTCTGTCAGTTGTACAATGTTGCATCAGTAAAATTATATATTGTCCATATCGTTGTATAAATAATGTTGATAACATTTCTGATTTGCATTGGCTACACACCATGTTTTGATTTGCACCTTGAACTAATTTATTGAAAGACACTGATTCACTGTCCGGTAATGTCACATATAGAAATCTTTCAGTGCCTACATTAGTGCTACATGTATACATACAATTTTCACACTAATGATCCCATTCATAACAAAGGCCAACAAAAATGATCTATGTCTACACCTTCATTTTCCAATACAGTAAGCATATACATTAAAAAAAAGTCCTGAGCATCTTGTTGGATACTTTGTGTAAATTGTGTAGAACAAGAACATACATCTAAAATATTACGAACGTCAGAAAGAGTTTGTATTTTACTTGTATCAGTTCTTAATTTTTCATAAACAGAATGCAACAAGGAACACAATCTTTTTTTCCCGATTCTCTATAATCTGCTGTTGCAGACGTTCAAGAAAAACAACAACATTAGCCACTACATTAGCATAGCAGTTGACACCAGAACTATTTTCAAAATGATAACCAACAATCCCTTCAACAGTGTCCTTTTTCGTTTTGCATGCAATCACATTATCTTCTTTTTTTCCTTTCTCTACACCTTCAGTACAGATATTCTCACACCTTCTTTTTTGACCAACCACATGCTTGCAAATACAGGATATTGACCTAAATTAGGAGCATATGTTCTACTTAACCTGTTGTACTCTTTCACACAGTTGACCTCTGCTGTAATCTTAGTATCATCAAAATCTATCAAAAACAAACCAGATAGTGTTCTGACTCGCGCCAAAGCAACATATGCCATACCCTCTTTAAACACAGTATCTCCAATGTTCACCAAAGCACCGTCAGCACCGTCAACACTTAAACCTTGAGATTTATGAATAGTCACTGCATATGCCAGAGAAACTGGAAACTGTTTTCTACAGCCATATACATCTTTAACAAGCAAAAAGCTAAATGAACAACAACCAATTTGTTTAACTTTTTCAATCTGATAAAATTTAATTTTTAAGAATTCAATACCATCTTTATTCTGATAATTAACAAAATCCACAACTTTGCCCATTGCTCCATTAACTAAACCTTTTTCTAAGTCCAAATTACACCTTAAAATGACTTGACAGTTTCTACATGCATATAGATTCTTTTCTAAACCAGCAGTTTTAGATATTGATTTTTCGAAGGCATCAAATTTTGTCTTCAATTTTTCTGTCAAAATAATAGTGATTCCTTCATGTTCTATTTTATCGATGGCTTCCATTTTTATTAATTCTTCATTTTCCAGTTTCAAAAGTTGTTCGTTGAGTGTAGAACATTCACACAGTTTGGCATTAAGCAGATTACAGATTTCTTTTCTGCAATTTTCATGTATATTTTGTCAGGAACTACATTTTCATTTGCAAAGAATTTGGAAAGTAATCGACTCTGCAAAGCTTGTTTGCCATGTTCAGTCAGTAGTCTAATTCTTATATCTTGGAGAATAGTTCAATAATCAACATCATTTGCTTGTCGCATATTTGTAATGAGTTATTAGTATTCAAAATATGACCAAATGTTCTCGTTTCCAACACTACCCAGAGACTTTCTGGTGTCGTCATGCGCAAGTGTTTTAAATACTGGTTGTCCTTTTACAGGAGTCAGTTGCAGTAGCTCTCCAAAAACTATGATATGTTTTCCTCCAAATAACACGTTGTACTCTGTTTTAAGAATTTGCTGCATTCTTAAATGCACAAACGCAAACATTAAGTTTGATACCATGCTTACCTCATCAATAATGAGAAGTTTCATTTTTCTTCAAGACTCTTGAAACTTCACAACAAGCTTCTCCAGATAGCTTATGGTATTCCAATTTGTTTTCGTGCTCTACTGGTAGCATTAGTAAATGATGTAAAGTAATTCCTTTAATGTTGCGTGCTGCCAACCCAGACAAACGCGAGTCAGTTGTTTTCTGTAGATAACTTGTAATTAATTTAATTAAAACACTTTTTCCTGTTCCAGCTTCTCCACTCACGTACATTCGGATAGGTTGAAATGACGTGCATGAGCACTCTTTGTTTTAATGAAGTAATCAATGGTCAATCTGTTGTCTCACTTGCTCGTATATTTGTTTTTGCTCAACATTTAGTTGTTCTTCCAAGTTTGCTAAGTTTGTTACATCTTCTTGAGCTTGATGCATTGCTGTTTCCACCTCATTCGTGGTGATTGCTGCTTCATTTTCAACAATTGGTTGTCCTAGTGGATCTTGACTCAGAGCAGCAGAATTTTGACCGTTGAACTGTCTCTAGCAATCTCTGCTGCAATTGTAGCTTCTTGATCAATGTCATCGTTCAACATTTTCACATATTTTGCAAAAGCATTGCATTGTATGCTAACTTTACAAGCATTAAATGAATCTTCAAAGCTCTGGAAATCTCCAAGTAGTTCCGGTTCTGAACACCATGGTTTGGATAGTTGTAAAAGGGCTATATAGTAAAATTACCTTTTATCAGCAGTGTCGCAACTCAGCTTTCTGCGATTAATCAAATTTCCTTTTGTTTGTTTCACCAAACATCCTTCAGAACCAATGACTCCATATGTTCCATCAGTGATGTTCTCTGTAGTATTCCGTTTAAAAGTGTAGTTTTGCAGCACTTCATAGAGACACATATTCTCAAGATAATGACTTCTGGAAAGGGGCGACCAATCGGTCCCCCCGAACGTATGGTGAAGTACCCCGATCCCCCCGGGAAGCCATCTTGGGCGGGAGGCGAGTCTCGGCTGGTATGCCCGAAGAGGCGTAGCCGGGGCGCGCTTTTTCCCGCCCTAGAGTGGGTTGTCCTAGACACCAAAGCCGCCAGCCACGCCCCCGGAGGCGGGCGGAGGCGGGTTTACGCCCGCCCGAAGAAGGATATAAGGAGCGACAAGCCAAGGTAGCATCCTCTTGTTCCTGTGCTCTGAAGCTGCACCTCCCCGCTGCACGTGAGCTCGAGACGGAACGAAGAGCCAATTTTGAGCGTTGTAATTTTGTCTTTGATCTTTCAGACATCATCGTTGGAGAATGCCGGGCAAGAAGGCCGGAAAGCGAGTCGGTACCGATCAGATGCTCCGCATGCTCGTAAAAGACATGGCCGTGATGAAGAAGCAGATGGCGGCAATGAACGGTGTAGGGGGCCCTAAGCGAGTCGTCGGACCAGCATTGCCGGGAGTAGTCCCCAACGGGAGAGGCAAGAGGTCCAAGAGGGGGGCAACTGGGGGAGAGGCCCCGGTTCCCGAGGCGCCGCCGGCGCTTCCCAATACACCGATTGAGGAGCCGATCCCGGTCCCAAAGGAGGGGCAACCAATTCCCGTCGTAGTCACCCCTGTGAACGGGGAGGATATGCCTCCCGAGTTGGCTGCACAGCTGGCAGCGTGGTTGGGGAAAGATAGTGAGGGCACCACGGCAGATGACGCCAGGGCAGTAATGAGGCAGTTGCGGCAATCAAGAGAGGCTGCAAAGGCACCATGTTCTTCTGTTCCCCCACAGGGTCCAGTGGGTGAAACCGCAGCGGGCACGAGTTCGGCAGCGACTACGGCTACAGCTTCTAATTTAGGTAAGCGGCCACTGCCGATTGCGGGGGAGGGGTCTGTACCCTCACGAAGGGAGAAAGTGGCCCAGCATATTCCGATTGAAGTCAAGGAAAAGATTTGGGCTGATAAGTATGTAAACATGTTTTCTTTGCTAACTGATCATTACGAGATCGAGCATGTGAAGGGTCAAAAAGAGTTTCTGCATCCGAGTGTTTGGCCGCCTTTAAGGTCGATGAGAACATAGGTAACTGGGGCAGAGCGTTTGGCATATTCACTTCAATTATGGGGGAACGCAGGCCTGAACTGTTGGCCGAGTTGCCCGTGTACCAGACACGTATTATGGAGTACTCTCAGTCATATGAGGGCAATCAGTGGTTTTGTTATGATAATGTCTTTCGGAAGGCCAAGGAGTACGACACATCTCTGACGTGGGATTGTTACGACTCCATTTCCTGGCAACAGATGGAGAAATCAGGCATGTTAAAGGCACCATTGTCGGGGGGGAACGGGGGTGAGTTTTCCCGCCATTCATCTGGGGTGCCCTTTCGGGCGGGTGCAAGTAACGAGCATCACTCAAGGTCGAGTGGCAACACAGGTAAAAAAGGGATCTGCTGGAATTTTAACAGGGGGAAATGTACAAGGCCCCAGGGGTCAGGCAAGTTTAGACACGACTGTGGGGGGTGTGGGCAGTCCTCTCATCCTGAGTCCATGTGCAGAGCCAAAACGGGTGATAACGGTGGTAGGGGAAGCGCCAAACAGGTCTGAAATAGTCCGAGGGGCGCCTTTACCTACCCCGGTTGATACCATGGCAATGATTCCTTGGCTCAATGAATACCCGGATCACGTCTCCGCTGGGGTGTTGCGAGACGGGTTTTCGTATGGTTTTCGCATCCCAGTGGGGAATTTTCAGGGTAAAGCACATTGTAGGAACCAACTGTCGGTCCTGCAGAATACGGCGGTGGTACAGGCAAAAATTGGGAAAGAGGTGGCCCGGGTCGGGTTGCCGGACCTTTCGACATGCCACCAGTTGCTAACTTTGTTTGTTCCCCCTTGGGAGTGGTCCCCAAGAAGGACCCGGGTGAGTTTAGATTAATACATAACTTGTCAGCCCCGAGAGGTCTTTCAGTGAATGATGCGATAGACCCGGAGGTGTGTTCGGTGCGGTACGCATCTTTTGATGAGGCCGTCGCCATGTTGAATCGCCTGGGGCCCGGAGCGCTGATGGCCAAATCAGACATCGAGTCAGCGTTCCGGTTGCTCCCGGTACACCCAGACGATCAGCGTCTCCTGGGTTTTATGTTTCAGAGTCGCTATTACATGGATAAATGTATGCCGATGGGATGCTCCATATCTTGTGCTTATTTTGAGAAATTCAGTTGTTTTCTGCAATGGGTTTTCACAAGAATGACGGTATTTCAGCATGTTATGCATTATCTTGACGATTTTCTGTTCCTGGGGGCGGCCGGGGATCCGGAATGTGCACAGGCCTTAAAAGAATTTTGTAGTCTGATGAATCATTTCGGTGTGCCATTGGCGCCAGGTAAGACTGTGGGGCCATCTACTTCGCTCGAGTTTCTTGGAATAGAGCTCGATTCCGAAGAGGGTTGCTTCCGGTTGCCCAAAGAAAAGGTAATGAAATTCAGGGCCTCGCTTGAAACATGTATTCGGGAGACCAAGGTGAACTTGCATCAATTGCAGCAAACTGTGGGTCAGTTGAATTTTGCCCTTAGAGTTATGCCAATGGCCCGCCCTTTTTCCCGCTCGATTGCACAAGCCATGGTCGGTCTTAAAGAGGGACACCACCGCACGAGGCTCTCGGCAGAGATTCGCCAGGACATGCGCATTTGGTTGGCATTCCTGGCGGATTTCAATGGTCGGATTGTCTGGAACAAGCCGGCGGTGTCCTACGAGGAGTTTGGGCTGTGGACGGATTCGGCGGGGAGTATAGGCTTTGGCGCCATATTCGGTAATCACTGGTCGGCTCAAAAGTGGCCGTCATGGTGGCACGAGTGTGGGCTGACGAGTAACATTGCTTTTCTTGAACTGTTCCCCATTCTGGTGGCCCTAAAAACATGGCCTGAGGGGTTCTGGGATCACTCTGTGGTGTTCTGGTCTGATAACATGACCGTGGTCGAGTGTATCAATAGTCAGGCAGCACGATGCAAATGGATTCTGAGATTGCTCAAGGAAATTGTGTTACTATGTATGCAATTGAACGTGCTCTTTAGGGCAAGGCATGTGCCCGGAGTACTTAATCAGGCCGCTGATGCGCTTTCTCGTTTCCGTATGCAGGCCTTCTGGGGTTTTCTGCCCACAGCGGACCCGGTGGCGGCACCATTTCCCGAAGCTCTCTGGTCTCTCGGTGCCCCGAACTACAAAACCTCGTGGGAGAGAGTTTAGCACCCAGGACAAGGAAGGCATATGAAGGGGCGTTCCGTTCCTATTTGTCCTTTTTGGGTTCGGCTAGGGGGGAGCTTTGGGGCCAGGAAGAGTCTGTCGTAAAATTTTTGCTGTCTTTACATCAGGCAGGCAAATCGGTAGCCACGGCCCAGAGGCATCGGGCCGCCATTTCCTTCATGGCGCGGGCTCATGGGATCCAGGACCCTACTGCATCTTTCGTAGTACAGAAAGCGCTGCGTGGGTGGCAACGCCTTGAGGGTCGCAAAGTAGATGAAAGGCACCCGATAGGTCTGGAGAGGTTGGCTCTGTTATTTTCCGTTCTCCCTGCGACTTGTTCATCCCAGTCTGAAACAGTGTTATTCCGGGCCGCTTTTGCATTAGCATTCCATGGGGCTATGCGGGTAAGCGAACTGGTGGCGAGGAACAAGCAGGATACGGGGGGGGACTGTGCCGAGAGCACGTTCTAGTTAAGGGGGATACGATGATTGTTTCGTTTCCCAGGTCCAAGACCGATCAGGGTGCGATCGGGGACAGTGTAGTAGTCCTTCGGATGCCCGGATCTCCCATGTGCCCCGTCGTATGCGTGGAGGAATATTTGGCGCAGAGGGCGGCATCATGGGGGGGGACTTTGTTGAGACACACTGATGCCACCCCACTGACGAGGTTTCAGTTCCAGCGGGTGCTTGCAATGGCAATTTCGGCCGCGGGCGATTTTGGGACCCATTCCTTCCGGATAGGGGCTGCTACAGAGGCTACAGCCAGGGGTCTGAGTGTGGACAAAGTGAAACAACTGGGGCGTTGGTCCTCGAATTGTTACAAAAGGTATGTGCGGTTGCACATGTTGTGAAGCTGTAATCATGTACTCACGCTTCTTGTTTTTGTTTGGTTTACAGTTTCGCAAGCTTACGAGGCGGGGCGGACTGTGCAGTCGACCCGACACCTGGGAACTAGCGGTCAAAGATCACCGGCTGAGGAAAAAGTGGTGTGGGTCGTGGGCCACTCATACGTGAGGCGTGCCGCGGACGTATTCAAAGCAGGTGACATGATTCACATGGCTGGGGAATACGGGTACAGGGTGACCTTCTACGGAAGGGGCGGGCTCTGTATTGACCAGTTTCAACCTTTTCTCGAGGGTTTGTTAGGGCGGACAAGGTCACCGCCATCTATAATCATAGTGCATCTTGGGGGCAATGATTTGGTGACCACTGGTAGACGACTACTTCTCGAGGCAATACTATCCACAGTAAGTTGGTTGGCGAGAAGGGTTCCAGGGTGGACGATTGCATGGTCCCATATGATTCCACGAAAGGTGTGGCGGGGGGCGAATTCTGTGTCTGCTATAAATCATTCAGTGAAGAAGGTAAATAACAAATTGGGTAGACTGTTTCGTTCAAGTTCATTGCATTCGATTCCTCATGGTTGTATTAGGGGGGACAGTATGTATCTAGAGGATGGGGTACATTTGTCTCGGGTGGGGAATTCTTTACTCATAGGAGACCTCGTAGCATGGCTAAAGAGTTTACGGCATGACCTTTAGGTAGGAGTTTTGTGGGGGGTCCGGATAGCCGGTCAACTATCCGGCCTGTGGCGGTAAGGTCATGATCGGTGAGCAGTAATTGGAAGATCCCTATGGGGGGGGCGTCACCCATTACGGATGGGAGCGCCCGGGGGGAGGTGGCCATTGGCCCCTCAACGGGGAGGCGGTCCCTTCTAAGGATGGGACGCCGAAAGGAAAGGGAAGGCGGTCAAGGCCCCTCCCTGGATAGGAGGGGCCAAGGGCCCCCCCTGGGAATTTCCCGGGGCCAGGACATCTGCGACGGCAGATGTGGTAAGTTGTGTGGGGTGGGGAGGGGGGTCTACGCTACCTTCTAGACACCTCACACGAGTCCTTGGACGACCATAAAATGGCGTCGAGTTAATTGGGGCCACCGTCAAGACAAGGGAAATTGGTATGTGCACAGGAGGTACAGTCCTCTCTGCGGCCGCCCCTCACAACTGAGGGGGTAGTTCTGATTTAGGGATCTGACACCGGTTACGACCTTGCCGTTGGCCCTTAACGTTAGGATGTACAATTTCAATTTAAGAACGTATTTGTAGGATGTTAGTATCGGCTAGGAGAACCTTTGTATTAGAAATATGTTAAGGTCAGCCAAAACATCGTAATGTGGAAATGAAATTGTACATGATATGAAACTGTTATTTTAATGTTTTAACTTTTGTTTCATATTTTAATAAATACGGCCGGGAGGGTAACTCCCTCCCGCCTTCCAAAAGTTCAGAAAACGTTTCCGTATTCCCATTCTTGGGGATTTGTGTTGAGAGGGGGTGGTGGGTATCTCAGCCATATGGAAAGGGGCGACCAATCGGTCCCCCCGAACGTATGGTGGAGTACCCCGATCCCCCCGGGAAGCCATCTTGGGCAGGAGGCGAGTCTCGGCTGGTATGCCCGAAGCGGCGTAGCAGGGGCGCGCTTTTTCCCGCCCTAGAGTGGGTTGTCCTAGACACCGAAGCCGCCAGCCACGCCCCCGGAGGCGGGCGGAGGCGGGTTTACGCCCGCCCGATGAAGGATATAAGGAGCGACAAGCCAAGGTAGCATCCTCTTGTTCCTGTGCTCTGAAGCTGCACCTCCCCGCTGCACGTGAGCTCGAGACGGAACGAAGAGCCAATTTTGACCCACCCACCAGCCCCTGAAGACAGCAAGTGGTTTGAAATAAAGTTTTGATGGTAAACGCAATTTTCTTACAGGTTGTTGATTAAAGTCGTGATTCATTATGCAATAAAGTGGATAATTCTTTACAGTATGTTTTATCGAATAAAGTTTTGCACCAGTGTTGATCAGTGATGTTTCGACAGTTCATACTTTGAGCATCTGTGTCTTTTAGTAATTAGTCTTTTTAGTTTAATGTCGTATTTATTTTTTCGGTCGGGCGGTAAGGTCATGATCGGTGAGCAGTAATTGGAAGATCCCTATGGGGGGGGGCGTCACCCATTACGGATGGGAGCGCCCGGGGGGAGGTGGCCATTGGCCCCTCAACGGGGAGGCGGTCCCTTCTAAGGATGGGACGCCAAAAGGAAAGGGAAGGCGGTCAAGGCCCCTCCCTGGATAGGAGGGGCTACGGGCCCCTCCTGGGAATTTCCCGGGGCCAGGACATCTGCGACGGCAGATGTGGTAAGTTGTGTGGGGTGGGGAGGGGGGTGTACGCTACCTTCTAGACACCTCACACGAGTCCTCGGACGACCATAAAATGGCGTCGAGTTAATTGGGACCACCGTCAAGACAAGGGAAATTGGTATGTGCACAGGAGGTACAGTCCTCTGTGCGGCCGCCCCTCACAACTGAGGGGGTAGTTCTGGTTTAGGGATCTGACACCGGTTACGACCTTGCCGTTGGCCCTTAACGTTAGGATGTACAATTTCAATTTAAGAATGTATTTGTAGGATTTTAGTATCGGCTAGGAGAACCTTTGTATTAGAAATATGTTAAGGTCAGCCAAAACATCGTAATGTGGAAATGAAATTGTACATGATATGAAACTGTTATTTTAATGTTTTAACTTTTGTTTCATATTTTAATAAATACGGCCGGGAGGGTAACTCCCTCCCGCCTTCCAAAAGTTCAGAAAACGTTTCCGTATTCCCATTCTTGGGGATTTGTGTTGAGAGGGGGTGGCGGGTATCTCAGCCATATGTTTGGGTAAAATGTGTCCATCATATTAGTTTTCAAAATATCTGTTCTTTCTGGACATTTTCTGCTAAATAATCAATTTCATGTACAGATTTCAGTACTCGATTTCGCATTGCTGCAAGACCTAGACACACATAAAGGATTTTTCTAGATTTCGAGTGTAGACTTGCAGATGATAATCGATGTGAGCATTCATATGCTCCAATTTCTCGATGTGATAACAACTTCAAACTGAACCTGTATAATTTTTTACTTAGAGTCTTCTCGTGGGAAATCTCTTTCCACATTTCTTTCAATTCTGTCTTTTCTGATTTTGTAATATAGGATGTTAGATATCGAGCAACAGCAATGGAATTGTCCGCAACATATTGAATATCCATGTTAGCATTCCACATGGACAAAATAACTGGGTTGTTGTCATTTATGTATTTTGACTCTTCATTTCTTCACAAGTTGTAGGTATTTTTAGGAGACTTTCTCGTAATAGTATGTCGCAAAGATGACATAAAACTATTCACTCTTCCTTTGGATATTACAGGACGTGGAAATGCAAAACGACAATTGGTGTAGAACTTGTCCATAGATTTGTACTTTCGTCGACAGTATTTTCCACATTGGTGGCTTTGGAATCATGAGACTTGTGCTCTTAAGTTGTGTTTTCTTCTGTGCTTTTGGGTACAGCACATGTTGCATATTGTTCAATAAAACCCAAAACAGTCTCATCCGCATGTGTTCCAAATTTGGGAGTGTCCTTAATCCATTACGATCAACAAAAAGTGAGCGACCCAGAATACCCTTGAGGGCTTGGGTAATTAAATAGAAAGGTAAAGATGCCTTCAAGGGAATTTGTTTAGAACGTGTTTGATAATTCAAAATAATTTACAAGGATACATCAATATTCCTTATCAACAATCAATTGAGCAAAGTGATTTTTGATTAGATATGAAGCCTCTATTAGGTCAAAAACATATAAACAACATATAAACAACAGACACAAAGGTGTATTAGGAAAATATAATTTTATCAAAGAGTCGTTTGGATAAGTCGTTTCATATACAGAAAAGTGAAAATACAAAAATACTTAGGCCTGTGGGTACACACACAAGTAAATTAATAAGTGACTCAACAGAACCTAAGGACACCTATCCCAAATCAAACTGACTAAAACAAGACAGGGATAAGATGAAAGGTCGACGTTTCGGTTTCCTAAAAAAGAATTGCAGAAACCATCTTCAGGACTGATGTCAATTGTGATCTGTATAGAAAAGGTTGCAATCTCAATTTGTAATGCTGCAGGTCTAGGGTGGTTGTAACTCGGTCACAGTATCATGTAAAATTAGGTACTTGTGCTGCTCCTATTTGTAAGTCCGTATGGCTCCTGAATATATTAGTCAGGTTATCAATTGTATGCTGCAACCTGGTGCACTATAGTTCAACGATGGAGTGAATTTAATTCAAAACCGGAAAATGAAATCTTCAAAAATCACGGGGTTATTTATCAGGATATACAGCTAAATCTAGTTGAGCCGCAAGAGTAGAGTAATTTTGGGGCAAACTTCAGTTGGACACAGGTAAATGCTCTAATAACACGAATAGTAGCGAAGTGCAACGCAGCATGCAACCCAATTGGAGGCGAAAAGCCAATTGTTTTTTAGGAAACCGAAACGTCGACCTTTCATCTTATCCCAAGGTCCGCGGGCCGCCAGGGAAGGCTTGCCAGGCCGCTGGCGGCCCGCGGGCCGTACTATGAGTACCCGTGTTCTAGATGATCATCTCTCTGGTGCACTTTATCCATAAAATCTTTTGCAGATACATTTTGCAGATGTATTCCAGTTTTTAAAATGTGATTTACTGCATATGAAAGTCCAGACAAGTCACTCTCAAACAAAAGATGAAATACATAAATGATACATTGTCGAAATATTGGATCTTCTGCATATATTCTTGTTGCCCGATATTCAGATGCAGGAATCTGCACAGGACATTCATCATATAGACCTTCTTTTCCAGTTGGGAACAACTGTGGAAAACAACAAGCTTCCAAGCTCACTTCCCACACACTGAGGTGAGTTCCTTTTGATTTTTCATTTGGAACAAATCAATAGTGTTCCCCATCACTTCTTTTGAATGAAGTGGATGCACACTGTAATGTTCATAGATTTCTTCACATCTTAACATATCCACTTTTTCAATTTGTCCACTTGACATTTCAGTATCTTCTGCTAAAATGATTTCTTCTTCTCCCATATAAACATTCTTATAGTATGTATTATTTTTATCAAATACAATGTTGCCATTTGCACTTTCTTAACATCCACTAACTCCTGCCAGATTTTCTTATTCTTAGTCGGCACACAAGTAAACAAGATTAACTAGTGGTTTGATTTCTACACTCTCTACACCAATAGTTTCAATATTTTTCTTTAAATCTAACGGTAAATAGAAAACTCAACCTTTTAATCCTCTTTGTAAATTTGAAGGAGGTAATTTACCTGTTTTAGGCTCCATACGAACAATAGCCTGAAACGGGTGCACACATTGAATGAGAATAGACTCATAGGTGTTTAAATCTATCAGTTCTGGAGGAATAGCAACCAACTCGAGATTATTGTTAAAAGCTCTAGGGGGCATTTTATTCTCATCTAATTTGTTATAACAATATTTACAAATACGCTGATCAGAACCCAAATCAAAACAATTCTCTAGCAACAAATAAGTTGCAAATTCTTTCCACTTATCATTATTTTCTTTTTCACTTTTTAAATACAGATCAACACTCCTAGTCGGATTTTTGTAGTGATTTTGGCGACAACAAATACAAGAAAAATTTGGCCTTTCACCTGAAATCACCTTAAACTTTATAATTTCACTTTCAAAATGTTTTGCACGACTATGTTCAACATTCTCTACAACATTTTCTTCCATTAATGTCTGAGGTTTTTCACTCTCTTTTTCAGGACCAAAGTAACAAAACTCAATATCATCACAAACCTTTTTCACATCGTATACTGACCCAGGCAAAAGAGCACTGTTCAACTCATTTAACTTTAGTGCTGGACTTTTTGCATAATACAATGTTCTCACTAACTTCCACATTAGAGTATGATATACTGCCAGCATTCTGAAGTGGTGAAAAACACTTTGACATACTTTCCTAGAAAGACAAGCCAGAGAATGACCATGCTAGTCCTTTCAACACCTTAATTTTTTGTTTTACACTTTTTTTACAATATGCTTGCAAGAAATTGTTTAATTTATCAATAGATTCTTGTTGTACACTACAAATACTACTACAATCCCAAGTGTACACTGTTGCTTTAGGACATCTGCCTACATCTTCATCAGCTATGGGGGGCGGAGCTTGCCGGCATCGATGGCGGACGTGTAATCCCTGAGCTCCGCGCTGCTGCCTGATAATATTCAACAATAATCCTACATCAGCTTGTATTTATACGGCGCAAAGTGTGCGAACAGGCACCAACACTGCTCCGGAGTTCAGCGGAAGCCCGATCGGAGCTCTGAGAATCGGATGCGCTTGCCAGCGGCGGAGACGAATCTAGCCGCGAGCAAGGCCGTGAGACCGTGACATCTTGTGAACCCAGATCCGGGATATGTGCTGCTGCGTGCGGGCTTGAGAGGTGACTGGGCCCGATGAGCGCCGCGTCTTTGGTGCTCTGAAAAGTGTGTTCCGGACGGCGGGGGGGGGGAGTATATTCCACCTGAACCCCCCATATACAACACAGCGCCCGCTGTGCTGTGTGCCCACGGGAGCCCTTCGCCCAGATACCAACGCCACAGCTGAGGGGAAGCCATACCGGCCCTCGGAGCTCGGCCCCATACAGCACGGCCCAGCCAGGAAAACTCGGAAGAGGAAGACTCGTGGCTAAGAGGCGCTGATACCTGCACTACACCAGAGCCTAGCCTACCATGACCCTACCCCTGGGCAGTTAGCCACACTGTGGTTGCAGGCCTCAAACATCACTGCACAATGTGAGTTCCAGCTACCTTGAGGCCCTTTAACGCACTAGACGGACCGCAGCAAGACTGGGGAAGGGCTGGCAAACAGCGCTATCTAGTGAGGGCCACCTGCCCACAGCCATAAACCTGAGTACCTCTGGGGCCGTTCTTGCTCAGTTGACTCCAGGGACAGCCCAGTAAGAAAGCACGCCACAGGAATACTGCGACGACGAAGACGCCATTGCGGCCGGCTCACCTTGAGCGGGCCTTGCTGACAGCATCTGCACGAAAACGCACAGACAGCCTAGTGAGCTTAAGAGTGCACTAGCAACGAGCTTGCACCATGTGGCTTGGAGTATTATATAGCAGCATCGCCCATTGAAAGTCAGTCTTGATTGGCAGCAATTCAATAGGAGGCCACCCCAGGACATATACACGACCAGACATCATCATGGGGAAGGGGGACAAGACTCAGAGCAAACTCCCTTTTGAGCACCGTCTCAACAAACCCCGGAAACCCAGGAGGCGGACAATGTCAACTCGGCGAATGGAGCGGGGAACACCGAATATTCGGACATCAAAACCATGCTCTTAGCTATGGAAAAAGGCCTACAAGTTAGCATGTCCTCGATTGGCACCAAAGTCGACGCCTTCACCTATCAAATGGACCGCATGGCGGAACGCGTCGACAAACATGCGGAGCGCTTAGACATGTCTGAAAGACGCTTCACGGAGGTTGAGGAAGCTCAAACAGAATTGGACACTGATCACAAGAAAATAGGGAAACTTATGCAAGCGCTCCAAGAGAAGACCGAAGATTTGGAGGCCCGTTCGCGACGCTCTAACATACGCATCACTGAGGTTCCAGAGACTACACAGACTGGCACCATGGAAAAGTTTGTTGAGAAGCTCTTCGTCAGGTTGCTGGGTGAGAACGTATTTTCGCAGAAGTTCATAGTGGAGCACCCAAACCGTTCGCTTGGCCCCTGCCCTCGCCCGGGAGCCCCGCTGCGACCCATCATCGCCAAGCTCCTAAATTATAGATACAGAGATGTGGCCCTCCGACTGGCCAGAGATAAGAAGACGTTGCAGTTCGAGGGCTCTGAAATCTCCCTATATCCTGATTTCACGGTGAAAGTACAGGAGGTGTGCAGGCACTTCGTCCCATTCAAGAGTAAGCTCAGGGAACTTGGACTAGATTATACCATGCTGTATTCTGCAAAATCAACCGGCAGGGGCCTTCCCATATCTTCATAGACCCTAAAGCGCAGCAGCAGGCTCTGAAGGGGTGGTCCAGGGAACACCGCAGAGATACTAACAGTCAGAGAGATGGCGAAGAACGTCAGAGCCAGCTGGAAGAGCAGGATTGAAATGGCCCTCTAGCCGGCAAGTGGAGACCTGAGTCTGTACAGGTGTCCATCGACCATATGGATTGAGCCGCTTCCTGATGTGCCATTGAAGTCGACTCCCTATTCACTCCTGTGTCGGGGGGCCGGCAGAGTTTTTCCCGATGGAGGATTGATGACCTGATGGAACTGTTTGTGGGTGAGATAACACTGATGCATGTGTCATGTACTAAACTTGCCCAGTGCGGTTGTTAATAGACTGCTGGCCAGGACTGAGATTGGAGACAAAGGATGGGCGAGAGATGTTGCTTATGATATATTCCTCTGGCCAGCATAGTATTCCTGATAATTAACGTCAGTATATTCGTATTAGCTGATGTAACGATATGGTGCAGCGGAAACTGGGGTGGGGTTATAGGCAAGCATTGTAACCAGCTCAAACTGCACCTTGAATGCC
Organism: Lissotriton vulgaris; assembly: GCF_964263255.1. Classification (NCBI taxonomy): domain Eukaryota; kingdom Metazoa; phylum Chordata; class Amphibia; order Caudata; family Salamandridae; genus Lissotriton; species Lissotriton vulgaris. The sequence goes on from NW_028253978.1 coordinate 399,727, forward strand.
TGATGAGGGGTTCAACGTTTTGGAGTAAAGTTGGGGGGGAGGGGTTCACTCTTGCGAGGCCTTGTTGGGGTTGGTCTGCTGTGGGAGGTAGGATGAAAGGTTTTTAGGTAGAGAATGTTCAGTAGATGATGGGGGGTGTTGTATCTGACTTTCGCAATACTTCAGATCTTGGACGCAAGCACAACATTCACTCTTGTGGCTACATGATTTATGGTAATGGCTGACACGGTTACCGATGGCAATATTACACACGCTTCCAAGCTCAGGGCTCTCACATGGAATGTGCGTGGCCTGAATGACCACTGGAAAGTTAGGAAGGTCATTAGCTACTTACAGCGTCAACAGATAGATATAGCTCTACTGCAGGAGACCCATCTTTCAATGTCCAGTAATATGCTGCGCAGCAGGGGACTAGAGGGCAATATAGCGGCGGCAGGTTTGACGTCGCACGCCAGGGGAGTGCTCACCTGGGTGAACCCGAAATTGAAACTCTCCTTACAAACTCTACGGGCAGACACTGAGGGCAGATTTGTCATCTCCAAGTACATGGGACCTGGTTTAGAACTTGTGATAATTAATACTTATGGCCCCAACTATGATTCTCCAGAATTTTTTCAGACCCTGGCAGCCATGGCCAGGCAATATGATATTGACCGTCTCCTATGGGGCGGGGACCTAAACTTGACTCTGGATCCCACATTGGACAGATCGTCTGGCCCTCCCCGCAAACCCTCGATGGCCGCCTTGGCACTGAGAAGTGTATTAACAAGCATGGGCCTGGAAGATATATGGCGAATTTGAAACCCCGACCAGGGGGGATACACGCACTACTCTGCTTACCACGATATCCACACCAGGATAGATTACTTGTTTGGCATCCAGTTCTAGGCTGGGGCAGATTAGGGACTGAAAGGTACTTCCTAGAACCTTGTCTGACCACTCGCCGGTGCTCTTGGAGCTGGACATTCCGGGTAAGACTATACCGCCCTTCACGTGGAGATTCCCTCCTTATTCCCTTCTAGACCCAGTATTCAGAGGAGAACTTGAGGAAGCCATTGACGTGTTCTTTGAGACCAACGTGGGCTCCGTGGACAGTTTTCAGGTGGTTTGGGAAGCATTTAAAGTATATATCAGGGGTATACCACTGTTTAAACACTCTGGAGTACTCAAATCCATCAGGCAGAGACTGGCTGACCTTGAGCGACAGCTAGCTGCCATAGAGGAGAGAAATGGAAAGCACAATAGGTGAGGAGATAAAGACTCTACTAGCTGAATATCATGACGAAGCAGACAGGGAAGTGAAACATATGGGGAAGTACGCAACAGCTAGGACATATAGGGAGGGGGAAAGACCGAGTGCAGTACTGGCCAGGATCTTAGGCGGGAATAGGGGGCAACAACGCATCGGAGACGGGGAGGTGCTTACGGAAGAAGCTGACAAAGCAAATGCCTTCAAGGCCTGCTATGCTGAGCTATACATGTCCAAAAGTGGAGACCTTGAAGACGATATTACTGATTACCTCGATCACATCGAAATACCCACATTGACGAACACGCATAGGGAATTCCTGATGCTCCCCATAGAGAAGGACGAAATAATAGAGGCTCTGTCAAGTATGAGAAATGGCAGCGCACCGGGCGCAGATGGCCTCACAGTGGGGTTTTACAAGACTTTCAAGGACCAATTACTGCCGCACCTCTCTGCGCTCTTCAAAGACATCTGCGTAAAGGGAAGCATGCCACAATCCATGAAAGAGGTGCTTCTGGTCATGATACCAAAGCCAGGTAAGCCCTGGGACGAGTGTAGCTCGTACAGACCCCTTTCTCTACTCAACGTCGAAACTAAACTGTTCTCCAAAGTGTTGGCCAACCACCTGGTGCTCTTGGCGTCTCAGCTGGTCGCGCCTGAACAGGCCGGCTTCATTCCCAGCAGGAACTTGATATATAACATCCGAACGGTCCTAAGTATGATACAACACGTTCGACAGGATAGGAAGGCATTGGCAGTGTTCTGTGACATGGAAAAGGCCTTCGATTCAGTAGAATGGCCTTTTTGAGCGCTTAGTTTTGGAACGGATGGGCCTAGGACTGCCATTCCTTCAGAGGGTAGGAGCCCTGTATAACCGACCACGGGCCAGGCTCAGGCTGGGCAATTTGGTCACTGACTCCTTCCCCATAATGAAAATGGTTGACCTGCCTAGATTACTGTTCCTATTTATGACAATCCCGATAGTGCTCCCTAAACCTTCTTCCAATGACTACAACAACTCATGGTTAAACTAGCTTGGGCAGGGAGACAACCTCGGGCCAAGTGGACACTAATCATGTTGCCCTTTAGCATCGGTGGGCTCGGCGCTCCTGACCTGGAACTTTATTATAGAGTGGCACAGACCGCGCATCTGCATAGCTGGCTCCACGGAAATTGCTGTATTCCACATGTTTGCATGGAGACACTCTTTGCCAGCCCTCTCTCACTCCCGTCCACGATTTTCCAACCGGTGGATCGAAGGACTGGTGTACTTGACTCAATCGGGGCAACAAATCATGCATGGGACAGCCTCTTACAGGTGCAGGACGGTGCTCTGTTATACTCCCCTATAATGCCCGTGGACTGGGCTTGATGGCTGCCTCCTATCAGAGAGAAAGAGGTGATCCTTGCACTGCAAAAACTGAACGTTAAAGTAGCAGGTAATCTGTTCCAGGACGGGGTAGCCAAAACATGGAAGCAAGCAACAACCAATAGTGAGGCTACACCACTCTTGACAGGCTTCAAGTTTCACAGGGTGCGCTGCGCTCTTTGTGACATGCCGGGTGAGGATATGGCGGAACCGCCTGAAGTTCCAGAACTCACATACGTAATAAAGGCCGATGCTCCCCAAAAAATACAGTCTAACCTGCATAAATTGTCCCAAGTGCACACGTACCCAAACGCGAGGCTGGATTGGCAAGCTGATCTGCAGATAGTTATCGACGAATACATGTGGCGTTACTGCTGTACTAACACTAGGAAGCATTCCCTGAATGGCAGACACAGGCTGGTACACTTCAAGTTTCTCAACAGGGTGTATTAAACACTGGCTAGACTGCGCAGGTATGGCCTTCGGGATACTGCGGACTGCGAAAGATGTCGCGCCCCAGACACAGGTTTCCTATACCACCCCCTTTTGTACCGATTTAGGCCGCCATAAGTGTGGCAGGGTATGCACAGACGTGAATCCCTTGCTCACTTTGCCACTGGATTCAAGCAAGCCGGGCTGAAGACGGCTGGAATGCCAGAAACCGGTCCTCGGAAGCTTGTTTCCTGTCCAGGGAAGGCACGGCTTGGCAGTTCGGACTGGACTGTTCCCATGAGGCACATGGTCAGACTGATTTGCATATAGCCATGTCTGAACTGGGGTGGCAGAGTGGGCTAAAGAACGGTGATGGATTAAACCTAGATCTTGTGACTGGGTGTGAGTGTTTGATTGGTTCAGATGCTCCGTCCATTACCACCGCCTTTTGTACCGCTTTTGGCCGCCATAAGTGTGGCAGGGTATGCTCAGACGTGAGTCCCTTGCTCACTTTGCCACTGGATTCAAGCAAGCCGGGCTGAAGACGGCTGGAATGCCAGAAACCGGTCCTCGGAAGCTTGTTTCTGGTCCAGGGAAGGTATGGCTTGGCAGTTCGGGCTGGACTGTTCCCATGAGGCACAGGGTCAGACTGATTTGCATATAACCATGTCTGAACTGGGGTGGCAGAGTAGGCTAAAGAACAGTGATGGATTAAACCCAGATCTTTTGACTGGGCGTGAGTGTTTGATTGGTTCAGATGCTCCGTCCATTACCACCCCCTTTTGTTCCGCTTTTGGCCGCCATAAGTGTGGCAGGGTATGCTCAGACGTGAGTCCCTTGCTCACTTTGCCACTGGATTCAAGCAAGCCGGGCTGAAGACGGCTGGAATGCCAGAAACCGGTCTTCGGAAGCTTGTATCCGGTCCAGAGAAGGCATGGCTTGGCAGTTCGGGCTGGACTGTTCCCATGAGGCACAGGGTCAGACTGATTTGCATATAGCCATGTCTGAACTGGGGTGGCAGAGTGGGCTAAAGAACGATGATGGATTAATACCAGATCTTTTGACTGGGTGTGAGTGTTTGATTGGTTCAGATGCTCCGTCCATTACCACCCCCTTTTGTACCGCTTTTGGCCGCCATAAGTGTGGTAGGCTATGCTCAGACGTGAGTCCCTGGCTCACTTTGCCACTGGATTCAAGCAAGCCGGGCTGAAGACGGCTGGAATGCCTGAAACCGGTCCCCGGAAGCTTGTTTCCGGTCCAAGGAAGGCATAGCTTGGCAGTTCGGGCTGGACTGTTCCCATGAGGCACAGGGTCAGACTGATTTGCATATTGCCATGTCTGAACTGGGGTGGCAGAGTGGGCTAAAGAACGGTGATGGATTAAACCCAGATCTTTTGACTGGGTGTGAGTGTTTGATTGGTTCAGATGCTCCATCCATTACCACCCCCTTTTGTACCGCTTTTGGCCGCCATAAGTGTGGAAGGGTATGGTCAGAAGTGAGTCCCTTGCTCACTTTGCCACTGGATTCAAGCAAGCCGGGCTGAAGACGGCTGGAATACCAGAAACCGGTCCTCGGAAGCTTGTTTCCGGTCCAGGGAAGGCATGGCTTGGCAGTTCGGGCTGGACTGTTCCCATGAGGCACAGGGTCAGACTGATTTGCATATAGCCATGTCTGAACTGGGGTGGCAGAGTGGGCTAAAGAACGGTGATGGATTAAACCCAGATCTTTTGACTGGGTGTGAGTGTTTGATTGGTTCAGATGCTCCGTCCATTGCTACCCCATTTTGTACCGCTTTTGCCGCCATAAGTGTGGAAGGGTATGGTCAGAAGTGAGTCCCTTGCTCACTTTGCCACTGGATTCAAGCAAGCCGGGCTGAAGACGGCTGGAATACCAGAAACCGGTCCTCGGAAGCTTGTTTCCGGTCCAGGGAAGGCATGGCTTGGCAGTTCGGGCTGGACTGTTCCCATGAGGCACAGGGTCAGACTGATTTGCATATAGGCATGTCTGAACTGGGGTGGCAGAGTGGGCTAAAGAACGGTGATGGATTAAACCCAGATCTTTTGACTGGGTGTGAGTGTTTGATTGGTTCAGATGCTCCGTCCATTACCACCCCCTTTTGTACCGCTTTTGGCCATAATATGTGTGGCAGGGTATGCTCAGATGTGAGTCCCTTGCTCAGTTTACCACTGGATTCAAGCAAGCCAGGCTGAAGATGGCTGGAATGCCAGAAACTGGTCCTCGGAGCTTGTTTCCAGTCCAGGGAAGGCATGGCTTGGCAGTTCAGGCTGGACTGTTCCCATGAGGCACAGGGTCAGACTGATTTGCATATAGCCATGTCTGAACTGGGGTGGTAGAGTGGGCTAAAGAACGGTGATGGATTAAACCCAGATCTTTTGACTGGGTGTGAGTGTTTGATTGGTTCAGATGCTCCATCCATTACCACCCCCTTTTGTACCGGTTTCCTACACCTTGCATGGCAATGCCCGGGCGTATGGGACTTCTGGGACAGGGTCTTCACAGACATTAGCAATATAGTAGAGATATATCTCACACCTGATTCCACGCTGGCTCTTCTAGGGTACACCAAGAAACTTCCCAGGGCCGCGCGGCGATTGGTGGACATGAGACTGCTTATGGCCCGAACAGTGGCGGCATGCTGTTGGATGAGAGGCCCCACACCCACACCTAAACGCTGGGTGCATGATAGGTTGTACTGCTGCACACAGTCTGAGAACTACAGCGAGTTCCTGCCTCCCACTAGTCGTCCGAATTTTTTTGGGGGGTTATACCAGACATACTTGAACAGTAAAAGAGTCACTCACACCACTGAAGAGGACAGGAGCACTAGATTGCCAAAATGTGGGGGGGAACGTTACTAAGGTATCCACAGCTGAGATTACTTTCGCACCATGTGACATGCCCACTTACTGAGAGAGAGGAGTGGCGTAATTCATCGGCGCACATATTAGTAGATATTTTAAAAGTGCCGCCTGCCCAGCTCTGGGTGTTTGGCTAAATGGCTGTGTATACACCTGAGAGGAGATAGTCACTTTGTTATCCGTACTAGATATGTGATCAAAGTCAGATTGGCGGGAGGGGGGATTGGTGACTGTAATGTTTTACACATTGTAAACCCAATAAAGACACTAAAAAAAATCTTCATCAGCTATCTCTTCTTCTACATTTCTAGGAACCAATTTCTGTTTCTCAATTGGACAACCATTTGTAACCTCATAAGCTCGACCACTGGTGTCAACTGCATGCACCAAATCATTGCTTTGTAAATAACTCTCTTCATTAAAAAAAGGTTCAGAACTTGAAGTGTGTTTCCATTGCCCTAAGAAAATATCACAAAAATTACTTTTATTAATTACTCTTTTCCACTTACTTTTGGCCTTCATTAAATAGATTGGTTTATCTAATGATCAAATTCTCTTTAATACTAAAATAAATAGTTTCCTCTTTATTTCAAAAGCCTTTTCAACAATGGATTCAATATGTTTCTTCTTTTTATAAAATAGTGTTCTCTGTCTACATTTCTTTATATGTTTCAGTAAATTATGGACTACTCTGTTGTCAAACATTTTTTTGCGGATTTCTTTATATCGATTTTCTCTTCTTTTACTAGAAGTTGTATCCTTTGTATGTACATTGCCTTTTTTCCTTTCTTATTATTTACACTTTTTTTTTAGCTTGGAACATTTTCAGTGCTTTCTACATTTGCAGTTCTTTTCTTCAATCTAGTAAGATTTTAATGAAGTCCTTTGTGGTCTTACCAGAAATTGTTCTCTTTTTAGCCACATTATGTTGCTCTTCCAAGACTTGTGGTTGAGTTTTTTTCAAGTAAGTATCCTATTTCTGACGTTTTCTTCTTTCTTTATGCAGCATGATTACTTTATTTTAATGATGATAAACAGAATCTGCAAAAAACAAATATAAATAATAATTTATTAATAACTTTATATATTATACTTTTTTATTACTATACAAACACATTCCATATTAATTCGGACAAAAAAATTGTACCCCTGAAGCACATCTGTGAAGGTGATAAGAGCACTACATACATAGTGCATAGCAGTTTGAAGCACTCTGTAACACTAAAACCGGAAGCACTGTATTAGTACATACATATTTACTAAATGATCACAATACTATAAGAAAAGAAACTGAGTGAATTCATAATTGGTTCACTTTTACTTTAGTGAATAGATTACTACAAGGTAAATAAACAGTCACTATGGTTTTTCAAAGGTACAGATTTAGAATTTAGAGTAGTGCAGTGTTGCTTGTCTAGTGTAGGGGGTCGTGTAGGGGTAGTGTTCTAGGGTAGTGCAGTGGTGTTTGGGTGGTGTAGGAGGTCGTGCTGGGGTATATTTAAAGTTTAGTGTAGTGTAATGGTGTTTGAGAATTGTACGGGGTTATGCTGGGGTAGTGTTTTAGAGGTTAGGGTGGCGCCCTGTTGAATAGTTAGTGTGTGTGGCCGTAATGGGAGTACATTTAGGGTTTAGGGTAGTGCAGTGGTCTTTGTGTAGTGTTGGGGGTCCTGCTGGGGTAGTGTTCTAGGATAGTGCAGTGGTGTTTCGACAGTGCAGAAGGTCCTACTGGAGTACATTTAAGGTTTACGGTAGTGCAATGGTGTTTGGGAAGTGTAGGGGGTCGTGCTGTATAGTGTTTTAGTGTTTAGCGTAGTACAGTTGTGTTTATCTAGTATAGGGGGTCATACTAGGGGTAGATTTAGAGTTTAGGGTAGTGTAGTGGTGTTTGTGTTGTGTAGAAGGTTGTGCTAGAGTAGATTTAATGTTTAGAGTACTGCAATGGTGCTTGAGTAGTATAGGGCATTGTGCTGGGGTAGTCTTTTAGGGTTTATGGTAGCGCAATGGTGTTTGGGTATTTTAGGATGTCATGCTGGGGTATTGTTTTAGGATTTAGGGTAGGGAAGTAGTGTTTCGATAGTGTAGTGGTTCGTGCTGGGGTAGTGTTTTAGAGTTTAGGGTAGTGCAGTCGTGAATGGGTAGTGTAGGTGGTCGTGCTGGAGGTAGATTAAGGGTTTAGTGCAGTGCAGTGGTGTTTGTGTAGTGTAGGGGATCTGAATTACTCTTTTATGGTAGTACAGTGCTGTTTAGATAATGTAAAGGGTTGTGCTGGGATAAGTTTAAGGTTTAGAATAGTGCAAAGGTATTTGGGTAGTGTAGGGGGTCATGCTGTGGGTAGTGTTTTAGGGTTTATAGTAGTGCAGAGGTATTTCGGAAGTGTAGTGGGTTGTGCTGCGGTAGTGTTTTAGTGTTTCGTGTAGTGCAGTGGTATTTGGGTAGTGTAAAGGGTCATGCTAAAGGTAGTCTCACTGCAAGAGCGCATGTACTTATATGTCTGCAAACACATCAACCAACCAAATTATTCTCTCTCAATTTTCCCAAATGGACACTGACTCACAGTGAGATTCTAGACAAATAACGGTATTTATTATAAATAGAGTATATAGATATTAATTGGGGAAATGTAGGACTGAAACACAAGTGTGATGGTGATTACACTACTACTTGCATAGTGCATAACAGTTTCAAGAATTGCCTGCCCTAAAGCCTAGCTCACTGCAACAGTAGATGCACTTATATGTCTGCAAACACATCAAACAACCAAATGATTCTCTCTCAATGTTCCCAAATGGATACTGACTCACAGCGTGATTCTAGACAAATAACAACATTTCTTATCAATGGAGTAGTAGGGTAGTACAGTGGTGCTGGGTAGTTTAAGGCTTTGTGCTGGGGTTGGTTTAAGGTTTAGGGTAGTGCAATGGTGTTTGGGTACTGTAGGAGGTCATGCTGGGATAGTGTTCTAAGGTGGTATAGTAGTGTTTGGGTAGTGTAAGAGGTCATGCTGTGTTAGATGTAAGGTTTTCGGTAGTGCAATGGTGTTTGTGTAGTGTAGGGGGTTGTGCTGTGATAGTGTTTTATAATAGTGCAGTAGTGATTGAGTAGTGTTGGGTGCTGTGCTGGGGTAGTGTTTTGGGGTTTACAGTAGTGTAGTGGTGAATGGGTAGTGTGGGTGTCGTGCTGGAGGTAGATTAAGGGTTTAAGGAAGTGCAGTGGTGTTTGTGTAGTGTAGGAAATTGTCCTGGGGTAGTGTCACTGCAAGGGTACATGTACTTATATGTCAGCAAACACATAAACCAACCAAATCATTCTCTCTCAATTTTCCCAATTGCACACCCACTCAGTGTGATTCTAGAGAAATACCAATATTTCTTATAAATGGAGTAGTACAGTAGTACAGTGGTGTTTGGGTAGTGTAAGGGATCGTACTAGGGTAGATTTATGGTTTAGGGTAGTGCAATGGTGTTTGGGTAGTGTAGGATGTAATTCTGGGATAGTGTTCTAAGGTACTACAGTGCTGTTTGGGTAGTTTAATAGGTTGTACTGTGGTAGATTTAAGGTTTAGAGCATTGCAATGGTGTTTGGGTAGTGTAAGGGGTTGTGCTGGGGTAGTGTTCTAGGATAGTGCAGTGTTATTTATGTGTATGGGGTCATGCTAGGGATAGTGGTTTAGAGTTTAAAGTAGTGCAGTGGTGTTTGTATAGTGTAGGGGGTTGTGCTGGGGTAGTGTTCTAGGAAAATACAGTGGTGTTTGGGTAGTGTAGGAAGTCGTGCTGGGGTAGCTTTAAGGTTCAGGGTAGTTCAATGGTGTTTGGGTCGTGTAGGGGGGTCATGCTTGGGTAGTGTTTTAGGATTTAGGGTAGTACAGTGGTGAATGGGTAGTTTAGGTGGTCGTGCTGGAGGTAGATTAAGGGTTTAGGGTAGTGCAGTGGTGTTTGTGTAGTGGAGGGAATTCTGCTGGGGGTAGTGTAACTGCAACAGTACCTGTACTTATTTCTCTTCGAACACATCGAACACATCGAGCATCCATTCCAATATTTCATAACTGCATTTTACTATTAAAGCTAAACTCATTTTGGAAACACATAACCAATGACTATTTTCTAATTCTACCAAAATGTGAGAACACAATACGTTTTTAATCAATTACATGTCAGGAAACACATGAAGTCACCAAAATGTTTCTCTCAAAGTGATTCCTAAATGCACACGGACTCACTGTGTGATTCTACACACGCAACTCTATCCCTTGCATTTTACCAAAACACATTTACTAGTCTACAAGACTTTAGGTGACTCTACACATTGCACAAAATGTTCTACTACACATTAGTATAGAGTGCTTCTATCAGAATGATTCCTAAATGCACACAAGACTCACTGTGTGATTCTAGACAAACAACACTATCCCTTGCATTTTACCAAAACACATTTCATAGTCTAGAAGGAGTACTGCATTTTAATGTAGAAATGTGAATCTTTTTGCAAACACATAAGAAATGACTGGTTTCTAATTCTACAAAAACATGAGAACAGCATAGTTATCTGTCTGCAAACACATAAAATACACAAATGCTTATCTCAGAATGGTTTCTAAATGCACACACACTCACAATAAAATTCTAGAGAAAAAAAGTATTCCCTGTACTTTAGCAATAGAAACACATTAGTCTGTTTAAAATCAAAATGCACCACATACATCCCCTCACAAATTAATAACTCGCCTTTCAAATTGTTTTGTAGAATGAGAAGTATGTCAGTCACACACCAGATTTTCTTATACAAAATCTCTGTTTTGTACACCTCTCACTAGAACCAAATAATGGTAGAGTTTCCCTCTTATTTTGAGCGCATATACACCTAAACATCAAATCACATTGCTTTCCACATTAATTCAAAAGCAAACACACACTTCTATTGACTACACATTTCATCCCTTTCCAAATGACAAAAATGTCAACTCAACCCCCAATCTGCCTTCTCCCTGTTACCATAGAAACAGTTCATGGAACACTTAACTGAGCACACAAGTCAAAAGTTAATCACACAATGTTGCTAATCAAAACAGCTAGTGTGCTTGAGTTTTCAACATATCACCTTATCTTATGTAACATTACTTTCAGTCAGTTTTTGTGAACCAATAAGAATCATACTTTTAAAAAACAGAAACATGCACCGTAGTTTTCAGTGTAGAATGTTGTCAAACAACCAATCATTTCTTTTCTTTTTTCAAAACTGCATCTTATCCGCCATTTTAGAAAAATCTTAGTTTTCAAACTGCCATTTCATTTGGAGAGACAACCTGAGTGCATCCAGATCTCCCTTCAAGATGCTTAGAGTGTGGATTGTGGGACATAGCTGTATTTTCTGGAGCCAAAGGTATTCAGAAAACAAAGGAATTCACAAAGACCTAGGTTTACCAAATGTAGACATTAAATGGATTGGACAGAGAGGTTTAAAGTGGCACCTATTGATGCCATTAGTTAAATCTTTTTTGCATCTCCAACACCTTGACCTCATAATTGTGCACTGTGCTGGCAGTGACCTAGGCACTTTCACTGGAGTAGGTCTGGAAATGCTTATGAAGGACACCTTTGGAGAATTGATGTCACTTTTCCCCCAGACTGCCTTTGTCTATTCTAACATATGCCAAAGGCAGAAATGGAACTGGTGCAATCAATTTTGTCCACGGATTGAGAAAGCTAGGAAACATGTGAATAAATCTGTTTCTGCTTTTTTCCAAGACTATAGAATGGGCTCCATTTACCACAACAATCTGCGTTTCAATATGCATGGCATCTATAGAGGAGATGGTGTACATTTTACTAATGAGGGGAACAGAGTCTTCCTCTTGAACTATAGAGTCTGCATCAGTACTTACTTGTAGGTACTAAAATCTCTCAATAAACACAAGGGCTCTTTTTAGAGCCACCTAAGAACTAAACACATAAGCTTGATGTATATCAGATAAATATTATTTGTTTTTTGGCTTGGAGTCACGCACCCAACGCGCCAAAGCCGTCCATCCAATGTGTGCACACCAGGGGCCGCACTGAGCGCCGCGCTGGATGCACAACTCCTAATTTTCCTGTACAAAAAATATCCCCTATCACTAATTTATATTATTCCCGTGGACCCCATCCCCCGGTGCTTATTTACAATGTTGGACACCATGGGGGGAGTCCCAATGCCACCACGGTCCCAGCCAAATCCCCCCATCATTCAGGAGCCGGCATTGCTTTTCCACATGGGGAGCTGCTAACATGCACCTCTCCATGTGGAAAAGCAATATAGTTTGCATTTTGACAGGGAGAGCAGATTTCCCTGCTCTCTCTTTCAAAATCCAAACCACTTTTGCTATGGGAGGGCGGCAGCCTCGAGACTCCCGCCCTCTCATAGCAAACAGAAGTGTCCTAGGGGGGCACCCCGAGACACTGCAGGAACAGGCCGTGGGGGTGGCGGACCCCAGGGCCCTTGAGAGCTCCAGGAGGAGGGTCACACAAACCCCCTCCCACAATTCATAAAGCCCCAGGCGGTGGTGGCCCCTGGGGCTTTTGGAGCAGTTGAGCCCCTCCCCACAAATTATACTGGGAGGGGCTTTTGAGCCTCTCCCAACAATTTATTTTGTAGCCCCGGTGGTTGGCAGTCCCCACGGCTGGGGGGCCCCTATGAGCCCCACATAAAATGTAATATTTTGCCCCCGGTATTTAACCCCCCGGACACAAATTATTAAAAAAACTCGTATTTTATTTATTTTACGGCATGACACAGTCCACGCACCCGACATGCACCTGCAGGTTTAAAAAAAAAAAAGTAATGTCGGCCCTGGGGATCCTTCTGGGACCCCCTAAGCAGGTGTAGAGGGTAAAATATTTCTACCCTGCCCCCTTTCTCCGTTTTGCACACATATTCCACTGACTTCCTCAGCCTCGCTTCTACCAATGCACAAAATGGCTGCCAACAGTTCCTGATTTCGAATGTTTACAACCACTAGATAGCCAATAAACATTCAGCGCGTGATCGGGACAGTGCCCTTATGGTACGATGGCAATCCTCGCATCCTCCGTGGATCCACTGTGCCCATAGATATATAAAAGACTTTAACTGTATTTTTCTCAAGAACTACTGAACAGATTGACACCATATAAGCAAAAGGCACAAGTCAGAACTGAGGACTACATCTTAGCCAAATTTGGCGTGATTCCGTTCAGCCATTTGGGCTGTAGCTGTGGCTAAAGGTCTTATGGGAAATTGCATGGGGAAAACACATTTTGGGACCCCCCTTTTTTCTCGGCCCCCCGCTTGATGAATCACCCCAAAACTTTCAGGGAAGGAGCGGGACTGAGCTGGCAAAAAGTTTGAAATTGTTTACAAAGATACATCAATTGGCGCCAAAGTTATTTGGAATAGAATGTTGTGGATAGTGATCACTGATGTCACTGACCACGTCATGAATTATGCAATATGTGACATCATCACCAGTGGATTGCGGGTGCGAGAGTTACAGTTAGTACAACTAACTATAACAGAGGAATTTCAATGGTTTTGTAGGATTGAAATGTCTAGCTAACTATAACACCCCTGAAACCTATGTTTTTTTTAGTGAATTTCTAAGATTTTTTAAATGATAATTCCTGACTATAACCTGCCTAAAACCTATGGTTTTTTCAGTGAATTTCGAAAGTTTTTTAAAAGATATTTCCTTAGTATGACCTGCCTGAAACCTATGTTTTTTTCGGTGATTTTGAAAGATTTTTTGAATGACAATTTTTAACTGTATTAATTGTTATGTTTATTTCTTTGATAGTGATTTACTACATTTTTTTAATCTATTTATTTTTAGATATATTAATTTTTTAGATTACATTACACATTTTTAATATATATTTTTTAAATGTAAAATATATATATATATATATATTATATCTTTTTTAAAACATTTGTATAATATTTTCTTTTTTCTTTTTTTTCAATTTTTTTGAGGAGTCGCGCATGCAAATTGTACCTTTCTCAACTACTGCGCTGAACATAGCTGCCATTTTAGAACTGCTGGGCTCTGTCCATAGCAGAATTGTTCATCCTCTAAATGCGCCGGGAAACCCTTTGTGGGTAGCTGTTGCGCTATACAAATAAAATGAATAATAATAATAATAATAACTGCTCTGCAGGATCCGCGTAGGGTGTGCGATGAGTGCGTATTTTCATGCGTGATCGTTATGCGACCCGTATGCGACTTGAAGCACATACGCAACATATACGTATCATGCCACACCACGCCCGCTCGTTTCCGCATGACGTTATCTACGTGTTCAACGGGTGGGCGCGTGACTTACATGACTTTTTTCGATATACAAAAAGATTTATACATATGTATTTAATATAAATATCAAGGCAAAACAAATATATATTCTTTTAGTTTTAATATACTTATATTACTTTTAAATTCAATTTCGCGAAGTCGCGCTGGGTGCATGCTGCGTGTACGCACCCAATGCTGATCCCATGTGATTGGTTTATAACACTTACTGTTTTAACTATTGAAGAACCCAACACATTTTAAATATTCTTCTTAGACCTTCCTTAGGAGAAGACCCGTCCTGAAAAGAACGTCACTTTTTTTTTCATTATAAACCTGAATTCCTTTTTTGGAGACAAAAATGGCTACACCACTGCAAGAATCATCTGATTCTGATGATTTTGTTGCTGAACAATTTCTACTAGAACCCCCCCCCCCCTGCCAAAAGATACACATCTATTGTAAGGAAATTCTTTACTTTTCCGGAAGGGCAAAAGAAATGTAATGCCACCAAAGTAACATGCAAGATTTGAATGGCAGTATTGTCCAGAGGACATCCAAACAAGAAATACTCCTGTGGCACTGCTAGTATGTGCAAGCACCTCCAATCCATGCATCCTGTGAACTATGCTCATGAAGAATGTAGAAGACTGCGCCAAAATGCACCCCCACCACCGGCAACACCAAGTACCTCTGGGGCATCACCTTCAACAATTTGTGAAAGTTAGAATACACTGCGTAAAGTGCAATTGTTTAATTTGTTATGGGGAGCAATCAGTAGACCTAGTTTGCAGAGCAATTGATAACCATCAATGCTAGTTTTTATTCCCTCAAAGTTCCTGGTTTTGTTCGTCCTGTTGACTTTTTTTCTTCTTTTTTTAAAAAAACTAAAAAAACTTTCAAAAACACATATAAAAGTACAAAAAAAAGTTATTTTCATAACTAACTACTCTGGATAAATAAAGAGCTAAATTTATATGCTATTGTGTGAAAGTTTACATAAATGTATACGTACTGCATAATTGACTAACGAATGCATTTGTGGTTTATGGTGCACATATACTGCAGAACTATAAGGAAGTGCTGTAGCATGACACTGTAAGCTCTTTAGCTACAGGGTGCTGAGCTACTTCCGAAGCACAGGGATGC
The DNA here is from genome assembly GCF_964263255.1 of Lissotriton vulgaris. Taxonomy (NCBI): domain Eukaryota; kingdom Metazoa; phylum Chordata; class Amphibia; order Caudata; family Salamandridae; genus Lissotriton; species Lissotriton vulgaris. Next base: position 415,099 of record NW_028253978.1, read on the forward strand.
AACATATATACATAAATATGTTGGAAGTCTGGAAAGGGGCGACCATTCGGTCCCCCCGAACGTATGGCGGAGTACCACGATCCCCCCGGGAAGCCATCTTGGGCGGGAGGCGCGTCTCGGCTGGTATGCCCGAAGCGGCGTAGCCGGGGCGCGCCTTTTTCCCGCCCTAGAGTGGGTTGGCCTAGACACTGACGCAGCCGGCCACGCCCTTGGGGCAGGCAGGGGCGGGTTGACGCCCGCCCTGAAGACGGATAAAAGGAGCAACAAGCCAAGAAAGCATCCTCTTGTTCCTGTGCTCTGAAGCTGCACCTCCTCGCTGCACGTGAGCTCGAGACGGAACGAAGAGCCAATTTTGAGCGTTGTAATCGTTCTTATTTGTTTTCCAGATACTCTGTTGGAGAATGCCGAAGAAGGCGGGAAAGCGAATGACTACCGACCAGATGCTGCGAGTACTCATGAAGGAGGTGACCGACCTAAAAAGGAGAATGGCGGACAAAGATGAGGAAGGGGGGCCGAAACGTCCTCTGGCGGGAGCAGCTCCGGGGGGAAAAGGCAAGAGGCCCAGGAGGGGAGCAGCTGGAGGAGACATCCCGGGTCCCAGTACCCCGCACAAAGCACCCACTCCCGTACCGGAAGAAGGGAATCCGATTCCCGTTGTGGTCACCCCCGTGTCCGGGGAAGATATGCCGCCCGAGCTGGCAGCACAATTAGCAGCGTGGTTGGGTAAAGGTAACGAGGGCGCCACGGCTGTCGACGCGCAGGTGTTGATGAAGCAACTGCGTGAGACACGGGAAGCAGCGAAGGCATCCACGCCGGCTGCGGCAGTAGAGAAGCCACAGGGGACAGGTTCAGTCGCAGAGACAGCGTCCGGTTCAGGTAAGCGGCCATTGCCGATTGCGAGGGATGAGTCGGCACCCTCTCGAAGGGAAAAGTTGGGTCAGCATGTCCCTTTAGCTATTAAAGAGAAAATATGGGCAGGGGAGTATATAAACATCTTCTCGTTGCTTACGGATCATTATGAGATGGAGCACGTTAAGGGACAGAAGGACCTGATGCATCCGAGTGTTTGGCGCGCAAAGATGGCCGCCTTCAAGGTAAATGAAAACATTGGCAATTGGGGTAAAGCGTGGGGGGTTTTTACATCGATCTTGGGGGAACGAAGACCCAAATTACTACCCGAATTGCCGATTTATCAGTCACGGATCATGGGGTACTCTGTATCACACGAGGGCAACCATTGGTTCTGCTATGATAATATTTTCAGAAAAGCAAAGGAACATGATAAAAGCTTAACTTGGGATTGTTATGATTCTGTGTCCTGGTCCAAAATGGAGGATACTGGTATGTTGAAGTTGCCATTAGTAGGGAGTAACGTTGGCGAATCCTCCCGCCAATATGCGGGGACGCCCTTTCGATCAGGTACGGGTTCCGACAATCACTCGAGGCCTACCGGCAACACAGGTAAAAGGGGGGTTTGTTGGAACTTTAACAGGGGTAAATGTACTAGGCCCCAGGGGTCGTGCAAATTTCGACACAAATGTAGTGGCTGTGGGCAATCATCCCATCCTGAGTCCACGTGCAGAGCCAAAACAGGTGATAACGGGGGTAGAGGAGGCGCCAAACAGGTCTAACATAGTCCGAGGGGCGCCTTTACCTACCCCGATTGATACCTTGGCAATGATTCCCTGGCTCAGCGAATACCCGGATCGTGCTTCCGCTGGGGTGTTGCGGAACGGGTTTTCATATGGTTTCCGCATCCCAGTGGGGGACTTTCAGGGTGTAGCAAAATGTAAAAACCAGATATCGGTCTTACAGCATACGACTGTGGTACAGGAAAAGATCCGGAAGGAGGTTACTCGAGGTCGAGTCGCCGGTCCGTTTAATGTACCCCCAGTTGCTAACTTTGTTTGTTCCCCGTTAGGGGTGGTCCCCAAGAAGGACCCGGGTGAGTTTCGGCTGATACATAATTTATCAGCCCCACGTGGTCTTTCCGTGAACGAAGCGATAGACCCGGAAGTGTGTTCGGTGCGGTACGCATCCTTCTATGAGGCCGTAGCCATTTTGAATCGCCTGGGGCCCGGTGCGCTGATGGCAAAATCTGATCTCGAGTCAGCGTTCCGGTTGCTCCCGGTACATCCAGACGACCAGCGTCTCCTAGGTTTCATGTTTCAAGGTCATTATTACATGGATAGGTGTATGCCGATGGGGTGCTCTATATCTTGTGCCTATTTTGAAAAATTCAGTAGTTTCCTACAATGGGTCTTCACAAAGAAGACGGGTTTTCAACATGTGATGCATTATCTCGATGATTTTTTGTTCCTGGGGGCAGCCGGGGATCCGGAATGTGGGCAGGCTTTGGCTGCATTTGGTGCCTTAATGAATCAGTTTGGCGTGCCATTGGCACCAGGTAAGACTATGGGTCCCTCGACTTGCCTCGAGTTTCTGGGGATCGAGTTAGACTCCGGAGAAGGTTGTTTTCGTTTACCAGGTGACAAAGTGTTAAGGTTCAGGGCATCCCTGCAAATGCGTATAGGTGAATCTAAGGTTAAGCTGCATCAATTACAGCAGTTAGTGGGACAGTTGAATTTTGCCCTAAGAGTTATACCAATGGCCCGCCCCTTTTCCCGCTCGATCGCTCAAGCCATGGTCGGCCTGAAGGAGGGTCATCATCGCACAAGGCTCTCGGCAGAGGTTCGCCAGGGCATGCGCATTTGGCTGGCATTTCTGGCGGATTTCAATGGTCGAGTTGTCTGGATCAAACCGGCCGTGTCCTCTGAGGAGCTGGGGCTGTGGACAGATTCGGCAGGGAGCGTAGGTTTTGGTGCCATTTTCGGCACTCGATGGTCTGCACAAAAATGGCCGGCATGGTGGCATGACAGTGGACTGACAAATAACATTGCTTTCCTGGAACTTTTCCCCATTCTGGTGGCCCTGAGAACGTGGCCCGAAGGGTTCAGAGATCACTCTGTGGTATTCTGGTCTGATAATATGACCGTGGTCGAGTGCATCAATAGCCAGGCAGCACGATGCACATGGATTTTGAGATTACTCAAGGAAATTGTATTACTGTGTATGCAATTGAATGTGCTATTTAAAGCCAAACATGTCCCGGGGGTGATGAATCAGGCAGCTGATGCCCTTTCTCGTTTTCGTATGCAGGCTTTCTGGGGTTTTCTGCCCACAGCGGACCCGGAGCCGGCACCCTTTCCCGAAGCTCTCTGGTCTCTCGGTGCCCCGAACTTCGTAACCTCGTGGGAGAGAGTTTAGCACCCAGGACAAGGAAGGCATATGAAGGGGCGTTCCGGTCCTATTTAGCCTTTTTGGGGACTGTTAGAGGGGAGCTTTGGGACCAGGAGGAATGGGTAGTGAAATTTCTGATGTCTTTACATCTGGCAGGGAAATCGGTGGCTACGGCCCAGAGGCATCGGGCTGCCATTTCCTTTGTTGCTAGGGCTCATGGGATCCAGGACCCGACAGCGTCTTTCGTTGTACAAAAAGCACTACGTGGGTGGCAACGCCTTGAGGGTCGCAGAGTAGATGAGAGGCGCCCGATAGGTTTGGATAGGTTGGCCCTGTTATTATCCAGACTCCCTGCAACATGTTCATCTCAGTTCGAGACAGTGTTATTCCGAGCCGCTTTTACGCTGGCATTCCATGGGGCTATGCGGGTAAGCGAACTAGTGGCGAGGAACAAGCAGGATGTGATGGGGGGACTGTGCCGAGAGCACGTTCAGATCAGAGGGGAGACAATGACTGTCTCGTTTGGGAAGTCCAAGACCGATCAGAGTGGGATGGGTGACTGCATAATCATACGCAGGATTCCCGGGTCCTCCATGTGCCCGGTGAAGTGTTTAGAGGATTACTTAGAACGAAGGGTGGCATCATGGGGGGGGACCTTGTTGAGACACGCTGACGCCACCCCACTGACAAGGTTTCAGTTTCAGCGGGTGCTTGCGATGTCGATTACCGCTGCGGGCTTGAACCCGGGCGAGTTTGGGACCCATTCCTTTCGGATAGGGGCTGCTACAGAGGCTACAGCCAGGGGTCTGAATGTGGAACAAGTTAAACGTGTGGGGCGTTGGTCCTCCAATTGTTATAAAAGGTATGTGCGGTTGCACATGTTGTGAAGCTGTAATGATGTACTCACGCTTCTTGTTTTGTTTGGTTTTCAGTTGCGCAAGCCTACTAGGCGGGGCGGACTATCCAGTCGACCCAACACCGGGCCAGCGGTCAGACATCACCGGCTGTGAAAAAGGAGGTGTGGGTCGTGGGCCACTCATACGTGAGGCGTGCCGTGGACGTATTCAAGGCAGGTGACATGATTCACGTGGCTGGGGAATACGGGTACAGGGTGTCCTTCTACGGAAGAGGCGGTCTCTGTATTGACCAGTTTCAGTCATTTTTCGAGGGCTTGCTAGGGCGGACGAGGTCACCGCCGTCTGTAGTCATAGTACATCTTGGGGGCAATGATTTGGTCACCACTGGTAGACGACTTCTTCTTGAGGCGATGCTTTCCACTGTAAGTTGGTTAGCGAGGAGAGTTCCAGGGTGCACAATTGCATGGTCCCATATGATCCCACGAAAAGTGTGGCGGGGGGCTTTTTCTGTTTCTGCTTTGAATCGGTCTGTAAGAAAAATTAATAACAAAGTGAGTAGGTTGTTCCGTTCCAATACACTGCATTCTATTTCGCATGGTTGTATTAATGATGACAGTATGTATTTGGGGGATGGTGTTCATTTGTCTCAGGTGGGAAATGAGTTACTCATAGGGGACTTCATAGCTTGGCTAAAGACGTTAAAACATGACCTTTAGGTAGGAGTGTTGTGGGGGGTCCGGATAGCCGGTCAACTATCCGGGCCTGTGGCGGTAAGGTCATGATCGGTGAGCACTAATTCTAAGATCCCTATGAGTGGGCGTCACCCATTATGGATGGGAGCGCTCGGGGGAGGTGGCCATTGGCCCCTCAACGGGGAGGCGGTCCCTTCTAAGGATGGGTCGCCGAAAGGAAAGGAAAGGCGGTCAAGGCCCCTTCCTGGGTAGGAGGGGTTACAGCCCCCTCCTGGGGAATTTCCCGGGGCCAGGACGTCTGCGACGGCAGATGTGGTAAGTTGTGTGGGGGTTTGGGGGGGGGTCTACGCTACCTTCTAGATACCTCACACGAGTCCTCGTACGACCTTTAAGTGGCGTCGAGTTTCATTGGGGCCCCCGTCAAGTCAAGGGAAATTGGTAGTTGCACGTGAGGTACGCCTCTGTGCGGTCGCCCCTCACAAGTGAGGGGGATATTTTGGGTTAGGGATCTTGACACCGGTTACGACCTTGCCGTTGGCCCTTAAACGTTAGGATGTACAATTTCAAAATTTCAAGTAAATGTTTTGTAGGATGTTAGTTCGGCTAGGAGAACCTTTGTATTAGAGAATATGTTAAGGTTAGCCAAACATCGCAATGTGGTAATGAAATTGTACATAATATGAAACTGTTTATTTAATGTTTTAATTTTGTTTCATATTTTAATAAATACGGCCGGGAGGGTCACTCCCTCCCGCCTTCCAAAAAACGTCAGAACTGTTTCCGGTTTCCCATCCTTGAGGATTGTGTTGAGAGGGGGTGGCGGGTATCTCAGCCATATGGAAAGGGGCGACCATTCGGTCCCCCCGAACGTATGGCGGAGTACCACGATCCCCCCGGGAAGCCATCTTGGGCGGGAGGCGCGTCTCGGCTGGTATGCCCGAAGCGGCGTAGCCGGGGCGCGCCTTTTTCCCGCCCTAGAGTGGGTTGGCCTAGACACTGACGCAGCCGGCCACGCCCTTGGGGCAGGCAGGGGCGGGTTGACGCCCGCCCTGAAGACGGATAAAAGGAGCAACAAGCCAAGAAAGCATCCTCTTGTTCCTGTGCTCTGAAGCTGCACCTCCTCGCTGCACGTGAGCTCGAGACGGAACGAAGAGCCAATTTTGACCCACCCACCAGCCCCTGAAGACAGCAAGTGGTTTTGAATAAAGTTTGAATAAAAGTTTGATGGATAGCTCTGAAGGGGGATAAATCCCTGCCTGGAAACTATCGACCAATCAGTTTGATCGATACTACCCAGAAGATCATTGGTAGGCTTATTCTAAACAAGGTCCAGGTTTGGGAGAGGGAGCACAGCATTTTGTCCCATCTGCAGGCTGGCTTCAGAAGTTGCGTTAGCACGGTCGACCAGATTTTGCATTTCACCATGCTATACTGGAAGACCGTTCTAATTGGTAAAGGCAGCCTTTATGCCGCCTTTATAGATTTAAGGGCGGCATTTGATCTGGTCCCTCGCCATACACTATGGAGAGTACTCGCTGACATGGGAATGCCAGGGGATCTTTTGTCTCTGATAGTCAGGCTCCACCAGGAGAATTTTGCCCAGATTAGGTGGGGTAGTCCTGGCAACGTCACATCTCAGTTCCCAGTGGAAACAGGAGTCCGCCAGGGATGTGTCCTGGCGCCAACTTTATTTTCATTGTACATAAACGATGTTGCAAAAATTTTAATTGATTCTAATGTGGACGCTCCTATTCTAGCTGGAGGCAAAATCCCCATATTAATGTTTGCAGACGATTGTCTTATAGTTTCAAAGACCCCGAGCGGGTTACAGAAAGCTCTGAACATTTTTGAGGATTTCTGTGCCGCCCGTGGTTTGGAAGTTAATGTTCTTAAATCCAAGTACATGTCTTTTAATGCACCCAAAGAAAGTAGGGGCACTGTACACATGAGCACTGGCCCTCTTGAGAAGGTAGAGGCATTTAGCTATCTGGGTATCTGTATTCAACAGGATTTGTCCTGGAGGCAACAGATTGATCTGGCCACCCTGAAACATCGCCAACTATCAGGGGCTTTGACTGTAGAGCATTCTAGGTCTCTGACTAGACCAGTAAGTCCGGTATTAGAGGTCTACAATGGTAAGGTAGTCAGTTCTACTCTGTATGGTGTGGAATTGTGGGGTAGTGAAAAGTTAAATGGGATGACGGTCTCAGAAAACACATTTTTTAGAAAGTTAATAAGGCTACCTCAAAGCACTCCATTGTATCCTCTGTTCTATGATTTGGGTATAACACCTTTAGCCCAAATCGCATCTTTCCGCCCAATACTATACTGGCGCCGAATTTGGACTACACCGGAATTGGAAACATACACTAGAGGGCTGATGGATGTGATCAAAAGTGATGGTTCCCGGAAAGTCAAATGGTTGGGACACATTCAAAATCTTTTAATTGAACTAGGATTAGGTGAATTGTGGAAGGATCCATTGCACGCCAGGTTTCCTCCGAAGAAGACATTAAAGGCTTTGTATTGGAATATGGTGTCTTCAAAGATTTTTAGTACCACACCCTCACAATCCCTTGCTGGTTTATTTCTAGAAATCAAAGACTGTCCCAAACTTGAGGAATTCTGGGATGTCATTTCAAAGCCCCTTGACCGAAAGCTTTATTTTCAGTTAAGAGTGGGAAGTCTACCCGTAAGGTCGTTCTCAAACCGATGGTCTGGTGGAGGCATGGTGGTCTGTCCAGCTTGCCCAAGTATTCCTGAAACCATAGGCCACCTTCTATTCGAGTGCCCAATGTATGCAGCACCAAGGCGGAAGTGGCTAAAGCCGATGTGTAGGTCATTGGGAACAAGGGAAGGAATGACTGCAGTTAGACTTATCCGTACCAGTCCTAATATGTCTGTGTATATTGCGGTGGCAAAATACCTAGGTTGGGCATGGACGATCAGAGCCCGACTTCTGAAGGAATAACACAGTACCTAACGTTGTAAGCTGGTTGCCTCTTGTAAGAACAATATTTTGCTCATTTGTACAGTTTTTAAGGTTTTCTTACGTTTTTTAAATTATTTATTATGAAATTGGTATTTAGTTTTTTAAATGGTTTTTACTACTAGAAGTCTATACATGTACTTTTATATGTGGAACATGCTTTTATGACAATTGTCGAAATAAAGCTTACTTGACTTGATGGATAGCTCTGATTTTCGTTTTACAGGTTGTGGTGATTATCGTGATGACTTTGAGTATGCAATAAAGTATGGTCAATTTGTGTTATGTTTTGCAAATAAAGTATTTCTGCTTTAGTGTTTATCAGTAAGCATGCTTTTAATAAAGTTGTTGTTGCTACTGTCTTTTCATAGTTTAGTCATTTAATAATTTAGTTAGCATTGTCGTATTTATTTTGGTCGGGCGGTAAGGTCATGATCGGTGAGCACTAATTCTAAGATCCCTATGAGTGGGCGTCACCCATTACGGATGGGAGCGCTCGGGGGAGGTGGCCATTGGCCCCTCAACGGGGAGGCGGTCCCTTCTAAGGATGGGTCGCCGAAAGGAAAGGAAAGGCGGTCAAGGCCCCTTCCTGGGTAGGAGGGGTTACAGCCCCCTCCAGGGGAATTTCCCGGGGCCAGGACGTCTGCGACGGCAGATGTGGTAAGTTGTGTGGGGGTTTGGGGGGGGGTCTACGCTACCTTCTAGATACCTCACACGAGTCCTCGTACGACCTTTAAGTGGCGTCGAGTTTCATTGGGGCCCCCGTCAAGTCAAGGGAAATTGGTAGTTGCACGTGAGGTACGCCTCTGTGCGGTCGCCCCTCACAAGTGAGGGGGATATTTTGGGTTAGGGATCTTGACACCGGTTACGACCTTGCCGTTGGCCCTTAAACGTTAGGATGTACAATTTCAAAATTTCAAGTAAATGTTTTGTAGGATGTTAGTTCGGCTAGGAGAACCTTTGTATTAGAGAATATGTTAAGGTTAGCCAAACATCGCAATGTGGTAATGAAATTGTACATAATATGAAACTGTTTATTTAATGTTTTAATTTTGTTTCATATTTTAATAAATACGGCCGGGAGGGTCACTCCCTCCCGCCTTCCAAAAAACTTCAGAACTGTTTCCGGTTTCCCATCCTTGAGGATTGTGTTGAGAGGGGGTGGCGGGTATCTCAGCCATATGTGCTTCCCTCTGCACTGCTGCTTAAACTGCAGGCATGTGGTGACACAGGCACCCTTGCACCATGATGCAAGAATATCTGTGTCGTGTGGAGTTTGATTTTGTGCAGGAAGACACACCTTCCTGCACAGTGAAGGCATTTTTCTCCTTCAATATATCCTGTGCATTGTAGCATATATTGGAAGAAAATAATGAGGAGAACTGAAAACAATTCTGAGGCAGATTTACAAGCTCTCTGAGCCACCAGTACGTCACTTTTTGTGATGTACCGGTGGCGCAGTGGTTGCTCCATATTTACAAGGAGAGAAAAAGTTACCCTGTGTGACTTTTCCTCTCTTTCTAAATATGGCCCATTCATATACACCTCTTTGCATATATATATATTACATCATTCATGACATGGTCAGTGACATCACTGATGACATCACTGTTGACATCTCAATTGACATCACTGATGACATCATCCAGTGAATGTGGTTTAGTTTGAAATTTAAATATGTATTATTATATATATATATAACAATCCGTATTAAATATTGAGTGGATAAATAACTGTCTGGATGGAACATTTAATAGCTGTCTGACTATCTGTTTAAGTGAGTAATCAAAAGTGTCTCATTTAATACATGGATTAGTAACTAAACTATGTGAATGTGGGCATCACTGTCTCTGTTGTTGTGTAACATGCTGCATCAATTGGTCACTAACTACATGAGTGTCTATATTAGTTATTGATTAGTATTATTGTATTTTAAAAGTTGACACTTAGAAACTTTTTCACATAGAATCACCAATGTTATCCTATGGGAGGAAATTCACTTGGCAGGTAAGTAGTGTTCTGATTACTTTTTCTTACTCAGGGTTGGATCCTGGATCCAGCATTGGTGCATCTCCTGTAAACAGTTGAAATAATGTGCTTAAGTTATATAGGCCATTTGTAAGGAATATTTGTAGTTTGTGGAAATCGACACTTTGAAACTTTTCTGGTGAAAACCAGACAATGGATTCCTATAGAAAGAAATACAAGTTACTGGTAAGTATGCTTAGAATTACTTTTCAAAGTCCGTGCCGGGCTAAAGATGCTGCACTGGGTTCTCTCCTGATAACAGGTGAGTAAATCGGAATATGTTGTTCAAAGGATTTTAGGTGAATATTTTAAAGTTCGAAAAAACCACACTCACAAACATTTCCAAGCGAAACCAGTCAATATTAGCCTATTCAAGGATATTTCAAGTTACTGGTAAGTACGGTAAAACATACTTATCAGGATCAGTACTGGGCTCAAAGATACAGCACTGAGGTCTCTCCTAATAACAGGTGAGTAAATTGGAATTCATAGTTCAGCTGATTTTAGAGGAATATTTGCAAGTTACAAAACTCCAAAACTTAGAAGAATTGTCAAGTGAAACTAGTCAATCAATCAATCAATATTTCTTTATTTGGTTTTTAAAATGTAGAAAAACCATAAAAGTTCAGTAGTAAAAAGCAGTTGTATAAAAATAGTAAACCATTTACATTTATGGTGCAATAAATATGTTTAATAGAAAAAACATGGTTAATATTTACTAATTGCTAAAGAGACCATTTCATGCCACAAACGTGCAAATGTGCAAGAAGTCCATGGTCGAGATTGAATCAAATATAGTAAATGAATAGAAAGAATACACAGAGAATATCCTAATTTATATAACATATAATTACTTCAGTGCATCTATTCTAGATTTGGTCTGTGTTTTATGCAGAGTTTCAGAAATCTAGCCACACTCTTTGCGAATCACTCTGTTTCCAAATATTGAATTGCTAAAAAAGCTGAGCGACATTGTCGCAACCCTATGATCTTTAATATTGGTTAACCCAGTGCATCTTTGCTTCCTGATAAAATTTACAGAACATCACCACATGAAATGTGGACTGGGGAAATACGCCATTACAGGGGCAGGGAAACAATGAGTTTGACCAGTCATTGACCTTAGGGAATGTAAGGAGTCGATTGAATATATTCATTCTAAGGCGGGTGAGGACGAACCTATCGAATCCATTCAATTTAAAGGTCAAATAAGGCTGGATAGTCAGGGTAGTTTGAACCAATAGTATATGTTGGGCTGAGATTTTAGCACACTCAGTGGCCAGTCGTAATTCCGCCATATGCGGCAGACATAGTTTCTTTAAAAAAATTCTGGGGATCTTAGTGATCAAACAACGGATTATGGTAATACCGTGTTAGACCTAGTTCTGACAATTTTTGTTTAATATATACAAGCCAAGCTATTTTATGTGCGTTATCAAGAGCAAGGCAATTACTCATAAGTTCCCTGTTAAAAGCTAGTTTTGGCGAAGACCATATTCGATGCCACAGGAGAAGCGGTTGCAGTTTAACTAAGTCTGTAACATACGACAAGCCCAATTCCGTGTGGCATCTAAAGGCAGAGGTGCTATGCGGAACGCTAGAAGGTACCTTAAAAAACTATTCTTCACCTTTTGGAGGGTCTTCACTCTTCCGTGGCCCCAAACTCCTGCTCCATATATCGCCACACTAAGACATTTGGCCTGATAAATCTGTATCATTTCAACAGGTGATAATTTACCAAGCCTATGGGCTAAATTGACTAGGGCACTAGTAGACCTAATAAACAAGAGTTTCCTTGCCTTTATTGCCTGCTTCCAGGAGCACTTGTTATCTATTAAAATACCAAGATAGGGATATGCAGTAAAAAAAGAGATATACCTAAAAGCAAGAAATAAATAGCATATCATACCGCCTGTACAAAGGCCCGAGCCCTTCACGGTACTAACTCCATAAACGCAGCCACAAACAGAGCAAGAACGCTCTTCAATACGGTGAAGGAATTAGCGGGTGTACAAACCACTGCTATCGCCAGCCCGCTTAACAAAGTACAATGCAAAGATCTCGCCTTTTTCTTTACAGAAAAAATTGACAAAATAATCAGCGACATTAACAACAACACGTGTGTAACTGCCTTACAAGACCACACGGAGTCTATACCCTGTGCCACAAACCTCCTTGACCACAGGCCCCTGATTACTATTGAGTCTCTGATGTCCACCTTCAAAACCATAAAATCTGGCTCCCCACGTGACCCCATCCCCATCAGTGTCTTGAAACAGTTGGAGGTTTCCTCCATGAATATTATTGTGGACACTTTAAATTTTTCCCTCAGCTCCTCTACAGTTCCGACTCTCTGGAAACATGCTATGGTCAGCCCACTTTTGAAGAAACCCACAGCCGACCCCGAGATATTAGCCAACTACCGACCCATATCACTTTTACCAGTTTTCTCAAAACTTTTAGAAAGACATATTCACTCTGCCTTAACCCACTTCAGCGAAGAAAATTCTCTCCTTCATCCGTCACAGTCGGGCTTCAGGGCAGGTTTTTCCACCGAGACTGCTCTGCTTGGGGTAACCGAGAACATCCGGAAACTCCTGGACAAGGGTAAAACGGTCGCACTCATTCTTCTTGACTTGAATGCGGCCTTTCACACCATCTCCCATAAAAAGCTACTCACAACGCTAAGACTGAATGGCATTTGGGGAACTGCACTTGATTGGATCAGGTCTTTTCAGACTGATCGGACGTTTCAAATAACCTCCCCCCTTGCTTGTTCTGAAATGTTCAGCGCCCCCCATGGAGTACCCCAGAGCTCCACTTTTTAACCTGTATCTGCGTCCTTTGGCAGACGAAGCGGACAAATCAGGACTTACCCTCATGACCTATGCTGACGATTCGCAGATTATTTTTCTCACTGTCCGAATCCAACCCTTCTGCTCCTTCTTCTCTTAAGCAAGGTCTCCATGATATTTTCAGCTGGATGTCCAACAGCCAGCTGAAATTAAATGGAGAAAAAACGGAGGTCCTTCTCCTGGGGAAAAACCAAGACTTATGGAACTCCACACACTGGCCTTCTGGCTTGCGAAAACTCCCCCAAATAGCCACTCATGTACGTAACTTTGGGGGGTATTTGTCGATAATGCTCTCTCCATGAGACAACAGGCCAAAAAGGTTGCTGGCCTTTGTTTCACTATCATAAAATAGCTAAGACAAATCCTGTGGATGTTGCCTTCCGCTACCCAAAAGACCGTAGTCAATTCCATTATAACTTCTCGGCTTGACTACGGCAACATCCTGTACCTTGGTTCTAATCAGGCTGTAATCAGGCGACTGCAAATGGTACAAAATTCAGCCGCCAGACTACTTTGCAAAATCCCCAAAACCTCCAGCGTATCTAAACACCTGAGGGACCTACATTGGCTCAGGGTGGAGAACCGGATCAGGTTCAAAGCCCTGAGCAATATGTTTAGGATTAAAGCTGGCACGGCGCCTAAATATCTTAAAGCATTGGCCCGCCCTTATTTTCCCAAACAAAATCTGCGTTCACATTCAGCTGCTAACTTCTGTGTACCTAGGTTTAAGCTAGCAAGAATGGGTGGGCGGTCCTTCTCACATGTAGGACCGTCCCTCTGGAATGCACTCCCTCCCCACCTCCGCAAGGGGGAGAACTACGCCACTTTCAGGAGAAGCATCAAGACCTGGTTGTTTGAGAAATAAATCCTGCTTGCTTCATTTCATGACACCTATCTGGTACTGTGTCTCGGCGCCGGTAAACCCTTTTTGGGTAGCAGCGTACCTTATAAGTGTGTAAAATAAAAAATAATAATAATAATATTAATAATAATTCAGTAGTAGTTTCCAATTTGGTTTGTTCTATATAAATACTGCACATTTTCTTCTTGCGGACCCCTGCAGCCATGACAACCGTTTTTTTAATATTAACATTTAGATCTAGCTTGGCCATGTAGGTATAATATCAATCGCATGTTGGAGTTCTAGGGGGGTTTAAGCTATGATCAATGCATTGTCCGCGTAGAGTAGTGCAGGGCAGGTCCTGGGACCCCTCCAACATTGCCTGTTCTAGCGCGTTGGTATAGAGTGAAAACAGGAAGTGGGCCAGGACACAGCCCTGCCTTACCCCTCTCTCCACTCTGTACGACGCCGTAAGATCACCCCCTCTTCCATACCTAACTCTGGCCGTTGCATTTGTATACAATTCCCTCAGAAAATTAAGTAGGGGTAGATCTATTCCCAATCTGCTCAGAACATTCCACAACTTGAGATGGCTTACATAGTCGAAAGCTGCTGACAAATCTACGTAAGACATGCAGAAAGCACCTCTCTTAGCGTTAACATATTTGGCCATCAATAGGGCCAAGTTGAGGGCTTGTTCTGTTGTACCCATGCCTTCCCTAAACCCAAACTGGAGATCAGAGAGAATATTATGATCTGGGTTAGGCGCTCGAGAATAATTCGTCCCACTACCTTTCCCAAAGAGTCTAAAAGAGATATTGGCCTATAGCAGTTCGGACTCTGCCGCTCGCCCTTTTTAAATATTGAGACCAATATGGATTTGACCAGGACTCGATGAGGCCAATTCCACATGAAGCTAACAGGACCCTTGTAAGTATTGGAATCCAGAGGTCCATATTATACTTAAAAAGGTCGACGGGGACCCCATTGGGCTGTGGCGCATTTCCCCCCTTACTGGCCTTTAATGCAATTTCTACTTTTTGTATGGTAATATCAAGGGGAATAGGGAAGGGTGTGGGGTTGAAAGGTTGAGTTATCATATCTCTTTTACCTAATGAGCTTCCCTCCTCAGTCGTTATTCTAAATATCTGAGAGAAGTGATCTATCCATGTTAATTTGTCTATTATGTAGTTGATCCCATGCCTCGTTTTCTAATTCAAGTTTCCTTGTTTTTATGGCCTTATTATATGCTTTCCTCAGACATGCTATTTCATTTTTATTTCTTATTGGTTTATGTAGGGAATGCTTTAAGACGGAATATGCCTTTGTACAAGTGCTATTAAACCATCCCTTGGATGTTCTCGATTGTTTCTGTTGTACAGACAGATCATCTTTTATTGATCTTACTATAGCTTCAAAGCTTGTTAAAATCTCCTTATAAGAAGAAGAGTCATTCAGACACACCTCTATCGAATCAAGGGAATTTTTTACCACTATCTCTGTTATGTGTGATGGGTTGATTTTATCCCATTAAGGGAGTATCCGTTTAACCTGTCTAGCATCAGTTTATCTTGTGTTAGTGCTCGAGTCTTGAACTTCTGTGGGCATGCATTCAAATTAGTTAACTTTATACTACTCGGGAAATGGTCCCTAATCGCATTAGTATGAGTTTTTAAATTTAGAATGCAGGACGCTGCATTTCTAGATGCAAATATAAAATCAATTATAGTGCTTGCCCCTCTTCCGTTAAACGTCTGGGTCAGCAGAACCTTGGGTACTATCAAGTCATTAGTTGTTGTAAGTTCTAATAAAAAGAGAGTTTCATTTATACAGTTTCCAATTATTGTATGGGTGAAATTAGTTAAATTGTTCCCATCCTCATCAACCAGACCACAAGTTGGTCCGTTAGTGTCACCACACGGGGATAGGTTAAAATCACCACCCCAAATTATGGACACATTTTTAGCACTCTTATATTTGAAATCAAGCAAAATGGACCTATTCTCTTTAAATACGGAGATCAACTGCACATTATAGATGTTATTATAGAAATTGACCAGGAGATAATACTCTTGTTTACTGGTTCCAAAGGAAATTATTTGGAAATTTGGCTCTAATTTAAGAGGGCCTATATCTTTGAAATCTAAGAGGTTAGATATGAACAATGTCAAGCTGCCTTTATCTCTCCCAGATGTAGTAGGGATAGCAGAAGAGAAGTAAGTTTTATATCCCTCCAGGTGCATAGGAGAGGTTATCCTGGTTTCCTGCAAACTGAGCACCGAAAACTTACTGGTACATTTAAGCCATACATCATTGTCGATTTTGGTTCGGAGTCCCGCTACGTTCCAAAATACGACATCGAACCCTGACCCATCCCAGTGTCCCCTCTCTTGCGTCCCGAGTTATCAATGCTCCTAGAGTGTACAATATTAACCAGTTGTACCACATCCCCCAAACCCATCTGTTCCTGTAGAACGTTCTTACGTAGCATCGAAGCTGTACTATTTACCGGGTGGGGAAGGTGGTATCAAGTCCCCACTCCGGTAAATCTGATTTCGCCACAAGACCCTCAGTGTTCCAGGACATCAATGTTTATTGCGCATTCAGTGGAGTGTTGTAGCTGTAGCAATACAGCGCCATGGAAAGTTCAGGTTGTAGTTTTTGGCACATGGAGGGCAGCTAATTAGAGCGAAGCTCATGGTCGGAGTTAGTACTTATGTGGTCCGTCGGCTACACTGCCAAACTTGGTGCTGTAAACCAAGGTTCGAGCCTTGGGGTCACATCCACATCCTGTGATTGCGGGCAAATCACGTATTCTCCACGTGCCTGAATGTGTAATGTAAATATGATGCTAATGTAAAACGTTGAAATACTTTTGGGTCGAGCTCGCGCTATATAATTATGCAACAACAAAAAAAAACTTGTGCAATCCCCACTCACTTACAAATTTACTATACACTTTTCTTGCAGTACTCTAATGATCCAGTCTGTACGTTTGTACTTGTAGAATGAGCGAGAGAAAGTTACATTACCAAAGATTTTCCTACTGCCAGAGGTAACATAGTTGCATACGCTGTCTATAGCACAATGTAATGTGGTAGGGCCCAGGGGCAGAATCTTGCAAACATAATGAACACACGGACACAGATAGAGAGTTAAACTGGGGGCAGGCACGTGCTCTCGACTCCTTTTTATTACCAGGGTCACATGTCCAGTGATGTCTGTGCTGGGTGCATGTGGGGTGAGTGTTAGCCAGCACTCCATGAATGGTTGGTGCTGGTAACAAGTACAACAGTAATCATCGGATCATACACAGAAATTCCATCATAAAGGGTCTATGATTTGTGCTGCAGTAAGGTAGGAGCACTACACGAGAAATAATACACAAGAGATTCTATCCTAAAGGGTCCATGACTTGTGGTGCACTGAAGTAGGGGCGGCAGATCTGAAATCATACACAAAAAATGATATCATAAAAGTTCCATGTGTTGTGCTGCACTGAAGTAGGGGCGTCAGAAGCATTCAGCATGTGCAGAGCCAGCTATGATACGTGGTCCGGGCGGGCCACACTGGGAGCATTGTCTATGGCCTACCAGACTGTATCATCTGTAATCGCGACACGAACAAAAGATGAAACATGTATGGAATACATTGTCGAAACATGTAGGTTTCAGGGACATTATAGTTCAATTTGTGAGTTGTGCTGTCAGCTGTGTAGACTGCCATTCAGTATTTGTTTGGACTTGCAAGATGAATTTGGTTACTGTACTAAAGGTATAACTGATATAAAACAAGTTCTTGAAGCAAGGATACTAAAAGAATATTAGTGTAGGTTTGAGGGACGTTATACTTAGTTTTGTACTGCACTCTGCAATTAATGAATGAAGAGTCAATTTAATTGTGAGCCCTGATGACAGCAGTGTAGGCAGGAGGCAGAGGTCAGCAAGGGCCCACGGCCACGTGGCGCTGGGTAGAGCTGC
The DNA here is from genome assembly GCF_964263255.1 of Lissotriton vulgaris. Classification (NCBI taxonomy): domain Eukaryota; kingdom Metazoa; phylum Chordata; class Amphibia; order Caudata; family Salamandridae; genus Lissotriton; species Lissotriton vulgaris. Next base: position 432,581 of record NW_028253978.1, read on the forward strand.
ACAGTATTTCCAATTCAGTGTGTGTGCGGTGATAAGTGATGCACTGAGTTAGTAGCACCTGAAAGAACCAGCTTGTATGGAGCCTGCGATGATGCGTGGTGGTCCGGGCAGGCTGCACTGATAGCAATGTCTTTTTCCTATTGAATTCTGCCTTAATAAGGCCACGTGGCGATGACTTATGGTGCACTGAGTTAGTGGTACTTCAGGGGCTCAGCGTGTGCGCACCCTAAGATGATGCATGGTCCGGCGGGCCGCACTGGGAGCAATGTCCTCTGTCTAATTAATTCTGCCTCAATAAGGCCACGTGGCGATGACTTGTGGTGCAGTGAGTTAATGGCACCTGAAGAACTCAGCGTGTGCACACCCTGCGATGATGCGTGGTCCGGGCAGGCCACACTGGTACAATGTGTCTTGCCTACTGGACTGTGTCATCTATAATCGCCACACCATCTGAGTTGTGAGCCCTGCTTCCGCAGTGTAGATCAAAGGCAGTAGTCAGCACAGATATCGAGCAATGCTTTTTGTCACTTCTTTTAACAAAATCTGAGGACATAGAGTACAATTGTCTCTGCATTAAATAAATCAAGGCTGAATTTAATGCTGTTCATAGTGTAGATTCAAAGATGAATTCAAGTTGTGAACCCTGCTGTCCATGGTGCAGATCGAAGGCAGTACTCGATACAGGCATAAGTCTGTGTTGCTGTGTACTGGGTTTGCAGTGGTCCTGTGTCGAGGAGGCCCGCGGTCATGGCGGCAGCCACGTGGCAGGGTTGAGGGCCGCCGCTCTTGCAGACTCTTTTGTCTTCACACAAGTGAACCACACCCAGGGCTTGGCCTATGTATTTATACTGTTATGCCTGAGTTGCGTACGTTGAACCAGCCCACCCCGCTTCCATTTCAAGGAGGGAGACAACATAGCTACATGACCGACATATTCACCAGTGTCTGAGATAATATGGTTGCGTCCACTGCGCAGTACACTACATGTATCAATACTACATCTCCACATGGAGAGTTTTGTGGTTTGTATAGTGACTTGTGTACAGAACATCACCGGTACTCTAGGGATTGCGTGAATTATTGTTGATGTGCGAGTTGCCTCCCTTACACATAGTTGGTTGCCACATCTCCGAACATTCAGCTATTGTGCGATTGAGGGGATATGGTATTTTGGGAAGGTCCATTGTCCTGTTTTGCGCTGTCTCAGAGGTAGTAGGGGGGAGTGGTCCATGGGGGAAGTTCTGGTGGTGGTGGCACTGGGTGTCGTAGCTTTTTTGGGTGTCAGAGCTGCATGATTAGTACCTCTATCACATATTGATCTTTAGATATGGGTGTGAGTTGGTTCTAATTCACGCAGTAGATAGTCGACCTTCTTACACCAGTTAAAGGTCATCCTTAATTTGTTACTGGTAAGTGGGGCTATCGCCTGTTTTTAGATAGTATTGCAGTTTTGTCTGGTTGCTGAAAATATGGTGAAGTAGTGTTTTTGTGTTTTTTTGCATGGGAACGCCTAGTTTGTATATCATTAGCTTTAGTTGTGGCTCTGTTTTGTGGCGATTTTGTTGGCGTAAGGTATCAATGGAAGAGTGGTGATATTTGCAGTTCTTATCAAGTTAAAAATGGGATGATAATAAAAAAAGCAGAAAAAAAAGATTTGCTTAGTGAACATTATAATTATAAATTCGCATTTAAAGAACCTTTGAAATTCACTGAAAAAAACATAGGTTTCAGGCATGTTATAGTTAGGAATTAGCATTTAAAAAACCTTAGGAATTAACTGAAAAAACCATAGGTTTCAGGGGAGTTATAGTTAGGAATTAGCATTTGAAAAACGTTAAAAATTCACTGAAAAAAACATAGGTTTCAGGAGCATTATAGTTAGGAATTAGCATTTAAAAAGCATTAGAAATCCATTAAAAAAAAACATAGGTTTCAGGGGCGTTAGCTGGGCATTTGACTCATACAAAACCAAAGAAATGTCCCCATTATAGTTAGTTCAGCTAACTATAACTCGCGCTCCCGCAATGCACTGCTGATGACGTCACATATTACATCACTCATGGCATAGTCAGTGACATCACTCATGCCATCACTTATGACATCTCAAATGACATCACTGATGACATCATCCTTGTGATAAATTTGCAGACCTCCTCTTACCCCTTAAACCTTGGAAACGCACATTCAAAAATAGAAACTAACATTTTCAAAAAAATGGATATACCAATACCAGTTACAGCAACCTATTCCATAACTGCAAGATCTAAATACACATCCACTCATTCAACAATAGTCAAATATAGTCACACATACATGTACTCACTCATCATATGTACTCATACACCTATACATCCTGTTACACACCGCCACTCATTGATAGAGTTACTCACACACATAGTCACTCATGCTAATAAAGAATCAAACATCCATTTACTTGCATATACAGTTATGCACACACCAATACACCTACTTCTACAGAAAGGTACACATACTTACTCTCTTAAACAATCACTTACATAAAGGCATACGTATTTACACAGGAACTCTTCAAATGTCTCACTCTCACATATACTCACTTATATACACCAATGCTCACATATACTAGTTTCAAACATATGTAGTTACTCTTAAAGACACTATTGAGATAGTCATTCACTTACTAATATACCCATACACACACTCATCCACCGATACAGTCCTGCACACAAGCTGTCTTCAAAACATACAAGCAGTGAGTCACTCAATTCAATTCAATTCAATTCAAAATGAGCTTTATTCGGCTGAAACAAACAACCAAAAAAGCACACAAATTATACATAACAGGAAAAAAACAGTTATGTTATGTTATGTTATGTTAAAAGCATTCGTTGAGCGAGCTTACACCAGACGGTTTCATGGAGCTGTGAGCGGGGGAGGGAAAGACAGTTCAGCAGTGGGGTAACACAAACAATATTTAATCATAAGCTTTATAGAACAAGAAGGTTTTCAGGAGTGACCTGAAGCGAGCATAGGAGTTGGTAACTCTCAGCTCCAGGGGGAGTGCGTTCCAGTGGGAAGGGGCAAGAACCGAAAATCTGAGGCCACCATGTTTTTTGCGTTTGAAAGTAGGGATGGTGAGCAGGGCCAAGTGGGAGGAACGAAGATTACGTGATGGAAGGTAGTGATGGAGAAGAGAGGAGATAAACACCGGGCCTTGGCCTGCCAATGCCTTAAAGGTGATACAGCCTAATTTAAATTTGCAGCGCTTGGCCACCGGAAGCCAGTGAAGAGCTTTAAGCAGGGGGCGGACATAGTGGTGTCTAGGTTGGTGGAAGATTAAACGCGCGGCCGGATTCCGCACCAGTTGTAGGCGGTTTAGATGATACACAGGGTTGCCTACGTAAAGAGAGTTGGCATAATCAAGCCTGGACACTACTACGGCCAAAAGAGTCAGAGTAAGGGCCTCCCTGGTTAGAAAGCAGGAGATCTTCCGGATCTTCCGGAGGTGGAAAAAGATAGAAGAGACCACAGCATTGATATGGGGCTTCAGAGAAAGGTCCTTGCAGATAATGACTCCAAGGCTCTTGGCGGAGTCCACAGGGCATGGGGGGGACCAAGGCAAGGGGGCCAGAAATTAGAGCTCCAAGGATTGGAGACGCCGCCGGTTAGAACCAGCTCGGTTTTATCAAGATTGAGTTTTAAATATTTTTTCTCCATCCAGTTGCTAATGAGGCGCAGAGTTGACTGGAAGTTGTAAATAAACTGGTCAGAGGAATCAATATCAAAGACTAGCTGGATGTCGTCAGCATAGTTAAAAGCAGCACCTTACTGCCTTGCAGGGAATGAATAAGCGGGGTCAGGTATAAATTAAAAAGAAGGGGAGAAAGGGAAGAACCCTGGGGGACACCGCAAGTCAGCCCAACCTTTTCCCCTGAGAAGTTAGAGAGACGGACAGCCTGGTGGCGACCGGTCAAAAAAGAGCGAACCCACTCCTCCTCGACACGGTCGACCAAAATATCGTGGTCAACCTTGTCGAAGGTGGCCGACAAATCCAGAAGCAGCAGTGCCTGGCTGGTCCCAAGGTCCGCCCCTCTCTGCAATTCCTCCATTACTGAAAGAATGACTGACTCAGTCGAATGGGCCGGCGTAAAGCAGGCCTGTTGCGGATCAAGGAACAGAGAGTCTTCATTGAAGGAGCTCAGAAAGCCGGTGACATGGGCCTCCAACACTTTACTCAAGTAGGGGAGGAGAGAGATGGGACGAAAATTGTTCATCACAGAGGGATCGGCATTGGGCTTTTTCAGGATAGGTACCACCTCGGCAGTCTTAAAGGATTCAGGGACCCGGCCCAGTCGTAGGCAATTATTAAGAAGGGTCAAGGTGGGTGTGGGACAGGCAAGGGAGACAACAGTGAGTGGGAGAGCCCGACCCAACCTTTTTCATCAGGATAAAGAATTCCTCCTCGGATATCAGAGGTATCTGGTCAACTATATGGGGATATACAGTAGCCAAAGGGGTGGCAGGTATAGGTATAGAGGGTGCCGTGCGGCAGACGATACTGTTTTTAATTTTAACAATTTTCTCCTCAAAAAAGAATTAAGAGAGTCACAAAGGGCTTGGGAGGGGAGAGGTTTAATGGTCATCCTATCTGGAAGTGAAAGTTCTTCTACAATAGAAAAGATGTCCTTAGTCTTCTTGGCCGAGTCTACAATCTTTTTAGAAAAATACAGGGTTTTTGCCTGAAGGATGGCTTGCTTGTAGACTTTAAGCTGAGCCGTGAATAGCAGTTTTTTCTCAGGGGCATATTGTCGCCTCCAGTTTCGCTCAGCCTGCCTAAGCAAGAGTTATTCTGCTTTCAGTTCTTCCGAGAACCATTTATGAGCATCGTGAAAAGCACACAAATTATACATAGCAGGCAAAAAACAGTTCATTATCAAAACGGAAACATGTACATCCAGATTCATCCGAGAGAGCGTACATTGTAGTACTGCTCTTTACTGGGTACCATTGTTAAAAAAAGTTGGAGTGAAAGTGCATAGGTGTGGCATAATTCATCGCCTCTTGTAAACAATTTCACATTAGCAGTAATAGTGACATAGCATTTTATAGTTTTGACCCCATATTTTTTAAAAAGTGGTTTGAGGAACGCAATTCTAAAAGACAAAACGGTGGGAAGATCTTGTAACAAAGGAAAGGTACCCTTGAAAACCAGACGTATCAGTGTACATATGGTAAAACTGATACGTGTTCTGTTTCCTAAATATTACCTTCCTCTTTTCAATCCTATGGGATAAAAAAGTTCTTTTCAGCTCCTGTTTAGACAGTGGTGGTAAATCATTATGGTTTCCCAAAATCGATCTGTCAAATATGTCACCGTAGGATTTAATTAAAGATAAGCCAGGGTATCTTTTTACCGTTGTCCAATCTCAGACAATCATCAATAATGGCCTTTGTAAAAGAGGTTTCCTCCTTAGACTATATTAGTCTCCAAAGCTGCAGTGGTCTCATGGCAATTAAGTCCGTCAAATAATTAAGACCAACTTTGCTGTGTATAAGTTCCGTAGATGCTGAGGCTGGGAGACATAAAAGCTTCTTTAAAAAATATTCTCTTCCGATTGTAGATTAGCACAAGGTTGGTGGCCCCAAATACCCACCCCATAAAGTGCGACCGATGTGCCTCTGGCTTTATAAATGTTGATCATGTCTTTAATCCGCCGTTCCCCTAAATTGAAAGCAATTTTAAAAACACAGTTTATACTCTTTCTGAGTTTGACCTTATCGTTTGACCTCTCATAATTCCATTCCCTGTCTGACGAAAAGGAAATACCTAGGTAACAAAAGGTCTCCACATTCTGTATCTTGTTATCTTCGACGGAGAATGGTTTCAGACTTTTAAATTTAGGGCGGTACACCCTTGTGAAGGTTTTGGTCTTGTTTATCAACATCAGCCTCTCGTTGATAAAGGCGGCAAACCCATCAATTAACTTCTGGAGGCCCACCGGTGTTCTTGATAGCAGCACGGCATCGTCTACATATAGCAGAACTGGTGCCGCCTTGCCCTCCACCAATGGGGAATCCGCTTGGATCGTTTTGAGGGTCGCATCCACGTCATTAATATATAAAGTAAAAAGCAATGGGGCCAACACGCAACCTTGGCGGATGCCACGCTTTACTGTAAAATTGGGGATGCATTCTCCCAAATGGCCGTACCGTACTTTTGTTGATAAATTTTCATACAGCCTGGCTAAAAAATAAATAATAGGTTTAGTTGCACCAAGGTTGATTAGAACAGGCCATAAAACACCATGATTCCCCTAATCAAAAGCACTACTTAAATCGACAAAGCATAAAAACAGCTGGCCCTGTTTGGCTTTAGTATATTTTCCTATTAAAAGCTCCAAATTAATACTCTGTTCTAAGGTACCTAAGCCTTTTCTAAAACCATACTGGGATTGTGCCAAGATATTGTTATCCGAAACCCACTCAACTAACCTTATCAATAGAACTCTACTCATTATTTTGACAGAGGAGTGTAATAAGGAGATTTGTCGATAATTCTTTGCTTCCGATTTCTCTCCCTTTTTATAAATAGGGATGATAAGCGATTCCCCCCCCATGAGGAGGGACAGCCCTCCATCGCTGCCACGTTAAAAACCCTAGTAAGTACGGGCCCCCATAATTCTGGAATCGTTTTATATACATCTATGGGGACACCATCAGCACCTGGTGCTTCCCCCCCTTGCTGTTATTTATGCCTGTCATTACTTCATTCAAAGTAATATATAACTCAATTATAGGCCACTTACTTGGGGTAGATAGTTCTATCAAGGGGATTTTGCTTGGGTTAAAAATGTTGAAAAAGTGGCCCACACATTCTTCACTGCTCACATGAGCCATACGTTCTGGGGCTGTTTCATTATTAAGCAATTTACTGTTCACTGTGTCCCAAAACAGTTTATTATTGGAGGCTTCTGCCACAAGGTTAAGGTTGTCCCATGCCTCCTGTTGTAGCTCCTTCTTTCGTCTTTTTAGGTTGGAGTTATATTCAGCTCTGAGACCATGAACTACTACACTATCCCTTGGTTTATACGATAGTGATAGTTTTAAATTGTTCAGAGAGACCTTACAGGAATGGTCAAACCAACCCCTTGCCTGTTTTAGTTTCTTAGATGAGGTCACGGTAAAAAGATTGGAAATAAGTTAATTAATCTTAATACAATTGTCCAGGATCACTGTTGATTCAGTCCTGACCGTTAAACTATCCGATATTTCATTGCTACAGGCCTGTACAATTTTTTTAGAAAGTTCAGCTGAATTAGCTCCCACCCATTTAATTCTAAAACCATTCGGGATAATATTATTTACAACAGTACACACTTCAGCAATCTTATCACCCCAAAGATGCTGTCCCATTATGATTGGGTTGTGATCGCTCAGAGACAATTCAACAATCTGTGGGGTCATACACACATTCACAATGTTAGCAGAAACGATTATATGGCCAATACAGCTCTCTGCTGACCTTCTTGTAAAAGTCGGGATCTCCTTCCCATACCCATTTTTAGCACATCGCAGGATATCCAAATCCAATTCAATAAGGACTGCATTTAAGGTATTACCATAAATGGTATGGGGGAAATGTAAATAATCATTACCTTCGTCCGTTTGAAGCCCACAAACTTTTGTCAGCGACAAAGGGCAGATGAACACAATAAAATTCCCCAACCAAACACTATTCATGTTAGGTAAATCCAGTTCTACCAGTTTTTTTAATTCTTGTCTTAATTCAACAACTATGCTGTGGCGCGTGGAATTAAATATGTTCTTATAAAAGTTGATCAATAGTACATCCTGACCATCTTTACAATGCAACCAGAGTCTGTGCAAGGTACCCTACATTAATACTTTTCTTAACTTTCACTGGGAGGTTCATTTTCAATAGGATTAACAGGCCCCCCTTGGCTCTACCTGAAGGGGACGGTTTTGCTGGCAGATTACAGGCAGTAAACCCCTCAAGAGGGACATCTACGGTGCTCAATGTTTCTTGTAGGCAGACTATATCGTGTGAACCAATAAATTCCTTCCACCCTAGCAGATTTATCTTATTCGCTAGACCAGCAATGTCCCAGGCAACAATGGAGTAGCCTCCCTCTTGATGGAGTACTCATTCATGAATCTATGCACTACATAAGATCCCCCACTGAACCATACAGACACTCAGACACTCATACTGAAACTCAAAAAAACAACTAATAACCCACATAGACACTCATGTAGCTACTCACCAACCCATGCAGTCACTTATATGGCTGAGATACCCGCCACCCCCTTTCCTTTACTTTCGGCGGCCCATCCTTAGAAGGGACCGCCTCCCCGTTGAGGGGCCAATGGCCACCTCCCCCGGGCGCTCCCATCCGTAATGGGTGACGCCCCCCCATAGGGATCTTCCAATTACTGCTCACCGATCATGACCTTACCGCCACAGGCCGGATAGTTGACCGGCTATCCGGACCCCCCACAACAACTCCTGCCTAAAGGTCATGTTTTAAACTCCTTAGCCAGGCTATGAGGTCTCCTATGAGTAACTCGTTCCCCACCCGGGACAAATGGACCCCGTCTCCCAAATACATACTGTCCCCCTTGATACAACCATGCGGGATAGAATGCAGTGTACTTGAACGAAACAATCTACCCAACTTGTTATTTATTTTCTTCACTGAGTGATTCAGAGCAGAAACCGAAATCGCCCCCCGCCACACTTTCCGTGGAATCATATGGGACCATGCAATTGTGCACCCTGGAACTCTTCTCGCCAACCAACTTACAGTGGAAAGCATTGCCTCGAGAAGCAGTCGTCTACCAGTGGTTACTAAATCATTACCCCCAAGATGGACTATGATTATAGACGGCGGTGACCTTGTCCGCCCTAACAAACCCTCCATAAAACTTTGAAACTGGTCAATACAGAGCCCGCCCCTTCCGTAGAAGGTCACCCTGTACCCGTATTCCCCAGCCACGTGAATCATGTCACCTGCTTTGAATACGTCCGCGGCGCGCCTCACGTATGAGTGGCCCACGACCCACACCACTGTTTCCGCAGCCGGCGATGTTTGACCGCTGGTTCCCAGGTGTCGGGTCGACTGCACAGTCCGCCCCGCCTCGTAAGCTTGCGAAACTGTAAACCAAACAAAAACAAGAGGCGTGAGTACATGATAGCAGCTTCACAACATGTGCAACCGCACATACCTTTTGTAACAATTCGAGGACCAACGCCCCAAACGTTTCACTTTTTCCACACTTAGACCCCTGGCTGTAGCCTCAGTAGCAGCCCCTATCCGAAAGGAATGGGTCCCAAACTCGCCGGGGTTCAAGCCCGCGGCCGAAATTGCCATTGTAAGCACCCGCTGAAATTGAAACCTCGTCAGTGGGGTGGCATCAGCGTGCCTCAACAAGGCCCCCCCCCATGATGACGCCCACTGCGCTAAATATTCCTCTACGCAAACAACAGGGCACATGGGAGATCCGGGAATCCGATGTATGACTACACAATTCCCAATCGCACCCTGATCGGCCTTGGACCTGACAAACGAGACAGTCATCGTCTCCCTCTTTACCTGAATGTGCTCTCGGCACAGTCCCCCCACCGTATCCCGTTTGTTCTACGCCACCAGTTCGCTTACCCGCATTGCTCCATGGAATGCTAACGCAAAGGCGGCCCGGAATAACACTGTTTCATACTGGGATGAACATATCGAAGGGAGTACGGATAATAACAGGGCCAACCTAACCAGACCTATCGGGTGCCTCTCATCTACTCTGCGACCCTCAAGGCGTTGACACCCCCGTAGCGCTTTCTGTACCACAAAGGACGCTGTTGGGTCCTGGATCCCATGAGCCTTTGCCATAAATGAAATGGCGGCCCGATGCCTCTGGGCCGTAGCTACTGACTTGCTGCCCGATGTAAAGACAGCAAGAATTTTACAACAAGCTCTTCCTGACCCCAAAGCTCCCCCCTAGCAGAACCCAAAAAGGACAAATAGGAACGGAACGCCCCTTCATATGCCTTCCTTGTCCTGGGTGCTAAACTCTCTCCCACGAGGTTTTGTAGTTCGGGGCACCGAGAGACCAGAGAGCTTCGGGAAAGGGTGCCGCCACCGGATCCGCTGTGGGCAGAAAACCCCAGAAGGCCTGCATACGGAAACGAGAAAGCGCATCAGCCGCTTGGTTCAGGACCCCTGGGACATGTCGCGCCCTAAAGATCACATTCAACTGCATACACAACAATACAATTTCTTTGAGCAGTCTCAGAATCCATTTGCAACGTGCTGCCTGACTATTGATACACTCTACCACGGTCATGTTGTCGGACCAGAACACGACAGAATGATCTCGGAACCCCTCAGGCCACGTTTTCAGGGCCACCAAAATAGGGAAAAGTTCGAGAAAAGCAATGTTACTCGTCAGCCCGCTCTCGTGCCACCATGACGGCCATTGTTGAGCCGACCATTGATTACCGAATATGGCGCCAAAACCTATACTCCCCGCCGAATCTGTCCATAGCCCCAGCTCCTCGGATGACACTGCCGGCTTGTTCCAGACAATTCGACCATTGAAATCCGCCAGAAATGCCAACCAAATGCGCATGTCCTGGCGAATCTCTGCCGAGAGCCTTGTGCGGTGATGTCCCTCTCTAAGGCCGACCATGGCTTGAGCAATCGAGCGGGAAAAGGGGCGGGCCATTGGGATCACTCTAAGGGCAAAATTCAACTGGCCCACCGTTTGTTGCAATTGATGCAGGTTCACCTTAGTCTCACGAATACATGTTTCAAGGGATGCCCTGAATTTCAACACCTTCTCTTTGGGCAACCGAAAACAACCTTCCTCCGAGTCTAGCTCGATCCCTAGGAACTCGAGTGAAGTCAAGGGACTCACAGTCTTACCTGGTGCCAATGGCACGCCGAAGTGATTCATTAAGACACAAAACTCTGATAAAGCCTGCCCACATTCTGGATCCCCGGCTGCCCCCAGAAACAGAAAGTCATCGAGATAATGCATCACATACTGAAAACCCGTCTTTCTTGTGAATACCCATTGCAGAAAACAACCGAACTTCTCAAAATAAGCACAAGATATGGAGCAACCCATTGGCATACATTTATCCATGTAATAGCGACCCTGAAACGTGAAACCAAGGAGTCGCTGATCGTCTGGGTGTACCGGGAGCAACCGGAACGCTGACTCGATGTCTGATTTGGCCATCAGCGTTCCGGGCCCCAGGCGATTCAACATGGCGGCGGATTCATCGAAAGATGCGTACCGCACCGAACACACTTCCGGGTCTATCGCATCATTCACGGAAAGACCTCGTGGAGCTGACAAGTTATGTATTAGCCTAAACTCACCCGGGTCCTTCTTGGGGACCACCCCTAAGGGAGAACAAACAAAGTTAGCAACCGGTGGTAGATCGAATGGACCGGCAACCCGCCCTCGAGTCACCTCTTTCCCAATCTTTACCTGTACCACCGCCGTATGCTGCAGGACCGACAGTTGGTTCTTACAACTTGACTTACCCCGAAAGTCCCCCACTGGAATGTGGAAACCATACAAAAACCCATCTCGCAACACCCTTGCTGCAACATGATCCGGATATTCATTGAGCCAAGGAATCATTGCCATGGTATCAACCGGGGTAGGTAAAGGCGCCCCTCGGACTATTTCAGACCTGTTTGGCGCTTCCCCTACCACCGTTATCACCCGTTTTGGCTCTGCACATGGTCTCAGGGTGAGAGGACTGTCCACAACCCCCACACTCGTGTCTAAATTTGCATGACCCCTGAGGCCTTGTACATTTCCCCCTGTTAAAACTCCAACAAATCCCCTTTTTCCCTGCGTTGCCACTGGACTTCGAGTGGTGCTCGTTACCTGCAACCGTCCGAAAGGGTGTCCCAGAGGTTTGGCGGGAAGACTCCCCCCCGCTACCCCCCAACAATGGTACCTTTAACATGCCTGAGTTCTCCATTTTTTGCCAAGAAATGGAGTCATAACAGTCCCAAGTCAGAGCAGGATCGTGCTCCTTGGCCTTCCTAAAAACATTGTCATAACACAACCAATGATTACCCTCATAAGCCTGAGAAAACTCCATAATATGTGTCTGATAAATAGGCCTCCGCTCACCCATAATGGAGGTGAAAATGCCAAATGCTCTGCCCCAAGTACCTATGTTCTCCTCGACTTTAAAGGCGGCCATTTTTGCGCGCCAAACACTCGGATGCATAAGCTCTTTTTGGGCCTTTACATGCTCGATCTCGTAATGGTCAGTCAGCAAAGAAAACATGTTCACATACTTATTAGCCCAAATCTTTTCCTTAACTTCAAGTGGAACATGCTGGGCTACTTTCTCCCTTCGCGAGGGTACAGACCCCTCCCCCACAATCGGCAGTAGCCGCTTACCTGAACTAGGTGCCGTACTTGCTGTCGAACCTGCGTCTACCGCGATCTCAGCCACCGGAGCCTGCGGGGGAACAAAAGATGGTGCCTTCGCAGCCTGCCTAGATTCCTGCAATTGCCTCATCACGCCCTCGCTATCCTTTCCCAACCATGCTGCCAGTTGTGCAGCCAACTCTGGAGGCATATCTTCTCCGTTCACGGGGGTGACTACCACGGGAATCGGGTGCCCTTCCTTCGGAACCAGGATTGGCTTCTCTATCGGTGTATCGGGAACCGGGGTCTCCCCCCCAGGTGCCCCCCTCTTGGACCTCTTGCCTCTCCCGCTAGGAACTACTCCCGGCAAAGCTGGTCCGACGATTCGCTTCGGGCCTCCCTCCCCGTTCTTTTCCGCCATCTGCTTCTTCAAATCAGCAACTTCCTTTATGAGCATGCGGAGCATCTGATCGGTACCGACCCGCTTTCCGACCTTCTTGCCCGGCATTCTCCAACGCAGATATCTGTAAAACAAAGAACAAAATTACAACGCTCAAAATTGGCTCTTCGTTCCGTCTCGAGCTCACGTGCAGCGGGGAGGTGCAGCTTCAGAGCACAGGAACAAGAGGATGCTTTCTTGGCTCGTTGCTCCTTTTATCCGTCTTCGGGCGGGCGTAAACCCGCCTCCGCCTGCCCCCTGGGGGCGTGGCCGGCGGCGTCAGCGTCTAGGACAACCCACTCCAGGGCGGGAAAAGGCGCGCCCCGGCTACGCCGCTTCGGGCATACCAGCCGAGACTCGCCCCCCGCCCAAGATGGCCTCCCGGGGGGATCGGGGTACTCCACCATACGTTCGGGGGGACCGAGTGGTCGCCCCTTTCCATACACAAAGTGAGAGACTGATACAGATATTTATATATTTAAGCATTACTCACTAACCCATGTATATAGTGAGATACACTTAATCAGTCAGTTATACAATCAATTTTTCACAAAAAAATCATCCCTTTAGACTATTATATACCCATTTGTTCTTCCATTGACCTTGAGATATACATATATAAAACATTTAACATTTTCAGAAAACCACACATTCACTGGATGATGTCATCAGTGATGTCATCAGAGATGTCATTGAGATGTCATGAGTGATGTCATGAGTGATGTCACTGACCATGTCATGAGTGATGTAATATATGACGTCATCAGCTGTGCATTGCGGGCGCGTGAGTTATAGTTAGCTGAACTAACTATAACGGTGGAATTTCTATGGTTTTCTACAAGTCAAATGCCCAGCTAACTATAACGCCCATGGAACCTATGGTTTTGTCAGTAAATTTCTGAGGTTTTTTAAATGCTAATTCCTAACTATTACGCCCCTGAAACTTATGTTTTTTCAGTGAATATATATATGTTTATGTTCCTTTGGCGCTCTTTCAGTTGTGCGTTACTTCGCGGCCGAGCCCGTCCACCATAAGTTTCCACACACTTCCCCGAGGAGAAAGAATAGGTTGCACTCTGGTTTTCAGTTTCCAAATCTTTTGATGTTTTATTTCCACAGGTTTCAAGTACTCTTGGAACAAACAAAACCATGCATTTCAGTCTCCACGGAGACCTTGATCACGGTAACGCCCACAACACATGTTTTAACTTTTTAGCATAAGTTACATCATTTCCTGTGTCACTATTGAAGGGTATTATGGTATTTGAAGTAAAATATTTCAGTTCATTGAAACTCAAAATTAAATAAAAACAATTAAAATAAATTCAAATTATAAAACTAAAACAAACATCATCCTCACACCAAAACCATTTTTTGGGTGTTAGTGAGTACAGATTTAATCTCTGTTAGATTGGATTTATATTACAATTTTTAATATAACTTTTTGTTTTTTTGTTTTCATTTTTGATTATGCGTTTCTATACCTCAAGTGGACATGTAATTTGGCATCACAATTTATATACCAATGCTTCAAACATTTTATATTCCTCAAGCGGAGAGTGATTTCTTCAGTTACTTTTTTTTTAAACAATGTTTGTCAATTTTCTTACATAAATCATCGACGATAAACCCAACATACTGAATGAGGCTGAGGATTGATGTGACTGTATACAAAATTAATGGAAAAAGTGAAAATTAAATAATGACTGGCTAAAATTATAGTTTATATCACTATAAAGTGAGAGGCTCGAGATCTAGAATTATATCATATTATTTTAGCAATCATTTTACAAATGTGTGTAGAGTTTCTCACTCTGGTTTAGACCATACGGGTGAGAGACCGTAAGTTCAGAATATGACGGGATTCTTTTTGTCTCAATTTTCTCTTCCTGTCACCACCGCTTTTATCCTTTTTTATAGTTTCAATGCCATAGAACTTTAACAATTTCCTGCTCCTGTTGTGGTTCGTTTCCATATGTATGGCAACCGCATTACTTCTGTCTTCATGTATGGTCACTCTCACATGTTCAAGTATCCATTTTTTTTAGTTCCTATATTGTGCTTCCTACATACCTTAGTAGGCAAGGCCATTCAATAACATAAACAACATACTTGCTTTTACATGTGATGAGCTCTTGTACATTCCAGGCTTTTCCATTTGCCATTTGTATCTCTTTAGTGTTTTTGCAAATTTGGCAAACTCTGCAGTTATAACATTTCTTAAAACCTTTGCTTTGTAGCCATGATTTGCTTTTCTCCTTCCGAAAATGACTGTCTGTTAATCGGTCCTATAAGTTTGTCGCTCGTCTGTATGTCATACTCAGCTTGTTACCCATGATTTTACCAACTGTGATATTCATTTGTAAGATCCTCCAATTTCTTTTTAAGTTATCATTAATTTGCTTTGATTCTATAGAGAAAGTTGTGATAAATCTTATAGGTTTGATTTCAATGTTTCCCTTTCATTTGTTGATGTTATATGCAATAAGTCTTTTCTATTTGTTTGGTTTGCCTTTTCCCATACTTTTCTGATTTGTGTTTTTGGATATCCTCTTTTTTTTAAATCTTTTTGATGTTAAAGCACTTTTTTTTAACTATTCTATGTTTTCTGAGCAGATTCTTCGTGATCTTAAAATTTCTCCGTAGAAACGGACACTGTTGGTGAAAACTGCTTGCGTATAAAGTAGCATTTGTTGCTGTGATTTTTCTATGTATTGTTGTTTGAATTTGATTTTCTGAGATATGAATTTCAGTATTCAGAAAGATCACTCTTGTCTTGCTCAATTCATATGTGAACTTAAAATTCGCAGGTGTCTCATTGAGAATTGTAAAATATTCCTTGAACTCTTGGTCTGACACATCCCAGATGATAACAAGGTCATCAATGAAACGTAACCACAAAACTATCTTGTTTAGGACTTTGTCATTGTCGGATTTCCATGCCCATTTCTGCTCCCACCACCCCATTGTGGGGCAGGCAAAGCTTAGGCTGAAAGAAAAGCCCATCAAGGTGCCTTTTACTTGGATGAATATTTCCTCTCCAAAATAAAATACATTTTGTGTAAGGCACATTCTGATAATTTCCTCCAACATGATGTTATGTTGGGTGTAATGGATGTTCCTTTGTTTTAAAAAGAATTTGCAGGCTGAAATCCCAATCTCATGGTCTTTGTTTGTGTTAAAAGACACAACATCCATCGTTATCGATTTATAGGATGCTTGCCATGGAGTGTCATTCAGGTGTTTCAACATGTCACTTGTATACTTGATGTATGAACTTAACTTGGAAACAAAGGGTAAGAGAAAGTAATCAATGTAATTAGCCATCGGTTCGCGTAAAGAACCATTAGCTGATACTATGGTCGCCCTGGTGGTCTAGTGCAATTTTTATGAATCTTAGGGATGAAGTACATGCAGGCTGTAATTGGATGTTGAACAGTTAGATATTTCCATTCATCTTGATCTATCAATTCCAAATCCACCCATTCCTTGAGTTTTTCATCCACAATCATCAAGGCATTATTGGATTTGAAGTGCAGTATTTCAGATCAATGAAACTCAAAATTAAATAAAAACGACTGAAATAAATTCAAATTTAAAAAACTGAAACAAACATCATCCTCATACCAAAACCATTTTTGTTGGTGTTAGTGGGTTCAGATTTAATCTCTGTTAGATTAGATTTATATTACAATTTTTTATATACCCTTTGTTTTTTTGGACATGTCATTTGTCATCACAATATATGTAACAATGCTCCAAACTTTTTATACTCCTCAGGTGGAGAGTGATTTCTTAAGTTACTTTTAAAAAAAAAACAATGTTTGTCAATTTTCTTACATAAATCATCGATGATAAACCAAACATACTGAATGAGGCTGAGGACTGGTGTGACTACATACAAAATGAATGGAAAAAGTGAAAATTAAATAATGACTGGCTAAAATTATAGGGGCAGATTTATGATGCCCTTGCGCCTCTTTGCGCCGCAATTGCGTCACTTTATTTGACGCAACGGCGGCACAAACAATGCGCCCTATTTACAATGTGATGCATCTAGGAGATGCGTCACGATGTAAAGCCCTGCGCCATAAGGAGGCGTTCCTGCGCAGGGCATTCCTACGCAGGAACGCCTCCTGAAAGTGGCTGAGTGAAATCTATGAGATTTCACTCAGTCACTTTCAGGCCAATGCTGCGTCAAAACCCTGCGCATGCTTGAAGCAGGCGTAGGTCTTGATGCAGCATTTTGAAGATGGGGCACCCCCGAGCCTTGCTGGAGCTGCGTCGCACTTGCGACGTAACTCCAGCAATGCGCCACCTTTCCGGCACAGATGCTTCACGCATCTGTGCCATTTTTGCACCATGGTGCGCCGCATTATAAATGTGACGCACCATGGGTGGCGGAGCTGTGGCGCACTGTGGCACACATTAACTGGTGCATCCCTGGGGATGCGCCAGTTCACATAAATCTGCCCCAAAGTGTATATCACTATAAAGTGAGAGGCTTGAGATCTAGAATTATATCATATTCTTTTAGCAATCATTTTAGAAATGTGTGTAGAGTTCCCCACTCTGGTTTAGATCATACAGGGTGAGAGACCGGTCGTAACTGCCAAAATTCGGTAATTTCGGCCGTTACCGACCGGTATTGGGCCACCTTCATCTGGCCCTTAGTGACCAAATACAATAACTTCATATAGCAGCATCTGAAAAGCATTGGTCAACGCATTTCGGTGGCTTGTAATGGAATAGGATGCCACCTTCCTCAGGACCTGCCAGATATATGATCATAAAAGGCTGCTCAACCCGGGGGGGAAAAACCTGCAAAGGTTTAGGTACATTAAGAGAATAGCCCATAAAATATGTATATTTTTACAATGACATGTTGATTGGACCACAATACTATATAAAGAGAGACACTCTCATAATTACGTTTACTTTGACATCCTGTTAAAAACCACAATCTGTGTCAATCATACTGTGCCAATCACCAACACCAAGTGACAGTGTACTCATCTCACCTTACTAAGGGCTACAGAAGAGTTAACAAATAACCCAAAAAAGAACCTGTCACCATCACCAGTTTGTCATTTTCTGTGAACAGGACAGAGTATTTGCAACAACACTTATACATAGTGACCAGCTATCCAGAGGTCAAATACCATGCATTAGGACACGGATTCCTGTTTAAGGAATTACTACTGGTTCTTTTCCACTGACACTTAATTAGTGGACTTCACTGCGTCAATTGTTTTTCAATTTACAAGTTTCTGCTTTCTGTCAAAAACAAGAGATAAATCAAAAGATCGCCTCTCTCCAAATGTTCTATCTCCAGATACTCTATTTCACTACATGATCGATTCCAATTCAAATACCCTCCTTACCTCAACCAAATTCAGGGCATTGTGTGACAACTTCTAGTAATAAATGCTCCAATATTAAGATCTGCTGTCCTGTATGAACAGATTAAAGCTCTGCTCTGAGTAGTCCACCTTCTGTCCAGAGATCCGCTCTCTATTCCTGCATCTCCACTGGTCTGCTGCTGCCTGGTGTGAGCAGGGTTCAAGACCGCTCTTGGCCCACTCTCTGAATATTCCTAGCCTCCCGCTGCTAGTATTGTTGTACCCTTATTGTGGTGCCCCTATTTGCTATGCCCTTAATTGTTGTGCCCTTATTTGTTCTGCCTGCCTTTTACTTGTATGTTTTTGTTTGTTATATAGTCTCTACATTCAGTTTTTTCCTTGCCCACCCCCGCTACTGCCCCAGAGGCCCCTCTCTCTGCGGCTTCCCGTTACCCGCCTCCCAGCTGTGCATTCCCTCCCCCTCCCCTATTTATTAGCAGCCAGTGCGCAGGTATCCGAGCGAGACCTCTGACCTTCTGGCCAGAGATCTGATCTCTATCCCCACAGCTACGCTGGACTGCCACTGCCTGGTGTGAGCAGGGTTTGAGACTGCTCTCTGCTTGCTCTCTGCTTACTCCTGGTCTCCAGCAGCCGGTATTGTTGTGCCCATATTTGCTGTACCATTTATTCGTGTTCAAGAATGCTCTCGGCCCACTCTCTGCCTATCCCTGGTCTCTCGCTGTCGGTATTGTTGTGCCCTCATTGTTGTTCCCCTATTTGCTGTGCCCTTAACTGCTGTACCCTTATTTGTGCTGCCTGCCTTGTACTTGTATGTTTTTGTTTGTTAGATAGTCTCTACATTGTTTTTTTCTTGCCCGCTGCAGCTACTGCCCAGGTGGCCCCTCCCCCTGCCTGTTCCCCAGCTGGGCTTTCCAGCCCCTTTGCGAAGGCGTGCCAAAGGCTATCCTGTCTGCGCCCGTCCGTGGCCTGATGGCGACCAGTACCAGAGACCCTGGACCTCTGACCATCCACCGCTACAACTCAGCTGCCCTCCTCGCACTCAACCCAGGTAGAAACAAAAACTGCCAACAGTCCATACCGAAAACAACCCACGGCCAGTTCTACTGCTGCCACTGCTGCAAGACGATCACCACTGCCCCGCCACTAATACTGCCAATGCCCTGAGGTGCATCCTCCTCAATGTATGCTCTATGCACAGACACGGAGTAGAGATCTGGAATCTCCTTAATACCCTCTCACCAGATGTCACCTTCTTCACAGAAACCTGGACCTCTGCCCCCGCCATTCCAGAGAGATACAAGATCCAGAGGAAGAACCGACCCAACCCCCCGGGAGGAGGACTCGCCATTTCACACAAAATCTCCCTCTGCCTCTCTACCGCGAGCGACGCCTTCTCCGCTGCTAAACACCTGCATTGCCAGGTCCCGACTGGCCCCAACTCCACACCCCGAGGCACCCTCACCATAATACCCCCTGGCCCCGTGCCCTCTTCGCCTCCACAATCACCAACCTCATTGCAACCCACAGCATCACCTCTATGGACAACATACTCATAGGAGACCTGACAACCCCAGCAACCACAACTCAACCACCTTCCTGACCACCACTGCGGACACTTCCTCATCAACAAACCCAAGCTGCCCAAACCCGCTCCATTCCCTCTGCGAAGGAACAGGAGCAGAGTCCCTGAGAAACAGCTCAACTCCACCCTCAACAGCAACCCCCCCACTACTGCAACAAACGCCCACTCGCTGCCAAGGAATTTCACATAAGGCTCTCCAACTGCGCAACAGAAGAACAAATTCCCTTGGCCCACTATTTAGACAAACTTGGTATGCACTAATCCTCCTTCCATCAACATAGACAATACTATATTCAAATTAAAAACCATACACTTTAGTCTCACAAAGTTATTAAAAAACACATTCCGTTGTACACAGGTTAAAAATGATTATAAAAAAAGATTTTCTGTCTAAAGGATAAAATCCCACACAAGAAATGCATACAGTTTATACAATTCAAGAAATCCCCGCCAACTCCAGCAACTCCAAGGAACTCTTCATCATTCTCCAGGAATTCACAGAGCCCCCCAGTGAAGCCACGGACATCACCCCTTCCCAGGACCTCTGCAACAAGCTTGGATCCTACTTCCACCGGAAGATCCAAAACCTCTATGACCACTTCAATGACCAAACACCTGACTCCGCAACAATCCCACCCTCCGGCAATGCCAGCCAGCCCACTATCTCCTCCTGAACACCGATCACGACCAAAGAGACCTCCTCGACCATGAAAGTCATCCACTCGGGGACCCACACAGGCCCCTGCCCACCACACATCTGCCACAGAGCCACTACCACCATCGCTCCAGAATTACGACGTAACCTTAAAGACCGGCACTTTCCCAGATGACTGGAATCGCTCAGAAGTCATACCCCTGCTCAAGAAGCCCTCAGCAGATCCAACGGACCTCAAGAACTACTGACCCATCTCGCTCCTCCCCTTCACAGCACAAGTCACTGAGAAGACCATCAATGCAGATCGAACAAGGTTCATCAAAGACAACTCCATCCTCGACCCTTCTCAATCTGGATTTTCGCAGCAACCACTGCATCGAGACCTCCCTTCTTGCCGCCACACTTTTCTCGACCAAGGCCACACCGCAGCCCTGATCCTACTCGACCTGTCATCAGCTTCTCTACGCCATCTCCCACAGCACCCTTGCCACCAGACTACACAACGCTGCCATACAAGGACCCGCCCTCGACTGGATCCACTCATTCCTCACCGGCAGAAGCCAAAGGATCAGATTGTCACCCTTCCTCTCCAAACCTACAGAAAGCACCTGCGGAGTACCCCAGGGATCATCGCTCAGCCCAACCCCCTCATGACCCCCCTGGCCACCATCGTCAGACAGTACAGCCTCAGCATAGTATCCTACACCAATAACACCCAGCTCAGCCTCTCCCTCACCAAGGACCCCACCACCACTAGACTCAACTTCCAGGAGGGAATGCAGGACATTGCATTCTGGATGACTAGCAGCCCGTCCCGACCTTGTCTGGGAGCAACAGGCTTCCCCGACCCCCGCCCACCCCGACATTGTCCAGCAGCCCGGGCCCCCGCCCCGACCCCCGCCTGTCCCGATCCCCGCCTGCCCCGACATGGGTACCCTTACCTCAGCCGCCGCTCCACCCGCCTGTCCGCTGCTCGCACCGCCGCTGGCCTGTCCGCTGCTCCTCACATCACCGCTCCTCCACGGCGCCATGTCCGCCACTCCCTTACCTCAGCCGCCGCTCTATCTCCTTTTCTTTTCTTTAGACATTGTTATATGGTGACTGTAGCACCCACTGACATAGAGATATATCTGCCAGTGTTCGCCAGCAAGATGCTTGGCTTCTAGACCTCCTAGGTTCCTGTTTGTTATTTCATACGTGGTTGCTGGGGAAATGAACCAGGAGTAGGTCTTTAAACTATTCCCTTTGACCCCATTCTCTCTGTTTGTTTTTTGGTAAATGTAATATATAGGCAGGATTATATTCAAAAATCAATATTGCAATAAAATACCTACATGCACATGCATCAAGCTAGGATTTCGCGAGTCCTTAATTGCGATTATTAAGGAATCGTAATTAGGGACTCCTACACATTCCCTATTTGCGTGTCTAAAATTGAGATTCGCAAATAAGGAATGGCTTCCCATTCATTCCTATGGGCCTACAGGCCGATAGGAATGAATGGGAAATTGCATGTGCAATTTGGGAGTACAAATAGGTCCTCACAAATTGCGCATGCAATTTCAAGGGTGCAAGGGTGTCAAAAGGACACCCTGTTGCACCAATGAAAAATTGATCTGTGCACAAATGTTGCGCACACACATGTCCCAAGGATATGTATGTGTGCAACCTACAACTTTGAAAAATGCACTTTAGTGCATTTTTCAAAGTTTTTGCAAATTAACTTGAAGTTCAACTTCATGGTAATTTGCAACCCCTAATAGCAAATGCGCTACTTCAAAGTGGTTTTTGCATTTTTCATTTAAGGAATCACAAAATGTGATTCCTTAAATGCAATTGCATATTTGAGAACTCGCAATTAATTTTGAATTCTCAAATTGGAGGGCCTTGACCCTTCATGCATTGCAAAAGCTAATTTTGCAATCGCAAACAGCCGATTTTTGCTAATCACACCGTTTGTGATCACAAAAAGCTGTGATGCATGTGCCAGCAAGTTGCCACACTTAATGACATACATGGTTAACTCAGACGTTTTTTACATTCCACACAGAGACCTTGATAGCTGAATAGATTTGAATGGCTTCAGGGTTGATTTCTATAGAAAATTTCACCCTCTCTCCCACTGACCCCCATCACAACTTTCAATGTTATTGTTTAGTCTCTTCGTTGCCTAAGTGCGCTGTTGTCATTATTAGGAAATCTCAGACTTACATCACTAATCTCATTGACTAAAGTAGGAACCTGCAGATTTTTTGAAATTCATTGTGTAAAAGCATTTCTTTTCTTTTCTACTAGAAAATTATAAAAGTATTTTAGGAGACCCCAAGCATGACTTTTTCTAAATATTTCTACTTTAGCAGACTTTAATTTCTAGCATGCGCTGCTCAACCAGATCAGAAACAATTCATGATGTAGCAATTATGTAATATTCAATAGACATTTTCAAATGTTTTATGTTATGGTGAATTCGAAATACTGCCAAGACTACTGATAATGTGTGAGATAACCCGACCCTTCCCTGAGAGTCAGTCTTTGGAGTCTCGTCAGTCTCAATGGTATAGGGCTCAGGAGAAAGAAAGAAGAGAAAAAAGGAAGGAAGAGGGTGGATCACACGTTATCATCGACTTAGGCCTTCACCATGTCTTGTCTGGTAAATTGTATACTGAGGAATGAACAAGTAGATTGTAGTATCATGCACAAATGTTAAAGAGATGTAAGAATGCAACAAATAACTTGAAACTGTTTATCAAGAAAGGTATCCAGGCCAGATTTTAATTCTGCTACATATTCAGAATTGTAACTGTCCACGTAGTGTGAATTACCCTGAAGGGAACTGAGAAAAAGGCCTAAAGATAGCATTTTGGGGGGGGGGGGGGGGGGGGGGGGTTGTTGGAAAGAGTTCTGCAAGGGGGGAGTGTTTCATTTGTTATCTAACAATGGCATCAACAAAAGGTTTGTGGTGCTAACACCTTCTATGTTTAAGGAACAAACAGAAAAGTACAAAAAACAACAGTTTTTGCATTGATAGGCCATTTTTAAATGTTTTTGTTGATATCTCCCTACTTAAAGTTTGTTGTGGATACCGAAGGATGAACAATGAAAGCTATACATTTCAGTAATGTAGAAATAAACAACATTTGCAAGTAGTCATTTGTGTAGATTGCGTATGGTTCTCCTAAATAAATTAATTGATGAAACCAAAAATCATGGAAACAAGTCTGAAAAATTAGCACTAATTGACAACGATTTCCTCTGTATTTCATTTCCAGATTTACACAAATAATATATCCTTATATCTGTCAGCCCTCTCGCAACAGGGATATATAGCGTTTGTCTTTAGCACAAAAACAAGCCATAACCAGAGTCAACATTTGAGCTGTAGCTGATATTGCTTTTTTCATTGTGTACCACCCATGCTTCCTTGCTCTCCCATATTGTTTTTGTTGTTCATTAATGAGGTGGACTAGTCTCTTCAGGCAGATCAAGCAGATGCCCCACCAGTCACCGGGAGTCTTATACCAGTGCTGTTGTGAGTGGATGATGCTGTTTTGTTATTTTACAGAGATTAATGAATATATTTGGTGTATTCATCCCTGCAAGGAAATTGGTGGTTAATAAACTAAATCTTTTACCATGATATTTGGGGATTTCTACATCGACAATACCCCAGTAGCCACTGTCAATACCTTTTTCAATGTGGGTATTACATTTGCAAGCAATGAGTCATGGTTGGATGAGTTAACAAAAGTTAGAGACAAAATGAGTAGAAGTACTTATGGGATTTGTTGTGTTTTTGTCGAGCTTGTGTAGTCACTCAAACAGAGATATGGAAGCGATATATAAGGCAAGAGTAGTTGCTATTGCTACCTATGAGGCTGGTGCTTTGGTTTTATTTAATAGTATATCATTGCAGGTCATAGAACGTCTATTGTGTTTAACTATATCTGCCTCTATGGAGATTGCCCACCAGGAGTTTGGGCTACAGTATCTAGAAGACCTTCTTATGCTACGTCCTTTGCTGCTCTGGCATTATATATGGGCTAAAGATGAGACCTGCTTTACCAAATCAATTGTATTAAATTGTTTGTCTTTGAACAAAGCCCTGAGCATCCCCTGGTTAGGCTACATTAATTCCATCTTTAGTACTTGATTAAGCTGCTTATCCAGTCTACTCCTTCACAGGTAAATTCACTAACCAAATTGTCTATTCAAGATACCTTTAGGCATCATCGAAGGGTATTTCGTATGAGGTCTGAAGCGGGAAAGCCAACTTTTATGTTTTACATGTCGCTTCTGCTGGAAGAGGGTAGCCAAAGCTATTAATCTACGGTTGCTAATTTATTGCACCATTTTGTATTAACTACATTTAGTTTGGGACTACCAATAATTTTGTGGCCTTCCCTACCATTAAATCCTGCCCTCCAGATATGATTCCTTCTCCTTGTGATGGGCTGCGCAAGTATATCACAATTCATGTTATGTTATTATGTGGGTTTTTATTTGTATTTTAGGTGTTAATATTTAAAACCCCTTCTGGTAGCATTGGATATCAGATCACATATTGCCGCCATTTTGGTGGTGTGTTACTGAGGTAATCTGGCTGACTGCCACCGAGACAGTCCCAATGGATTCCTGAACTTTGCCTCACAGATATGCAAGGAACATGTCTAATTGTAGCCACAGTTTGATTTTGCATAATATTTTGTGTAAAAAAGGTAGAGGGATACATGCAAGAAACACCACCTGGGATTGGTTGGTTCTCTAGATTTCAGAAATACAGAGGGTTTCTAGGGATCCTAGGTCATAGGTTGACACAGAGCTTTACAAATGAGGTTATTCTTCATGGCAAATAAGATGAATTCTGGATTATACCCTCTCTCCCTGCCCTTATATCAAAATGATGCCCCAAAGAATCACATTGTTTCTCCCTTGCTATGGAGTTGGGGGTGTTTAGCCCTCCAGGGAACAGAAAGATTGTTGGGTCTTTACAGGTGAAGGTACAAAAGGACTGTTAGTCCCATTAAGGGATGGGGTGTGGTGGGTTTTATGTCTGTGCAGACCACCAATTCTTCTTTTTTGTGTGGTTATTTTTCCCTGCTGTGCAGATTGGTGGTAAACCATGTAATATGTCTTCCATCTGCCCCACCACCACATGAAAAGAAACTGTTAAGCCTTGGAGAACCGCAGCCTTAAGGCCCGGCTGCGCAGGGTACGCCTGAAATCCCCGGGATTCACCTGCCTTGTCAGAAACCGAGACACAGACTCTTCGTCTGATGTAGAAGATAGTATTTATTAGCTGCAGCTAGTACAGTGGTCTTAGAAGTCGTTGGTATAACGAGGTTCAAAAGAGACTGCCACTTAACTCCGTGGCGCACAGGTTTATGTATGGTACAATTCAATGCAAAATGCAATCACAAAAGAGCATGAGACATAGGCAAATCTTACAGACAAAACTTTAAGTCTAAAGCAACTCAAGTTCCTGGTTATGTTTGTCACTCCACCCCTTAAGTAAATTACAAACGAATCCACACAATCCGATTTACGAGCAGAAAAAACACAGCTGTATGTGGTGGAAGGACAATCGTGAAACAGGAGAATGCACGAGATGTGTAGCGAAAGACAGAAGATAAGATAACTTGGAGGAACGAATGGTGTGAACCAACAGACAGTCCGGACGGGGATCAATCAGCTCAGACAGGAATTAGTGTACTTGGCCAGACCCTGACACTTGTTAGTAAACATAGGCAGAGAAGCCACCTGACACGTAATTGCAGAATGGACAGAAACATTGCGTTCGCCGCGCTGCCTGAGTGAGGGCAACACAAAATGGCGGCGATCACAAAATGGAGGCTGAGCACGAACGAATTCGTAATTTACAGAACCTCAGACCCTCATTTTGCCATTACTCAGGCAAAGACAAACCAACTCATGCTAATCTGAGTCGGAATCAGCATCGATGTTCATAAAATCCTCAAGCTGTTGCTGCATCATCATCCTAATATTCTCTGTCCTCTGGGTTGCAGGTTGTGGAACACGTAAGGTAGCCAACAGGCCACATACTGCGGGACCACATTGAACACATTGCTCCAAGGAACGTTAAGATCTTCCATCCGCAAGTTGACAATATTCCCCAAAACCATCCCATAAAGGACCAATCCCCTTTGTCTTGATGAATCGACTTGGAGATGGTATGAAATTTAGAAATGGCCTGGTATACTGCAGGAGCATCATCTGGAATATAAATGCAGCAGCTAAATCCGATCAATCTACAGACGCCTCCTCGGTCTGCTAAGATCACATCTAGCGCAATTCGATTCTGCAACGTCATAAGACGATCAGCCTGAAGCTCTGCTGTAATGTTACCTATCGCACCTGCAATAACATTAATAGTGGTCTCAACCACACAACTCAATTGCCTGATGTTTCTGCTGTTGACAATGGGCCCCAAAAGGGAAGGAATCCTTTAAGGAAGTCTCCTCCCTCTTGCCCTGCTGTGTCCTTGGCATCAAATATACCTCGGCTGTATCTAACTTTGTGGTGGTCTGACGGAGCCGTATATGTAGGGGGAAGAAGGAAAGCTATATAGCATGCTCCAGAAATGTTGGAAGGGAGCCATGTATAAGCTCTATCGCTACAAACAAAGTATGTTCCTTGAGACGGAACCAACGGAGGGAAGTCAAGGGACGAGAAGATGTAAGTGTACAAACACCTTTGCTTGATGTCAGCTTTCTTACTATTGATCTGGAGACAAAGATTACCTTGATGGGGTACAGTCCATACAGGAGAAGACTCACCCTTCTTAGTTTTGTCACCAAGCTAGAAACATAGTGGGTAATATTCCATCCTTCATAAGCTCTCTTCTCATCCAACAGAATCTTGCTCTTCTCTACAATATTAGCCATAACCACTGTACCTTTAATCAAGGAGCTACGGCTAAAGTCCAATCCATTCCAAGAAGTCTTCATAGGGCTACTAAGTCTGTTGTGGTATGCGGCTGAAAACATAGTCTGGTAAGCCCAAGCTGAACCTTCATATGAAAAGGGAGGAACCAAATATGGCATCCCCTTTTTCGTATTGTGTGGCATAGGTCCGCACACCCAACAGTCAGTCATATTAATAGCCAACTGATGTTGGTGCAACAACAGAATGAACGTATTGTTCATATATTCAGCTCTCCTTATCTGTTCGTGAGGGGGTAGAGAATGCATTATATGTGAGAAGACAGAAAGACGAGAAAGCAAAGAAGTCATAGAATCGGTGACATTTTTTGGTTGCAAAATATGTACGATCCAACCTATGCAGGCTAATAAAACACACAAAAGCATAAAAACACACAAAGTTATGCCAAATCAACTACGCAATAATTCACAATATTTTAATCTCATTTCCTGCTTCCTATTTTCTCTACCTACGATTATTGTACCGTCCATCTTTATCTAAAAATAAATGTCGCTCACGGCAATCTTCCTCAATCACTCAGCTACTTACTTCTGTATATCCTGAGGCGCTAGCCACTTACTAAAAGAACAACAGTCTGAGTCTCCTACCGTGACCCTGCGACGGAGACAGATGGCACATCTGATACTAAATATCACAAAACAAAAAGGTCAAAAGGACCCAAAAGAATGTCTCTGAGCACTAAAGAGAAAACAAAAAATGTTCAAAGTGTTCAGTTCCTCTGATTAGCTCTCGGCCTCAGATTGTAGCGTGTTTTGCTCGGCACGGTCTGGTCCTTGAACAAAGTTTGTGGATTGGTAGTGTCTATTTGACGGTGCGCAGGCACAGCGGCTTGAAGAATATCATCATCTGCTTCTTCAGACTGAGTTCCATAAATTTGAGCGTCACTGAAAGGCACAAAACAAGGAACCGCTGCAGTGTCCGATTCTCTCTAAGCATGGGCCGAAAATCCGTTCCGCTCGCGGATTTTGCGGATTTTCGCGAACTTACCGAAAATCCGCAAATTCGCACGCAGCGGATTTTTTTTTCTTGGTGATACAATTTTGCGGCGCGCTGCGTTTACTTACCGTCATTCAGCGTTTACCGAGTTGTTTTTCTCGATATTTTGCGAGTGCTGCGCCATTTTGGTTCTTGCTGCGGGATCCCGCGGGAATTTGGCGAGCGCGATTTCGTCTTGGGATTGTGCTGATTTTTCTGTGATTTTCGTTTTTTGGGCCTGTTGTTGTGGCCTTTTCACTAGGGGTAGTGAGTGTTGCATGGGCTAGTCTTTTTGTGGGTTGCCTTGAATTTAAACATCATGGAGGGGCTGGATGGCTTGGGATTGTGCTGATTTTTCTGTGATTTTCGTTTTTTTGGGGTGTTCATGGGGACAGGCCATGTGGGTGGGGGCCATTTTGAGTGCTGCTACAGGCCCTGGCCATGTGCTGGGAGGGAGGGGGCCATTTTGAATACAGGCAGTGTTGTTAGGCCTGCAACCAGTTTGCCTAGTTTTCAACCTTTATGTCCAGGGGTAGTGAGTGTTGCATGGGCCTAGTCTTTCTGTGGGTTGTCTTGAATTTAAACATCATGGAGGGGCTGGATTGCTTGGGATTGTGCTGATTTTTCTGTGATTTTCGTTTTTTGGGCCTGTTGTTGTGGCCTTTTCACCAGGGGTAGTGAGTGTTGCATGGGCTAGTCTTTATGTGGGTTGTCTTGAATTTAAACATCATGGAGGGGCTGGATGGCTTGGGATTGTGCTGATTTTTCTGTGATTTTCATTTTTTTGGGGTGTTCATGGGGACAGGCCATGTGGGTGGGGGCCATTTTGAGTGCTGCTACAGGCCCTGGCCAGGTGCTGGGAGGGAGATGGCCATTTTGAATACAGGCAGTGTTGTTAGGCCTGCAACCATTTTGCCTAGTTTTTAACCTTTATGCCCAGGGGTAGTGAGTGTTGCATGGGCCTAGTCTTTCTGTGGGGTGTCTTGAATTTAAACATCATGGAGGGGCTGGATGGCTTGGGATTGTGCTGATTTTTCTGTGATTTTCGTTTTTTTGGGGTGTTCATGGGGACAGGCCATGTGGGTGGGGGCCATTTTGAGTGCTGCTACAGGCCCTGGCCAGGTGCTGGGAGGGAGATGGCCATTTTGAATACAGGCAGTGTTGTTAGGCCTGCAACCATTTTGCCTAGTTTTTAACCTTTATGCCCAGGGGTAGTGAGTGTTGCATGGGCCCAGTCTTTCTGTGGGGTGTCTTGAATTTAAACATCATGGAGGGGCTGGATGGCTTGGGATTGTGCTGATTTTTCTGTGATTTTCGTATTTTTGGCCTGTTGTTGTGGCCTTTTCACCAGGGGTAGTGACTAGTGAGTGTTGCATGGGCCTAGTCTTTCTGTGGGGTGTCTTGAATTTAAACATCATGGAGGGCATGGGATTGTGCTGATTTTTCAGTTTTTTTCTGATTTTTTTTGGGGTGTATAACTGAACTGATGTTTCTCTGTCTTCCATTGCTTTTAGGTGCGCAAGACTCAAGAGAACCACCAGTGCCAGGAAGAAGTCCTGCAGCGGTGTGTGTGTGCAGCATAACGTCACGCGACGTCACGTCTGGCCACAGACAACTCTGCAACTCGTGCAACTGCTGCCTGCTGTTCTGACCTGCTCTGAAGAAGATGGCCCCAAAAAAAGTTCTCCGTAGCTCCTCTAGCAAGAAAGTTGCCAGTAAGGAGCAGAAGACGCAAGTTACCAAGGAGGCTGGTGTGCCGGCCGCCGTGTTTTTTGGGAGTAAAAAAAAAAAGTACGCCTGCAGCAGCAGCGGGATCTGCTGGGGACCAGGCTGGGAGCAGCACCCCCGCTCCATTGGGCTCAGTGCCTCCTCCACCACCACCACGCCAACTTAAGTCCAAGCCCTTGAGTGCTGCAGAGGCAGTCAGTGTACTTCTTCAATCACCATTGACCAGTGATGTTGGCTCATCGCAAGAAAGTAGCAGCAATGTCCCTGAATCAACACAGGTTGTTGTAACTCATCTGACAAGTGTTAAACAACCAAAGCCGCAACAACAACCACATGTGCAAGTACAAGCCCAAGTACATGTGGAAGGAGAGGCAGCGCAAGGAGATGCGCAAGCAGAGGTGCATGGAGGGTCACAAGTGCCCACAATAGTTGTTCCTCCCGAAGTAGGGGCACATCAGGAAATCGACAATCAAGCCGAGGTATCATTGGAAGCCACTCCTCCTGATGATCATTCATTGTCTTCCACATCCCTAGCAAGGAAAAGATCAAGGTTGGTGTCTACATCTTCTTCAAGCCCACCTCCTTCTGATGATCTGGATGAAGATTGGTAACCATCACGGCCGTCTGAGTGTGAGGCACACCATGATCTGACAAAGGTACTTAAGCATAAAAGGAAGGTCGTCGAAAAACTCATAGTTATGGAGTGTGATGAGGCTCAACAATAAGTGGCGGATACTCCTGCTGATGAAGACTCTCACAACGACGACGCAGTCATCATAAAGGTCACTGCAGCCCCAGCGGGCATGCAGCAAAAAGGCATTTTGACCCTAGCCCGAGAAGCTGCCGAGTGTGATGATGTTGTCGATGAGGAGGCAATGGAAGAAACACCACAATCATTGGAGTTAACTAGTTCACCAACACCTACCGCTTCCATATTTCTTAGTCGCCAGAAGGGACCTCCATCCACCTCGACCTCAATTAGTGGTGGTGAAAGTGCAAAACGTACTGAAGTTCGGCAATCCACATCCTCCACTTCATCAGGCATTAGCAGCAGGACCACCACCACCAGTATCGCCGCCTCCTCCGGCCCCCAAAGACATTTCAAGTCCGCAGTTTGGGACTTTTTTAGTGTTTGCCCAAAAAAGGAAAACGTTACCATTTGTAGCATTTGTAAGTTGGCAGTTAGTCGTGGTAAGTTTGGTTCCAACTATGGTACCGGAGGCCAGAGAGGTCATCTTGAAAGAAAGCACGCTGTCAAATGGTTTGCGCACCTACAGGCGATCAAGGAAGCCCGAATTGCACGTAATGCTGTTTCATCTGATGATGACGAGGAGGAAGAAGTCGTGTCAAACACTTCACTTACACCCAGTACCCCTGTCAGCAGCACACCCCATGTGAGCCACACTAAGAGTGTGGGAGAGAGTGAAACACCAATGCGAAAAAGTTCATCAGCGAGCGTAACTGGGTCGAAGATATCATCATCATCCCGTAAATGCTTGGTCCAGGGCAACATTAAAAAGATTTTGTTTACAGAAGCGCAATATGAACGCAACCACCCACTGACGCGTCTGTATAACACTAAGCTGGCTAAAATGCTAGCTCTGGACCTTCTCCCTTTTTCTTTTGTAGAAGGGGTTGGTTTTCTAGAATTAGTGGCAGCGCTCTGCCCTAAATGGAAGGTTCCTAGCCGGTTCTATTTTGCCAGAGTTGCGGTTCCAGCACTACATGAAGATGTGCTGGAGTTGATTGGGGCAGCTTTGCAGAAGAGTGCTGTTCACACTATACATCTGACAACAGACATGTGGACCAGTGGTGCAGGCGCTGATTACATGTGCATCACTGCACACTGGGTCTCTTTTTCAGGGGTTAAAGCAAAGCTGAACACAGGTGTTGACCCGGACCAAGTTTTTAAAGCTGCTCGGAAACATGCAACACTAACCATGTTTGGTTTGGAGAAATGTCACACAGCACAAAACACTTTGGATGAGTTTAACACAAAGGTCCTTGACTGGCTGTCCCCAAAAAAATGCCAGATTGGTTATGTTTCCACGGATAATGGCGCCAATGTAGTTTAGGCCATGGAGCTGGGTCAGTATTTCAGAGTGCCGTGTTTGGCGCACTGTATAAACCTGGTTGTCAAAAAATTCTTGAGTGATAGAGACAGTCCAGCGTGCGAGGTAGTGGAGACCTGCCGAAAAATGTGCAACCATTTCAGCTATTCTTTTGAGGCCCAGTAGTATCCGAGGAGCCTGCTACATGAACGTTGAATGCCAGTGAAAGCACTCATCCAGGAGGTGGCAACACGTTGGAACTCAACCTTCTACATGCTTGAGCGTCTGTATGAGCAGTATACGGTACTCGATCAATATTTCTTAACACAGGGTACAGCTCAGAAGGACCTGAGGATGGGTGCGGAGCAATGGGACATAGTTAAAAGCCTGACACGCATGCTTCGTCCTTTTGAGGTCTTCACGCGTGCAGTCAGCAAGGAGGACTGTAATTTGGGAAAAGCTATCCCATTGTTGTACATGCTGGAGCACCAACTGAAGGAGGTGTGTTCTGTGTTTCAAAAAGATGAAAAAAACAAAGACCCTTTTGTTTTGGCAGAGAAATCATTAGAGCTCCTACAAGGTGATGAACGTCTTAAAATGATCCCCTGGGCACTAACTCTTTGAGAGGAGTTCTAGACCTGGATTACCCGGACAGCGGATTTTAGCGCTGCTACGGGGATCCAAACAAACATTGCCGCCATCACTCGGCACTTTAGGCCACGCCCACTATTGGAGGCCACGCCCCCCGTCTACGTTATAAGGAAGCGCTGAATACAAGCGCATTTGATACACTTTTGACCATCTCCTTAGGAGGAAAGCCGGTAGGATATTTGCCACATTTTTTAAAACTATTTAGAAAACTTACTTCCATTTTAACTGCACGTTCTCCCCCTGGGCACTAACTCTTTGAGAGGAGTTCTAGACCTGGATTACCCTCACAGCGGATTTTAGCGCTGCTACGGGGATCCAAACAAACATTGCCGCCATTACTCAGCACTTTAGGTCACGCCCACTATTGGAGGCCACGCCCCCCGCCTACGTTAAAAGGAAGCGCTGAATACAAGCGCATTTGATACACTTCTGACCATCTCCTGAGGCGGAAAGCCGGGAGGATATTTGCCACATTTTTTAAAACTGTTTAGAAAACTTACTTTGATTTTAACTGCACGTTCTCCCCGTGGGCACTAACTCTTTGGGAGGAGTTCTAGACCTGGATTACCCGCACAGCAGATTTTAGCGCTGCTACGGGGATCCAAACAAACATTGCCGCCATCACTCGGCACTTTAGGCCACGCCCACTATTGGAGGCCACGCCCCCCGCCTAGGTTATAAGGAAGCGCTGAATACAAGCGCATTTGATACACTTCTGACCATCTCCTGAGGCGGAAAGCCGGGAGGATATTTGCCACATTTTTTAAAACTGTTTAGAAAACTTACTTTGATTTTAACTGCACGTTCTCCCCCTGGGCACTTACTCTTTGAGAGGAGTTCTAGACCTGGATTACCCGCACAGCGGATTTTAGCGCTGCTACGGGGATCCAAACAAACATTGCCGCCATCACTCGGCACTTTAGGCCACGCCCACTATTGGAGGCAACACCCCCGCCTACGTTATAAGGAAGCGCTGACTACAAGTGCATTTGATACACTTCTGACCATCTCCTGAGGCGGAAAGCCGGGAGGATATTTGCCACATTTTTTAAAACTGTTTAGAAAACTTACTTTGATTTTAACTGCACGTTCTCCCCCTGGGCACTAACTCTTTGAGAGGAGTTCTAGACCTGGATTACCCGCACAGCGGATTTTAGCACTGCTACGGGGATCCAAACAAACATTGCCGCCATTACTCGGCACTTTAGGTCACACCCACTATTGGAGGCCACGCCCCCCGCCTACGTTAAAAGGAAGCGCTGAATACAAGCGCATTTGATACACTTCTGACCATCTCCTGAGGCGGAAAGCCGGGATGATGTTTGCCACATTTTTTAAAACTGTTTAGAAAACTTACTTTGATTTTAACTGCACGTTCTCCCCCTGGGCACTAACTCTTTGAGAGGAGTTCTAGACCTGGATTACCCGCACAGCATATTTTAGCGCTGCTACGGGGATCCAAACAAACATTGCCGCCATCACTCGGCACTTTAGGCCACGCCCACTATTGGAGGCCACGCCCCCGCCTACGTTATAAGGAAGCGCTGAATACAAGCGCATTTGATACATTTCTGACCATCTCCTGAGGCGGAAAGCCGGGAGGATATTTGCCACATTTTTTAAAACTGTTTAGAAAACTTACTTTGATTTTAACTGCACGTTCTCCCCCTGGGCACTAACTCTTTGAGAGGAGTTCTAGACCTGGATTACCCGCACAGCGGATTTTAGCGCTGCTACGGGGATCCAAACAAACATTGCCGCCATCACTCAGCACTTTAGGCCACATCCACTATTGGAGGCCACGCCCCCCGCCTACGACCCTTGCTAGCACTACCCTACGCTTATAAAACATGAGCATTCCCAGGAAGCGCAGCGGACGAGCGCAGCGGGAGTGCCGTTTGCGCGCCGAAGGCGCGCCTAAGGCAAGCCCGTCTGCGCACGTCCGCGACCAGACTGCGGCCGGGGCCAGACATGCTGCCTGTAAAGGAGTACAAGAAAAAAGGATAGTGTGGTCAGGTGAGGACTTAAGGGCACTCAATCTTTCATCTGAGCGTTGCCCTCACGAAATTGACCTTCAGACCACCGCGCCCCCCCTGATTTGTGGGACATGCGGACTATCTTTTGGTCTAAGAGATATGGCGAGGCCCCCCAAACCCAAACTTTTAACTCAGAAAGGACTCAGAGCAGGCTTACTGAATTGCAGATCCCTAGTCAAACATTCAGATGATGTTTGGCTATTACTAGAAGAGCAGGAGTGGGACGTCCTGTTTTTAACAGAAACTTGGATTAAGGAAGATAACATGACAGCTATTGCGCTAGCAGTCCCTCTGGGTTTTAAAATATGTCTCGCCAACCGCCCAGGCGCAAAAAGAGGTGGAGGTGTTGCTATTATTTTTAAAGAGCAACTAACACTTACATCCTCGGCCCCTACCTTAACTCAGAGAATTGAGGGCCTTCACTTCTGTTTTCAGGTAAGCCCTCAGCTATCGTTAGCAGGATTGGTGATTTACCGACCTCCTGGCGGTGAAGACCCCAATCTCCTTGCTCTGCTAGACACGATTGTCCAGAGCTCCCTCCTCCACCCTCAATTTATTGTGGTAGGAGATTTCAACATCCATATGGACAAAACAGATTGTGCTGTAGCAGAGCTGCTTAGATCTACATTAATTACAGCCAATCTTAGGCTGATTAATGAGGGCCCGACGCACACTGCAGGCCACACGCTCGATCTCATTTTTTCTAATATTAAGGAGGTGCAACCAGAGGCGCCACTACCTCTGACTTGGTCAGACCACGCACTGGTCCCATTCAAACTGAACATGGCATGTGACATTCCAGCTTCAAGTAAATGTTATTTCCTGAAGAGACAATGGAAAAAATTGATTCCTGACATCATGGGCCCTGTCCTGGCACAGAACACCCCGTCTCTCACTGCCAACGCGAATATAGATGCACAGCTTCTTAACGAGTGGGTCGGGAAGATGGTTTCTTCCATTGCACCGGCCTCATGAGCGCTATCAAAGAGAGACTCCCCCTCAGCCCCCTGGTTCTCGCAAGACTTGAGGAAAGAGAAAGCAGCCTATAAAAAGCTAGAAAGACTTTGGAGAGCAAACTACGGGATGGAAGAAAAAATTATATACAAGGAAGCATCCAAAAAACTTCGGAAAGCTATCAGATTATCTAAAAGACAATTCTTTGCTGAATGTATTCAGCAGGCAGAACATTCCAGCAAACAGGTCTTTAGGGTGGTACAGTCTTTTTTTAAGCCCAATTGCATCGAAAGGGAGGTCCCTCCGTCATCTACTCTATGCGAAAACATCTCTGAGTTCTTCGACCAAAAAATCAAAAAAGTGTACGAATCCTTTAGGCCAGAAACTAAAACGGTGAAATCAGACCTGGTGATTAAAAATGAGCTGGATGTAACTTTCTCCCAATTCACGAATGTTTCCCTTAGTGAGGTGAGACAAGAACTCACCCGATGCAAATCCCGCTCGCCTGATGACCCTTGTCCAGCCAAACTATGGGGCTCCATAGCTGAGTTTGTTGCCCCCATAATACAACAAATCTGGAACTCATATACCGTCTCGGGAGTATTCCCGAGTGTTTGGAAACACGCTACTCTCCTCCCACTGAAAAAAAAGCCTAGTGGGGATCCAGATGACCTTAGTAATCTTCGCCCGATCTCGTTGCTAGCTGCTCCTGGAAAAATGCTGGAGAAAGTAATACAGCGCCAGCTGAGCAAATTCATAGAACTAAACAAGATACTTCATGAGACACAATCAGGATTTCGTCCCGGCTTTAGTACGGAGACTGCCGAGTCAGTAAGGTGGTCGATGGATGCAGGTAACTCAGCTATGCTGGGACTCCTGGATCTGTCGGCCGCCTTCGACAGGGTGGACCACGCCAGACTACTGAGACGTCTGGCCGAGATAGGTATCTGTGACAAAGCACTGGGATGGATACATTCCTATCTGTCCCAGAGAACACAGAAGGTGGCACTAGGGACGGCCTCTTCAGTGCCTAAAGTCATCAGTTGCGGAGTCCCGCAAGGGTCGGCACTCAGCCCCCTTTTGTTCAATGTCTACCTGGCCCCTCTCTTCACGTTGATTGCCAACTGGGGTGTCAAGGCAATTTCGTATGCCGATGACACCGTGTTGGTATTCCCGTTTTCGGAAGTGTCGCAGGAGTCCTTTTCTAACTTTAAAGGCTGTCTCCAAGATATAGCCTGTTGGATGAACACAAATAAATTAAAATTAAATGCCAATAAGACTGAAGTAATCTTTTTTGGCAAAGGCCCCACTCCTCCCTCAGAACTTTGGTGGCCTACTGAGATGGGCCAAGCTCCCTTACCCAGCAGTACGGCAAAAAATTTGGGAGTGAGGTGGGACGATAGCTTGTCCTTTACCTCGCACATCCAACAGGTTGCCGGCTGCTGCTTGAGTAAACTGAGGAACCTCCGCAAGATACTGAGACTCCTCCCGGAGAGTTGCCGAAAAACTATAATCTATGCCACTGTTACATCTAGGCTGGATTACGCCAACGGACTCTATCTAGGGCAACCGAAATACTTGACACAAAAACTTCACGGAATCCAAAACGCGGCTGCGAAACTGCTGCTGCGAATCCCTTTTAAGCAGTCAGTCTCTCCGGATTTACGATCACTGCACTGGCTTCCTGTTGCCAGCAGAATCAAATTTAAGGCACTTACGCTGGCCTTCAGATCGCTGCATGTCTCCTGCCCAGAGTACCTGAAAAGCCGGCTCCCGAGATACTCCCAAGCCCGAGCGCTGCGCTCCAATTGCCGTGTTCAACTGGCTGTCCCACGAATTAGAAGGGCTCGACTAGGGGGTCGATCCTTTTTGGCAAATGTTGCCTCACTATGGAACGCACTACCACCAGCAATCCAACAATCCCCCTCCGAAATTTGCTTCAAGAAGCTGCTAAAGACTTGGCTTTTCAACCAACCTCGCTAACTCTCACTCTTCCGTTTTTTAGGTCATTTGTGTTCTTTAGCGCTGGGACACCTCCTAGTGAGGTAGCTGTTCGCGCTCTATAAAATGCAGTATTATTATTATTATTATCCACTCAAACCAGCATTACATTTGCGCTACTATTCTGGATCCACGCTACAAAAAGGCGCTGGCAGGCCGAGCATTCTTTCCTTTTGATGATGAACATGTTCCAAAGTACAAACGTTGGCTAGCCTTGTCAGCCAAGAGGTTTGAAAGAGAACGGCAGAAAATTGAAGGAAAAGGCAGCACATCAGCATTAGCAGGCCATCCCCAGTCAAAACAATCCACTTCTGCACCTGTGGCTGTGGCACAAGTGACCTCTCAGCCGTTAAAGACACCGGCAACCGGATCATCTGCACAAGACACAACAGAAACATTGGAGGCTGAAGATGATTGGCTAGCTCGGCTTGGGTTTGGTTCTCAAAAGGTCACATCAACAGCTAAGCAAAGTGGAGGAACCTTGGAGGAGGACTTTGAGTCGATGGTGAAGGACTATCTGAATGACTCAACAGAGGTCTATGTTAATGGTGACCCATTGGCGTACTGGCATGGGAAAAAAGAATTGTGGCCACTGCTCTCTAACCTGGCTTTAAACTACTTGTCTTGCCCACTCGCAAGCGTGTCTTCTGAACGTGTTTTCAGTGCTGCTGGTGCCATTGTAACTCCCAAACGGAGCCGCCTCTCGCCCAAAAATGTGGAGAGGTTAAAAATGATCAAGATGAATCAGCACCTCATACCACCAGATTACAGAGTACGAGAAAGCGCGCCGGATGAAGACGAGGTGAACAGCAACGTAGATGAGGGAATTTCTACTCTGTCAGGTGACACTGAGCTCACCCTGCCTGAATTCGCAGAGTATAAAGACGAAGCCTTATTCTTATTCCTGGACCTTAACACCGAGCCCTGAAAATGAGACAATGAATCAATAACTTTCTTTTTCGTCCTTATTCACTTTCATTCCTGTGTGTCTGTCTTTCTTTGTTGTGCACAGTTAATATAATTCAAACTTTAATCACCTAATCACAAAAACAAGCCCATCAGCAGAACTGTCTTCACTTGTTTTCTTATTGATTTGAAGGTGCCGCAGTCTGCATTCCTCAGGTTCACAAGTTCAGAAGAACATGCTCCGCTATCCTCCTCCTCCAGACTCCTATTTCCATCAAAGCAGAGGGCTGGATTACGCCCAATGAAGAAAGACTCAGCACTTGTGGGGGTGTTCTACTTCTTTGCGGGTGAGTTGACGGCTCTGGGGCCATTGCTGGGAAGCTCCAATACTGGATAAAAGTGGTTTGGACCAAATCGGAGGCAGAATTTTTTTTGTGTTTTTGATGACTTGCTTGCCTTTGAGGAGCTCTTTGGGGGGGTTCCGGCTGTTTGTGGGTGAATTTTGGGGTCTGGGAGCACTGCTGGTACAGTCTAATCTTGATTGCATTTGCTTTTCAGGAAATCTGTGGTGGAAAACTGGAGTTATGGCCTAGCTGTACTGCGCGTTTGGACCGAAGGCCGAAAAATATTGTAAGTATGAGATTTTGCTTTTGGGCTGTTTGGGGGTGTTGTGCTTTTTGGCGGGTGGGTTGGCAGGTCTTGGGGCATTCCTGGGAAGGTCTAATACCGGATAGAAGTGGTTGGGACTAAAATCCACGCTGATTTTTTTTTTGCTATTTCTGACATTTTGCTCAATGTAGCGTTTTTGGGGGCCTGTTTGGGGGGCTTCCTGGTGTTTGCGGGTGGGTTTCGGGGTCTGGGAGCAATGCTGGCTACAGATATTTTAGTTTGCAAGAGGTTTGAAGCAAATCCATGGTGGCAGAGGGGAGTTAGGGCCTAGCTGCAGAGTGCGCGCGGAGTGATTTGGGAAATTGGCAAAAAAATAACTAAGTCCCCATTTTTGTACTTTTGCTCTTTGGCTGTTTGGGGGTCTTCTACTCGTTTTCTCCTGGGTTGATGGCTCTGGGGCCATTGCTGGGAAGCTCTAATACCGGATAAAAGTGGTTTGGACCAAATCAGAGGCAGAATTTTTTGTGTGTTTTTGATGACTTGCTTGCCTTTGAGGTGCTTTTTGGGGGCGTTCCGGCAGTTCGTGGGTGAGTTTTGGGGTCTGGGAGCACTGCTGGGACAGTCTAATCTTGATTGCATTTGCTTTTAAGGAAATCCGTGGTGGAAAACTGGAGTTATGGCCTAGCTGTACTGCATGTTTGGACCGAAGGCCGAGAAATATTGTAAGTATGACATTTTGCTTTTGGGCTGTTTGGGGGTGTTGTTCTTTTTGGCGGGTGGGTTGGCGGGTCTTGGGGCATTCCTGGGAAGGTCTAATACCGGATAGAATTGGTTGGGAGTGGACAAAATCCATAAGGAAAAGCCTTTTGGCACTTTTTGTAACTTAGGGTTCGTTAGGGTTAGCCCTAACAGCAGGATTGCATGTGTTTTGGGGTGGTCTAGATTTTTGCAACTGAGTTCTGGGGTCTTAGAGCACTTGTGAGAATTTGTAATTTTAGTTGAAAGTCATTTGAAGAAAATCCATGGTGGGAAAGGGGGGATTTGGCATAGTTAAAGAAAGCCTCTGCCACTATTCTTAACTTAGGGCTTGTTAGGGTTAGAAGTATTTCTATTGCATGTGTTTGGGTGGGGGGGTTTTCGAGTCTTGGAGCGATGCTGGCTATGGATACTTTTGCTTGCTTGCAAGTGGTTTGAATACAATCCACAGTGGGTAAGGGGGTATTTGGGCCTACTTTTACTTTCAAAGTACGTTTTGTCACCAATTTTCTGCTAGGCCTCGTTTTTTGAGATCTGATTGGGCGTCTTCTACATTTTTGCAACTGGCTTTAGTAAGGTTCTGGGTGGAAGCACTGCTGGGAAGGTCTAATTTTGTTCTAAAACACAGTTTACAGTACACCTAGCTTGAGGGGAAAGATCCGCTAAATTAATTTACCCATACTTATTTATCCTTGAAAAGGTGACTCAGACAGAGTACGCACTTTCAAAAATGTTGTACTGTCTATTAGGAAAATCAAAGTGTGACTTTTTGCACTACACAGCGTACATACCTTATATTTATTTATCAGTGCTGTTTTTCGTTCAATAATTACAGGCCGGGTTTCAGTCTGCAATGGGGAAAAAAGGATGGAGTCAGGCTTCACATTAGCGAGCCGCAATTCAGCATCCGCCAGGCAGGCAGTGGACAGGGTGTCTTCTGATCACCAACATTGATGGACGAAGCGTCAGCTGGAATGGAGGAGTGCTGCTAAAAGAGGAATTGGTTGCTGCATGCAACTTACTTACCAAATTCAACAGGACAACTACAACAATACAGATACAGTATCTATTCTTTTATTCAATGAGTGTGTGTGACTGCATTTCTTGGATCTCTCTCTGCTTATAAATTAATCCCTACAGCCATTCTATAGGTTTTACTTTGGGTATTTTTTAAACCTAGTTTAATGTAGCCCTGTACTGTCACATTCTGTCATTCACGGTTGTCAAAAGTACTACTTACTTTTCTGTAACAATGCATTCAGTAGTGCATGCACTTCCTTTATGTCACGTAAAAGATTTATGGTTAGCTTTGTACCCAAAAATGTCTTTATGTTCAATTATTGTTTGTCCATGCTGTGCTTTTTTTTTTCTCTCAACAAAACCTACCCAAAAAGAAACCCCCATTCCTATCCATTTTACAAACCCTAACCCTCTTCCCCCAGGATGTGTGGTTTTGCTTGATGTGTGACTAAATGACATCAATAATTCCACATACTTGCTGGGGAGGATAAGGTCATAGCAACAGGCTGGTGAAGGAATCCGAGGATATATTCTAGACCTACTCAGCTTCAGTACTATTTCTTGTAGTAGTAGCCAATGTCAAAGAAATCCTACACAAGTACAAGTTATACTATCAATACTTTACCATTTGTTAGGCTACATTGTGGCACTGTTGTAGTCTAGTGTACTGTCACCTGCTATATTCTCTATCGTACCGTTGTAATGCTACGGTAAGGACAAACCATGTTTCATTTTCTTTTTTTCCATAGCCATGCAACTGCCACTGTGTCACACCACTAGTACCACCGCAATGAGGAGGAAATTTCAGCCGCCCTGGATTGCAACCTTAATCGCCATTTCACGTGGAGCCAGCCCTGGGCCTAGCCCTACTTTCAAACAGAAATTACAGGTAAGATAAGCGTTTGGTTGGAGGTAGTATAATGGAGTATTAGGAGAGACGAGAGATTGACGGTAATACTACTAAAGTCCTAGGACTATTCAGGAAAACAAACTTACTGTTAAACCCCCACCCACCAGACTCAAAAGCAGTAAAAAACAGGTATGGTGAGATAAAGTTTCAAAAAGTATATTTTTATAGCCCTAACAAAATAATCTCCCGCAAGACCCTCCCTAACCCCAATGATTGTCCTTCAAAAGTCCCCAAAAAACCCAACCCCCAATTCCCACCCCCCAAAAGTCTCTAAAAAAGGGGCAAGGGACACTATGGCAGGGTGCTGTTGACTTTAGCAGCCAGGGCATCATGCTTTTTGCGGAGGGTGGCATGTTCGAAGCGGAGGCCCTCCACCAAGTTCTTATAGTTCAGGACCTCCTGCTCCAGGTAGGACACTATGAGGGATAAGCGGCGCCGGCGTGCCTTGCAAATCCTGTGGGGGGGCAGCTGCTGTCTTTGCTGCTCGGCGGTGGCGTTTGGCTTTGTTAGCCCGGCTCCATACCGCTGGAGCACTTCGCTGGCTGGCAGCCCGCATGGAGGAGGATGCAGCTGTCCCAGTGGACGTTGTTGTAGTGCCAGACTGCGTCTCCTCCTCCTCCAGGGCCACCAGCCGCCGATATTCAGCGACAGTGGCATCCAGCCTCGTT
Organism: Lissotriton vulgaris; assembly: GCF_964263255.1. Classification (NCBI taxonomy): domain Eukaryota; kingdom Metazoa; phylum Chordata; class Amphibia; order Caudata; family Salamandridae; genus Lissotriton; species Lissotriton vulgaris. The sequence continues at coordinate 475,244 of NW_028253978.1, forward strand.
GCCGGGCCATTCGAGCCAGCTCCTTCCTCCTTGATGGCCTCTTGCATTTGGATGGACCAACTATATGAAGAAAGAAAGACATAGTCTGTAACCAATGCTCCTTAGGATTAACACAAAATGATTGAGCAGAAAGTTGTCACAGTACAAGTAGCAAATTGAAAGCACAGTACATAACTATTGAGGACAGTATCTATGTAACCTCCGACTTCTTCACCCTTGCTCTAACATTAGTGGGAGTTTTAGGAACAAATTCTACGAGCACTATGGACTTTCATTACAGTCGACTATGACAGTACACCAGTCTTATTCTTCTTCTTCTCTCTTGTTTAGGAAAATTGGTACGTTATCTTATGCAAGCCGGCATAATGCCAGCGCAGTGAACTTGCACCCAAGAAAAACAGACGCACACCATGGGGAGTGAGACAGACTTGCGTTACTGTACTGGTCCAGTACATGCAGGTGGTGAAGCTCTTACTTTTCTATTACGGGTGGCACTGAGAATACTCTGTTAAAAGGGCTACTGCTTAATTAATTTAGCTTTCACCCTACAGTGCAAATGAGTATTAGAAAAGGAAAATGAAGAAGCTAAATAATCTGATTATCTATCACTTCACATGGGATGTATTTGATGACATATGGGATGGCTTTAGGTGATTTTCTTATTATTGAGTGAACAGTGATACACCCACACATGAACGACGTACTACTACTAAACTAAAGTTATTAAGAGAGGTAGGGAGTGTCCACCGTAATAACCGGATATATGCTGTGCTTGCAGTTGCAATACAAACGGCTGCTACTATTCATGGTAGTATTTGGACAAAATTACAACTTCTTTTCCTTGCCTTTCCTACACTGGAACGGACGTGCGGGTGCGGTGTTACATGCTCTTCAAAGTAACACTTAGTTCATCCAGTGATCGTCTACTCTCTCTAGATACACATATGCTATCTAAGAGTCAGATAGTACCATGAATGATCCAGGCATCCATCCATTCAAAGTATATGCACACATACAGTTTCTGTTTCACCCACCCAGGCTGTTCCCCTTTCCACCCATCCTTGCTTCATCATTCACCCAGCCATGCACCATACCATATTCTTTCCTTCCCAGCCACCTCGGGGACCAAGCAAACACATATCATTCTTCTTTGCCAGTCATCATTACATTTCTCGTCCTTCCACACTTACTTACACCCTTCTTTCGCTTTTCGTTCATCCCATCCATCAAGTTCATCTCAGATCTGATTGGGATTCTTCTCGCCAAAAAACTTCACAGCTAAGTCGAAGTACATTTAGAGGAGGCTACTACCTGGTTTATTTATAATACACCCGTGCAGAAAGCACACTCTGCAGTCTTCAATCTCAATGAGTAAGGAATATATAGCTTACCTCTGCCCGCCACCACCGTGTCATCCCCCACAGATTTGTCCGGCACTTCCACCGCCTCCTCCCCAGAGTTGTCCTCCTCGTCCAATGCCACCCCCACCTCCGCGCTGGCCCTGCCTCCAGATGTTCCACCTACAAAGTACATTTAATAATGTTAGAATACACCACTCACTACTATATAATATTTGGTCTAGGAGGAAGAAAGAAATGTGAAAAAAACAGTATACAATTTAATAATTTGTGACTGTCTACTCTAAAGTAAAAATGTCCCTTTTTCCAGGGAAGGCTGTTGTCTTGCTGCACCTTTTGGCACAACTGATGAATGCTTGCTTTTTATTTTTAACACGCACCACTTTTTCTCCTAACAGACAGAAGCTTGGCTTCAAAGAACACGAGCAGGATCAAGTTCAAACCAGGTGAGAGCTCGGCTCGACCACAAGAAATGTGTCCAATTAATCGTCAGCACTAAGCACTTTTCCATTTTCAGTTAAACGTTTACTTTTATGACAAACTTGATTTTAATAAATGTGTTTACTTTTAAACAAGCTTTTAAACTTAAATAGACTCTGTGGTTTTTGGTCCTCCAGACTAGAGTGGATGAGCTAAAGGTTTTGCAATTTTTTCAAGCATTAGTCCGTGCCTCTGACATCATTGGGGAATAATCATATTCATCGGTGACTTTGGGAGCTAAATGACTCTGCCACACTATCTAGTAAGTAAGGAGATTGGGCGTTCAACTACAAAGTCTGTTATCACTGAGGTATGTGGAAAGTCTAACAGCACCTATTATAATTGATAAGCTAAGAAATGCATTATTTAGTGTCCATAGTTCTGTTTGTGCAGATTTGTCCCTGCAACAGTAGTAGAATGGATTGTCCTCCTATCCAAACCAAAAGTAAAGTAGTATCTTATTCTTTCTTGGTGGTCATTCACCTTTTTATTGTTGGCAATTGTCAAAGCATAAACATTTAGAATACTTGAAAATACATTATGGACAATCCCAGAGGACTGCACTCTGTGCATAGAGCTATTGCTGACTAGAATGGGAGTCCAATGGAATTGCCAAATGTGCAATCTTAGTTAGCTACACAGACAGACTAATAAGAATAATCTAGTAATACCACACGGAGTCACAGTCGAGGCAGGATAAGAATTTAGATCCAGTCTACAAGAATATCAAAGACGATTTAGAAAAAATCGAATGAGGAACGCTGGGAAAAAATAAGTACTCTATATTAAAATTAAAACTTACTGGGGCCAGCAAAGGAGCCCTCGCCTGCCCGATCCTGGCCTGTATCCTCAACAGCACCCTCCTCCTCCTCCTCCTGTGTCCTCCTCTTGCCCCTGGGGGAAACTGATGTACAACATGAAAGAAAGAAAAACAGAAAACATGGATGATATTTGTCAACCAAATCAAACATTTCAAAAGAACTAACAAAATATTTTGGCGAAATAGCAAATAGACAACTATTCCACGGGATATATTATTGACCAATCTCATGTGGTCTACTACGTTATTATTCTAACAACAAGGAGGGACAGATTAAGGACAATGTTTACCGGGGTCCAATGTACGTGTCCTACAAACTAGATACCAATAGAATGTACAGAGTTCCCCACAAGAAGTGGAATAAAATAAATTAAGGGAGTGACTCTCTGTCGCTGTCCTGCGATCTCGCCGCTGTGGTAGGGGTAGGTGCTTACAAGTCTAGTGCCTCGAGCGAACAAGGTAATCACCTTACAGCTCAGGCCCCACAAGAACAGTCTGTGGGGACCGTCTACCAGGGATTAAGGGGCGGGAACTTATGTAGGATTCCTACTTCACCACGCAGGTTGTATGCGAAATTTCTTTCTAATGGTTCGAAATTTCCTGCTAGTTGATGAGCTTATTTAGGTCCTGAAGAATTGCCCGAGAGGCATGAAACATGTTGACCGCACCATAGGCGAGGGTTGAAAGAGGCCAAATCACCTTATCTTTGTGCTTCTGTACCCCTCCCTTCACCACTTTTAACGAGGCAGTGAGCCACACTATTAAAGGTTTCTCAGTGGACTCTACTGACCTCTTTTAACTTTCCACTCACGCTCACTACTGCACCCTTTAAGCCCCTCACACACACGCATCTATTGGCCAGGAATAAAAGAACTCCGCCAAAGAGTAGCACTCAGTGCTACCCGGCAGGCATTGCACCGCCAGCCTGTCGTTGGAGCAGGAGGCCAATGATGACACAAGACAATCATCAGGTAGGATGGCAACAGTCGTCCAGCCTTTTAATTGTGTGAGGCATCCTTAATTCCGTCAAGGGATTACCTTATCCCCTGTTGCACAACCAAACATTCTTCAGAGAGAGAGTCACTCCCTTAATTTATTTTATTTCACTTCTTGTGGGGAACTCTGTACATTCTATTGGTATCTACTACGTTATTAGTATTGCTTGATTGCGGACCATCGAATTGGAAACTTCTTATTTAACTCACTACACAAAGTACTAAAAAGGTTTGCCTAGGATTGGCAGGCAGCAGTCCGCAGCACGCGAAGTGACAGCCAAAGTCCATTGTGATTGCAGATCAGCGACAACACTAAAGTTTCCTACTACATTAACCAGTCATTAAAATACTCAAACTATCAATCCACCACCGCTTTTTCTTCCTATCGCCTTGTGTACAAAGGAAGGACTGGACTTGAGTCTGTAGGGGCTGATTTAGATGCCCCTTGCAGCTCTTTTGCTCGATTGTTGCATGACTTTTGTGACGCAGCGGCAGCACAAAAGAGGCGCAACGGTGCGGCGTATATTAACAACGTGACGCATATGGGAGATGCATCACGTTGTAAAGCCCTGCGCCATCAGGGGGCGTTCCGGCGCAAGGGAGGGCGTTCCTGAGCAGGAACGCATCCTAAAAGTGGCTGAGGGAAATCTACAAGATTTCAATCACTCACTTTAACGACAATGATGCGTGACTCAAACCCTGCGCCTGCTTGAAGCAGACGTACGGCTTGACGCAGCATTGGGGAGATAGGGCACCCCATAGCATTGATGGAGCTGCGCCATCGTTGCGACGCAACTCCAGCAATGCGCCGCCCTTACGGCACAGATGCATAACGCTTTGGTGAAGTTTTGGGCCTATGGTGCGCCGCATTGTAAATACAGCGCACCATGGGTGATAGTGGCGTGGCGCACAATTACTGGCGCATCCCTGCTACTTTGCAGGGATGCGCTGGTAATTAAACATCTGAACCTTAGTGTGTAGCATTATGCAGTTCTTTAAACTACACTCATACATAATTTCACAGGCCAATGAAATGAACACAAAATCGAAAACAAATAAGCATAGTAGCAACACTACTGAGAAGGAGAGCAGTGCACCTGAAATGCGGAGAAGATTTTGAAATATATTTTACCTACAATGTAATGAGCAGCATTATTGCAGGAGAAAACAGAGTAGTGAAGAAATAGCTACTACTACTCACCAAGCCCGGGGATCTCGAGGCCGAGCAGGTCGATCAAGTCTTGTTCCCGGTCCAGGAGATCGGTCCAACGGTGGGTGGCCTAGTTGTAGGTGCGACCTGAGAGTGTTGGTACATGGCCCGGCACACCTTCTCCCACCGCTAGCGATCTTGCCGCCTGCCATGATGGTACTGGGCAGGCGGCGCTGGACATAAAAGACTAGTGCAGCCACCTCCTCCGCGCTAAAGATCTCCCATGCTGTGACTGTCTCCCCCTCAAACGCCCGCACGGGAGCCGGGCACGGGGTGCGGGACCCTTCCCCTTCTCAGGCTGCTACCCGACTCCCTTTACCATGATATGGGCAGAAAGGAAGGTAAATATTAAAGAAGAAATAGAATAGGGAAGAAGAAAAGAAAAGAGTTTAAAAAAGTAGTTTAAAATTAACCAAAAGTAGCAGAAAACACAAAGATAGATAATAAGTAAAATAGATTTAAAAAAAACTTCAAACAAGCAAAGGGTGGCAGAGATTGAGAGAGGATACAGAAAGCATGCCCAGAACCATAGCAATGAATGAAAAACAAGATGGCCGCGCCCGTTCACGACCGCGTGGGTAAGTTTGCGCGAGATTTTCCTCGCGATCACACGCAAACTTGTACTAGCGAGCCGCACACTTTGCGAGAGTACACATAGCGCCCGGAAACGGAAATACGTCACGCAAACAAAATGGCTGCGCCCGTGAACGACCGTGAGGTAACTTTGCGCTACAAGCGTCTTGCTAAAACGGACAAAACCTTGCGAACTAACCGCCGTACAAAGCTAACAGACATAAAGGAAGTGCATGCACTACTGCATGCATGGTTACTGAAAAGTAAGTAGTACTTTCGACCACCGTGAATGAAAGAATAAGACAGTACAGGGCTGCAGTACTAATTATGCGTTTTCACTTGCCTATCTCTGCACTCAGAGAAACACTTCTTACATTAAATTAGGTTTAAAAAATAGCACAAGTAAAACCTATAGAATGGCTGTAGGGATAAATTTAGAAGCAGAGATCAAAGAAATGCAGAGACACACTCATAGAAGTTCACAGCAATAACATTACTTAAAAGATAATTAGAAAAGAACGGATACTGTATCTGTATGTTGTTGTAGTTGTCCTGTTGAATTTGGTAAGTTGCATGCATCAAATTAGTCCTCTTATTAGCGGGACTCCTCCATTCCAGCTGACGCTCCGTCCATCAATGTTGGTGACCAGAAGACACCCTGTCCACTGCCTGCGTGGCGGATGCTGAATTGCGGCTCGCTAATGTGAAGCCTGACTTCATCCTTTTTTTTCCCATTGCACAGACTGAAACCCGGCCTGTAATTATTGATGGAAAAACAGGAAGTGATATTAGAACACCTCTGACAAATAAATGTAAGGTATGTACGCTGTGTAGTGCAAAAAGTCACAATTTGAGTTTCCTAATAGACAGTACAATATTTTTGAAAGTGCGTACTCTGTCTGAGTCTCCTTTTGAAGGATAAATAAGTATGGGCGAATTAATTTAGCGGATCTTTCCCCTCAAGCTAGGTGTACTGTAAACTGTGTTTTAGAACAAAATTAGACCTTCCCAGCAGTGCTCCCAGACCCTTACTAAACCCAGTCGCAAAAATGTAGAAGACCCCCAATCAGATCTTAAAAAAAACGAGGCCTAGTAGAAAAATGGTGACAAAACGTACTTTGAAAGTAAAGTAGGCCCAAATCCCCCCTTACCCACCGTGGATTTTATCAAACCACTTGCAAGCAAGCAAAAGTATCTATACCCAGCATCGCTGGGTATGGAACCCCCCCACAAACAGCCCCCCGCCCAAACACATGCAATACAATACTGCAAACCCTAACGAGCCCTAAGTTAAGAATAGTGGCAAACGCTTTCTTTAACTAGGCCAAATCCCCCCTTTCCCACCATGGATTTTCTTCAAACCACTTGCAACCACGTTTACACATTCCCATGAGTGCTGTAAGACCCCAGAACCCAGTTGCAAAAATCTAGAACATTGCCCTCATCACAACTGGGCAAAGTCCAAGGTGGAGGAAATCACTTTGGTCCTTAAGTACATTCCTCTGTTGTTTTCAGGTACTGTTGAAGATGATCCACTGGCCCTTAATGCCTGGCTCACCAATATATCTGACCAGGTAGCACCCTATTTCGTAGGCTCTAGCTGGTAGAGAAGACTGCCATCTACCTGGTTTAACGATGAACTTGAAGCCTTGAGATATCAGTGCAAAAAGTTAAAAAGAACTTGCTGTTATCAGGTTCAGGTTTCAAGTCTTTATTTCGATTTTTGACAAATCATAAAAGACACATTAAAATACAAAGTAATCAACAAATCAAATTTTTAAACAAGAAAACTGTTTAGGAATGAGGAAGAGAACAACCATCTATAAACAGATACAAAACACATTTAAAACAGACCAAAAAAGAGAATGAATAAAAGGGTATTAAATATCGGTTAATGGAAAACCTGAATAAAATTAAGAAAGAATGAATTATGTTAAAAAAGCATTTCAATTCATATTCATTATCAGTGAGCCCTTTCTTGCCGAGTCTGCAAAGGATGCAGATGGACAATACTAATAACAAGTGATTTGAACTGTTATCATTATCAACCAGTTCAGTCAAAATACTCTTTATTCGATTTTTGTTAAAATCATAAAAGGCACAATGCAAATACAAGTACAATTATTTTAAAAACATCACTTGATCTCGTTACAAAAGTTTTCTACTTAATGACTTCATTTCATCAGATTGTTACACAAAAGTACCAAAATTTACAAATCTTTTTACAAATATTAAAAAGTTTCCTTTAAAAACAAATTTGTATTAAAACAGGTCTATCTGGGGTAATCTTTTCTTTCTAGATCTAAATGCAGCGGTTAGATAGCAAGCAACACTAAACATGGTGTGAGTATCTGCTAACATTTGGAGGGCGATTAAGGCTGGCCTTATTTGAGTAAAACCTGCCGCTTTCAAAACAGGGAATAGGTATTTTTTCCTTTCACTGCTATAAAAGCCACAAAAAAATTGCACTTTTTAGGAACAGGAGATTTCGGTGATCTGTGTACATCTCTACAGTGTGTCTGGCTCCTAACAGATGGTGGCGCCATTCTTCACACGCCCTCTTAATGGCCAACAATTCCTTGTCCATAATACTGTAGTTGATTTCACTTGGTGTAATTTTCCTAGAGAAATATGCCACAGGATGTAGTTGGCCAGTCTCGGGATGTCTCTGTGATAATATTCCACCTAAGGCGTAGTACGAGGCATCTGTTTCCATCACAAATGGCAGACTGGCATCTGGATGGCGAAGGATGGGGGCTGTTACAAAGCAGTGTTTTAATTCTTGAAAGGCCAAGTCTGCTGCCTCCGTCCACTTGAAGACCACTCCTTTCTTCAGCAGCTGGGTTAAAGGCTGTATTATACCCGAAAAGTTCTTAATGAAACGCCTGTAAAAATTCGCGAATCCCATGAAGCTCTGCAGGGACTTCACCGAAGAGGGAGGTTTCCATAGAAGTATAGCTTGTATCTTCTTTTGGTCCATTTGTAACCCCATAGGACCAATAACATACCCCAGGAATTCCACTTCTGTGGCATGGAACAAACACTTCTCCAATTTCGCATACAACTCATGCTGCTGCAAACGTTCCAAGACTTCAGTGACGTGCCGGACATGGTCTTCACCTGAGGCTGAATAAATCAAGATGTCGTCAATATATACGATGCACGACACATCCAGTAAACCCCTCAGCACTTCATCCATAAAGTATTGAAATGCCGCAGGGGCATTACACAACCCGAAAGGCATCACCTGATACTCATAGAGCCCATATTTCGTGCGAAAAGCATTTTTCCACTCATCCCCTCTGCGAACTCTTACTAAGTGATACGCTCCTCGCAAATCCAATTTCGTGAATATTTTGGCGTCTTTCAACTGGTCCAAAAGGACCGGAATGAGAGGAAGAGGATATCGGTTCTTTCGGGTGACTCTATTAATGGCTCTATAGTCGATGCAGGTTCGCAATCCCCCTCCCTCTTCGGAATAAAAAACAGAGGCGAGGAAGCAGGGGATGTAGAAGGACGGATAAACCCCGACTGGAGCATTTTGTGCAAATACTGTTGCAGATAGGTGTTTTCAGCCTCAGTGAGGGCGTAGATTCTGCTGCAAGGGATACTAGCTCCTGGTTCTAGCTCTATAACACAATCATAGACCCTGTGTGGAGGTAGTTTGCTGGCTTCTTTTTCACTGAAGACATCCCGAAACTTCTGGTACACCTCTGGGAGAGTCGTGATGGCGTTAACTCTCAGGCTTCTTCCTCCGCTAGCTAGAGCACTGGCAGGAGTGTCTGTGGTATTTTCCTCGCCCAGGTGCAGAATGCTACAATGCTCTACGCAATACCGAGAACAGAGAGAGATGGTACGATCTGCCCATTTCACAACAGGGTCATGTTTGGTCAGCCAGGGCATTCCTAAAATCAATTTAAACTGAGGAGCATCGATTATGTCAAAGGCAATGTACTCGTAATGATTTTGTCCTATTTGCATGACCAGTTGCCGCGTATGGTAACGTACTGGCCCTGATGTCAGATCAGATCCATCTACAGACTTAACAGCTTCGGGTGTTTCTTTCTGGATGCGTGGTACCCCAATGCTTAATGCATACTGTTGGTCGATGAAGTTGCCCGTAGCTCCTGAATCGAGCATGGCGTGTACCATTACAGGCGTCTTTTCTGACCATGTGATGGTGACACATAAGTTAATATGCGGTACTGAAGGTTGCATGGTGTTGGCTAATGCATGATAGACCTCTTGTTCCTGGTCTAGGCTCAAACAAGGGGTCTCTAACTTGCTTGAACATTCTCGTTTCCCGACGAGGAGAGAGGGTGATCAACTGCAGGTACATTCCGTGTGTTTTTTGTTTTAGCTTTGCAGTCTTTGATGAAATGCCCCGCCTTACCACAGTACATACAAAGTTTCTGATTGCGTCTCCGGGTTCTCTCCTCTGGACTCAAGGGGCCTCTTACTCCTCCTATTTGCATTGGTTCTGTTGTGTCGGGATTCGATGCACCCTCTGTCACGGTTTTGGGTTTTGACAAAGGGAATCGCAAGTCGTACCGATGTTTATCGCCTTTCCTTTCTTGCAATCGATGATCCAACTGAACCGTGAGGTCAATGAGCTCTTCACATGTGGACGGCATGTTCACCACCTGAGCCAGCACATCCTTTAATTCCCCTCTCAGTCCCTGATAGAACAAGGAAACTCTTTTGGCAGGCGGCCAGTCAGTCTCAACAACAAGACGATTAAAGTTTGTTATATAAGTTAACAAATCCTGTGACCCTTGTTTAAGCGTGATGAGCTCTCTATCTAGGGATAGCATATGGGCCTTCCTGTCAAATAACTTGCGCATCTCCTCACAAAAATCATCATACTTGCCTAGGATTGGATCATTTCTATCAATAAGAGGGAATGACCAGGTGGCTGCGTTGCCGCCTAAGTAAGATAACATGAAGGCTGTCTTAGAATAATCGTCAGGAAAGACAGCGGGTTTACACATGAAGTGTAACTTGCACTGCCCTAAAAATGTTCCAAATTTTTTAGGATCCCCTAAAAATCACTCAGGAGGAGCTAAAGGTAACTGCACTGGTTGAATAACCTGTATAGTGGAAGGGCCTTGTGTCTCTTGAGCTAAGAGGGAAGGGCTTTGAGAGGGAGGCTGTAGAGTTGCGGGCCTGATATATGGGGTGCCTTTGGAACTGGAGGGGCTAGTCCTAGTTAAACCTGATATTTCACCTCGTAACTGACTAACCTCAATCCGCATTTCCTGATTCTCTCCTCTGAAAGTATCCACTTCCAGTCTTAATGCTGTAAGGGACTCCAACAGAGTAGTCAAGACTGTATTAGTATCCATCGCTCAGGCCGTTGTAAAACTTGGGCTTGTTATGTTATGTTATGTTATATTGATTTATTATGCGCACAGATACCCCAGCCAAGGGGCGTCCCGGCGCAGAGACAAGGTAGAACATAACACAACAGGAAACTAAAAACATGAAAGCAGCTAAAACAGGAAAGTTTTTAAAGCCCTCCGGAAAGTCAAGAGGTCCTCCATCAGACGAATTTCAACAGGAAGGGAGTTCCATGCTGACGCGGCCTTTACACTAAACGAGCGGCCACCCATGCGACTAAGCCTAAATCTGGGGACCACCGCAAGGGCCAAACCCTGGGAACGGAGGGTGCGGGTGGGAACATAAAAGGAAAGACAGCTGGAGAGGATTTCCGGGCCAATACCTCTCAGAATCTTAAAAGCGAGACACAAGACCTTAAAAAGGATGCGCTTCCTGACAGGGAGCCAATGTAGGGTACGAAGGACAGTTGCCACTGAGCTGTCACTCTGTCACAGTTCAAAACAGATTGACCCACCTGTAGTTCCAGACACGGCGGGAGCGAGGAAGATGCTAAGTTCACTCCTCCCTAGGGAAGGTACTCCAAGTGAGTGATTCTGATAACACCTCACCCAGCGAACCCCACCCAGGGAAGGGGAAAAGTGGAGAAATAAAATATAAAGGACTGGCAGCCAGAAATCATCCACAGCACAGAAGGACAGTGGGACCCTCTCATCGGGGCTCTGATCTGTGTACCTGCAGTAATACACAATAAAGACTGTAAGTACTCCCCCCCTTCCTGCTCTTGACCTATACTATAAGGGCAGTTTATAATAACACTTACTTATAGAAGCTGCCACAAACATCCAAGGAATCCAGGAGTAGAAAAAATAAAGGAACAAAAATAATGGAAGAAAAAGAAAACGAACCAGCAGCACCTCACAGTTTTGCATAGAATGTATGTCTTTAACAGAAAGCCCAAAAAAGCATAGGGCTTGGAACGTTTCAGCTGCTGTAGTTTTCAGAGAAGAGAAATACCTTAACAGGTTCAGGGTTCGTCTATCAAGTGATTCTCTTGCCTTCTTAGTGTTCGGTAAATGTCCCCATCTGAACTGACACCCAGCCTGGATGTCCGCTCTAAACGCAATGTGAGGCTTCCAAAATGAAAACACAATCCGGGATCAGTTAATTCTACAGAAAAGTCACGATTCCCAGGAAGAACAAAAAAGATTTACTGAAAGCGTGGGGAACTGCTCTCAGCGTGGTTTGTGCAGCGCGAGTCTTCCACCACTGACCGGCACCACAGTTCCAAGGTGAGGAGCGCCGCGCTGCTCTGCAGGCGCCTCCTCTGAAATCCAGCGCGGCTCCTGCCGCTCGCGGAAAGAACAGAATGCAAGGTTAGAAACCACGCGCTCGCTCCAAACAGGAAATGGTCTGTGAATCTAATCGATGGCACACGTAACTAGGCTCTGAACTCGAAGAAGGCTAACACTCCAGGTGACAAGCCCCGAGTTACCAGGAAGTGCAGCATTTAAAGAAGAAGGAGGGGGAACCACCGCACAGACACAAAGAACAGACACACCTGCAGGCATTCTGGGACTTGAAGTCCGATTCTGCTACACCTAAATCGTGACAGGCCAGATCTCTGAAGGGCCAGATTCCTGAGTTGCCCCTACAGAACATACAGCTTTTTATTTTTAGCAAAATGCATATGAAAATTGTGCTGTAAAGGTCTCTTTTAGTTTAACCCTTCCTGACAACTCAAAATGGGTGTATTTGCCATCCTCTCCGTTCTTCCTGTTTTTTATATCTGTAAGTGCTTCCTGATGAGGTTGAATTCCTTAGACAGGTGCCTCGTTGCCTACTTGTAACTATTCTCTGACCCTGCTTCAAGGGTCAGAGCAGGGTCAGATAATAGTTGCTAGTAGGCAGCGAGGCGCCAGGAAGCAATTAGCAGCAGGTGTCCAAGTTGAAGTTAATTTATTTGTAACCCTTTTGTAAAAGGTTACAAAGAAATTAGGTTCAACTTTTGCACCTGCTGCTGTAACCCTTGCTTGGCTGAAAATTTGTCCCCGCCGATTTGCGGATTTTACCGCAATTTCGCGAGATTCGCGGATCGCGAAATCGACGAAAATCCGTAAATTCGCCCCCGAAACGGATTTTACGCCCACCTTTAGCCTCCTGCTGCTGGACAAAACTCTGGCAGGGGAGGCCTGCATAATAGGTATATTGCCATAGGAGGTGTAACCACCTCCCAGACAGGCTTTAGTGTATTGGGGCTAGGTGGGTGCACTCAGAGAGTGCTTTGAAGTCTGCACTGGGAGCACAATTGCTGTCCCTGTGCATAGCCCAGTTCAAACCAGTTGCAGGGGCTACCAGCCTCTGCTCTGGTGCAAAACTGGAATAAGGAAATGGGTGTAGCCACCCCTCTTTCCAAACCCTCCAATAGGTGGGTCCCCAGAGTATGTCCAACCCCTTCCTTGGGTATAAGAAAGTAACCCCTGGCTACAGGACTTTACATTACACCTAAAATGAAACTCTGCTCCCCTGCTTGGCAGGCACCTAAGATGCATCTGACCAGTCTGCATCTCTGAAGCTACTGCTGCACTCCAAAGTAATTACGGCCCAGGAGGTGGAGTTCCAGACTTCTCCGAGGTCGACCTGGGTCCCCAGCAAAGCTGAAACCCGCATCCCTTGTGAGTA